>NW_012115043.1:11429978-11531903 GCF_000951035.1 Colobus angolensis palliatus
TGAGATACATTCCATCAATACCTAGTTTATTGAGAGTTTTTAGCATGAAGGGCTGTTGAATTTTGTCAAAGGCCTTTTCTGCATATATTGAGATAATTGTGTGGTTTTTGTCATTGGTTCTGTTTATGTGATGGATAATGTTAATTGATTTACGTATGTTGAACCAGCCTTGCATCCCAGGGGTGAAGCCGACTTGATCGTGGTGGATGAGTTTTTTGATGTGCTGCTGGATTCAGTCTGCCAGTATTTTATTGAGGATTTTTGCATCAGTGTTCATCAGAGATATTGGCCTAAAATTCTTTTTTGTGTGTGTCTCAACAGGCTTTGGTATCAGGATGATGCTACCCTCATAAAATGTGTTAGGGAGGATTCCCTCTTTTTCTATTGATTGTAATAGTTTCAGAAGGAATGATACCAGCTCCTCTTTGTTCCTCTGATAGAATTTGGCTATGAATCCATCTGGTCCTGGACTTTTTTGGTTGGTAGGCTATTATTGCCTCAATTTCAGAACCTGTTATTGGTCTATTTTGAGATTCAACTTCTTCCTGGTTTAGTCTTGACAGGGTGTATGTGTCCAGGAATTTATCCATTTCTTCTAAGTTTTCTAGTTTATTTGCATAGAGGTATTTATAGTATTCTCTGATGGCAGTTTGTATTTCTGTGGGATCAGTGGTGATATCCCCTTTAACATTTTTTATTGTGTCTATTTGATTCTTTTCTCTTTTCTTCTTTATTAGTCTTGCTAGTGGTCTATTTTGTTGATCTTAAATAAATCCATGAGCTGTTTATTTATTTATTTATTTATTTATTTATTTTTTGAAGGGTTTTTTTGTGTATCTTCTTCAGTTCTGCTCTGATCTTAGTTATTTCTTGCCTTCTGCTAGCTTTTGAATTTGTTTGCTCTTCTGTAGATCTTTTAATTGTGATGTTAGAGTGTGAATTTTAGATCTTTCCTGCTTTCTCTTGTGGGCATTTAGTGATGTAAGTTTCCCTCTACACACTGCTTTAAATGTGTCCCAGAGATTGTGGTACATTGTATCTTGGTTCTCATTGGTTTCAAAGAACATCTTTATTTCTGCCTTCATTTCATTATTTACTCAGGAGTCATTCAGGAGCAAGTCATTCAGTTTCCATGTAGTTGTGCAGTTTTGAGTGAGTTTCTTAATCCTGAGTTCTAATTTGATTGCATTGTGGTCTGAGAGACAGTTTGTTGTGATTTCTGTTCTTTTGCTGAGGAGTGTTTTACTACCAATTATGTGGTCAATGTTAGAATAAGGGCCATGTGATCCTGAAAAGAATGTATATTCTGTTTATTTGGGGTGGAGAGTTCTGTAGATGTCTATTAGGTCCACTTGGTCCGGAGCTGAGTTCAAGTCCTGGATATCCTTGTTAACCTTCTGTCTTGATCTGTCTAATGTTGACACTGGGGTGTTAAAGTCTCCCATTGTTATTGTGTGGGAGTCTGAGTCTCTTTGTTGGTCTCTAAGGACCTGCTTTATAAATCTGGGTGCTCCTGTATCAGGTGCATATATATATAGGATAGTTAGCTCTTCTTGTTGAATCCATCCCTTTACCATTATGTAGTGGCCTTCTTTGTCTCTTTTGATCTTTGTTGGTTTAAAGTCTGTTTTATCAGAGACTAGGAATGCAACCCCTGCTTTTTTTTTTTTTCTTTCCATTTGCTTGGTAGATCTTCCTCCATCCCTTTATTTTGAGCCTATGTGTGTCTTTGCACATGAGATGGGTCTCCTGAATACAGCACACTGATGGGTTTGACTCTATCCAATTTGCCAGTCTGTGCATTTAGCCCATTTACATTTAGGGTTAATATTGTTACGTGTAAATTTGATCCTGTGATTAAGATGTTAGCTAGTTTTTTTGCCCATTAATTGATGCTGTTTCTTCATAGCGTGGATGATCTTTACCATTTGGCATGTTTTTGCAGTGGCTGGTACTGGTTGTTCCTTTCCATATTTAGTGCTTCCTTCAGGAGCTCTTGTAAGGCAGGCCTGGTGGTGACAAAAATCTCTCAGCATTTGCTTGTCTGTAAAGGATTTTATTTCACCTTCACTTATAAGCTTAGTTTGGCTGGATATGAGATTCTGGGTTGAAAATTCTTTAAGAATGTTGAATATTGGCCCCCACTCTCTTCTAGCTTGTAAGGTTTCTGCTGAGAGATCTCTTAGTCTGATGGGCTTCCCTTTGTGGGTAACCCGATCTTTCTCTCTGGCTGCCCTTAATATTTTTTCCTTCATTTCAACCTTGGTGAATCTGAAAATTATGTGTCTTGGGGTTGCTCTTCTCGAGGAGTATCTTTGTGGTGTTCTCTGTATTTCCTGAATTTGAATGTTGGCCTGCCTTGCTGGGTTAGGGAAGTTCTTCTGGATAATATCCTGAAGAGTGTTTTCTAACTTGGTTCCATTCTCCCTGTCACTTTCAAGTACACCAATCAAATGTAAGTTTGGTCTTTTCACATAGTCCTATATTTCTTGGAGGCCTTGTTCATCTCCTTTCACTCTTTTTAATCTTGTCTTCTAGCTTTATTTCATTAATTTGATCTTCAATCACTGATATCCTTTCTTCCACTTCATTGAATCAGTTATTGAAACTTGTGCATGAGTCACGAAGTTCTCATGCCATGGTTTTCAGCTCCCTCAGGTCATTTAAGTTCTCTCTGCATGGTTTATTCTTGTTAGCCATTTGTCTAACCTTTTCTTCAAGGTTTTTAGCTTCCTTGTGATGGGTTAGAACATGGTCCTTTAGCTTGGAGAAGTTTCTTATTGCCTACCTTCTGAAGCCTACTTCTGTCAACTTGTCAAACTCATTCTCTGTCAGCTGATGAGGAGCTGCGATCCTTTGGAGGAGAAGAGGCACTGTGTTTTTTGGAATTTTCAGCTTTTCTGCTCTGGTTTTTCACCATCTTTGTAGTTTTATCTATCTTTGGTCTTTGATGTTGGTGACCTACAGATGGGGTTTTGGTGTGGATATCCTTTTTGTTGATGTTGATGCTATTCCTTTCTGTTTGTTAGTTTTCCTTCTAAGAGTCAGACCCCTCAGCTGCAGGTCTTTGGAGTATGCTGGAGGTCCACTCCAGACCCTGTTTGCCTGGGTGTCACCAGTAGAGGCTGCAGAACAGCAAATATTGATGCCTGATCCTTCCTCTGGAAGCTTCGTCCCAGAGGGGCACCACCTGTTTGAGTTGTCTGTCAGCCTCTACTGGGAGGTGTTTCCTAGTCATGGTACACGGGAGTCAGGGACCTGCTTGATGAGGCAGTCTGTCTGTTCTTGGAGTTTGAACACTGTGCTGAGAGAACCACTACTGTCTTCAGAGCTGTCAGGCAGGGACGTTTAAGTCGGCAGAAGCTGTCTGGTGCCTTTTATTCTATGTCCTGCCCCCGGGGTGGAATCTATAGAGACAGTAGGCCTTGCTGAGCTGTGGTGGGCTCTGCCCAGTTCGTGCTTCCAGGCCTCTTTGTTTACAGTGTGAGCTACTGAAGCCTCAGCAATGGTGGATGCCCCTCCCCCCGTCAAGATTCAGCGTTGCAGGTAGCTCTCAGACTGCTGTCCTAGTAGTGAGCAAGGCTCTGTGGGTGTGGGACCCACTAAACCAGGCACAGGAGGATATCTCCTGGTCTGCTGGTTGCTAAGACTGTGGGAATAGTACAGTATTTGGTCAGGAGGGTACCATTTCTCCAGATACAGTCTGTCACAGCTTCCCTTGGCTAGGAAAGGGAAATCCCTTCACCTCTTGTGCTTCCCAGGTGAGGCAATGCCCCGCCCTGCTTCAGCTCACCCTCTGTGGGCTGCACCCACTGTCCAATCAGTCCCAGTGAGATGAACCAGGTACCTCAGTTGGAAATGCAGAAATCACCTGTCTTCTGTGTCAATCTCGCTGGGAGCTGCAGACTGGAGCTCTTCCTATTCGGCCATCTTGGAAGCGGCCACAGTGTTTACTCTTTTTCAGGTCTCCTGTGGTCTTCCTTGTATGGAGCACAGTCAGTCAGTCAGCCTGGGCTGTGTGGGAAGCTTATCAAGGATCTCCCTGTTACATTTCTGTCCCTTCCTATAGTTTGCTGCTTTCCCCAACTGGGACCATAATATCAGACTAGGAGAGATGCTGGCATTCCCCATTCACTGCTATTATCAAATCGAACTGGAGTCTGCTCGCCTGGTGCAGTGAGACCAGGTCTTATACCAAGTGTGCAGCAGGAGAAAGAAAGTTGTTTATTTTTCAGGGCACCAAGCAAGGAGAAACAGGCGGCTAACACTGAAATCCTGACCTCCCTGACAGCTTACAGGTAAGGGTTTTTAAAGACAGAAGTAAATTTTGGAAAAGCAGAAGTTAAAGGTAAAATTTTGGAAAAGCAGAAGTTACAGGCAAAATTGTAAAACAATACATAGAGATTACACATTGATTTTGGCCTAAGAGGGCAGGATGTTCTGTAAGTGGGGACTTACAGAATATAGGCAAATTCAAAGATTTTCTGATTTGCAGTTGGTTAAGGAAGAGAAGCTTCCTTAATTGGGGTTAGCGGGAAATAATGTTAGCTTCAGCTGACGAGTATGATTTTCTCTAGGCCCTTCAGAAAAAAATTTAAAATAAAGAACAGTGGTTAAAGGTCAGTCCCCAGTTCCCCCTTCTCTGAGGAGGCCTTTGGCAAATCTGTTTAGTGGGAATCCAGGTTCCTGAAAACAACTCAGAGACATATGTTAAGATATTATCTTTAGTTTCTATAGGAGAACTAAACATCCGGTGATTCCAGTTTCCTTGGCTGTTGTTTAAGGCTATTATCTTCTTGATTACCAAGTTGAGAATTTACTTCCTGGGGATATCTTGGTCTCTAGAATTTCCCTTGCAGGAACTCAAGGTTTTCCTTTATTTCCAGGCTTGCAGGGCCCCCCCTACCCCTACCCCCAGGCCCTAAGAGGAGGTCCGTGCTCTCACTGCATTGAGCAGATTTCTACTTTTCTTTTCAAATCCAGCTACTTCCTGAACCTCTAAACCCCACCTGCTGACAGCAATCTGCTGGTTCTCTTGGTTAACTCAGTCCTGGTAATATCTTACTGTTCACGTAACTGTGGTGTAGAAGGGACAGGAACTGCCCCAGGTAAGAATGCCAGACAGTCTCAGTGTAGCCTTTCTCTTAGAGCCTAAGGGGTGACAGTTGGCAACAGGACCATTTAACCATTGGATCCATAAACACAGAGCCTGGGGCTTGGAATTTGCAAGAGCCTAATAAAATGTCGGAATCCTGGAAGGAAATTACTAATGAAAAATCTGAAACTATAAAATTCATATTAAAAAATGTTTAAGGTTTTACAAAATGAAACGTGTTTACCAATCAACTGCAACTCATTTCAACTCATATGATTTTATGTGTATCTCCTGTAAAGTGGGATGCAGGATATTTGATACGATGTGGGTAAGGTAAGGCTTCCAAAAAACCTAAGAGTGCACAGAGCCTGTAGAGGTCTTGGGAAAGCCTTTGCTGGTAGCTTGAAGATTTCCCTCTAACCCCATGAGCAGTCCTGAAATGGATTCATGTGGTCTCTTCTACTTGCAAAAAATGTTGGCCCCACTGGTTTCAACCCACATCTCTCCTTGACCAGCCTGTGCTATGATCAAGACTGAGGCTGAAAGGTGTTCCTTAGTCCCAAGGTGAAAACCACTTGAAAGAACAGCACTTTCAAGGGAGGAAGGAATCCAGTGTTTCACAGAGGCAGTGGCTGGTTTGAAAGAAGAGGAAAAATATATGCTTAATCTTTTGATCTGTCAAATGAAAAGCATGGTCTCAAGTGAATAGATGTAATACACAGGGGCTTAATTACTCAGCTTGGGGAGGGAAAAGAAAACATGAAAATAATATGTTTATTCTGTGTGGGGTTGTATAATATATGCATGACAGAATCATGAAAATTTGAAGTGGGTAATGTGTAGGGTTAGCCTAGCCATTCCCTGGAGCCAGACTGGGGTCAGAATTGCTTTGTATTCCAGACTCCTCCGTCTCGTCTAATTGGCAGCATGGGTTAGGGTTCTTTTGCCATTTATTTTTTAAGTTGAAGATTTTCCATGGAAGTGTAGAGTGTCATTTAAAGCCTGTTGGGGGTGCATGCATTTTCTTCTGTTTCCTCTGTAAATAAGGGGTCCTTCTAGCCTCTGGAGGGCCATGTAGCTTAGGGGACTAAGTGATGGAAAAAGCAAAACTCCCTCACTTTCCCCCAAAAATCCATTTGCCCAAATTCTTAGAGCAACTGAGCTGATGGTGGGGGTGGGGAAGGGACTGATGACTCCAACTCCGAACCTCTTAGCCTGGTTTGTAGAAGGGCTGCCACTATAATAATAATAGAGTTGTATATGGTTTCCAAAAGTCCCTGGGTGATTAATCATCCACTGTTGCCTGTGCAATTCCTGACAACTCCAGGAGGATGTTAAGTCAGGTATGGGCCCCCTTCTACAGATACGGAAACAGGTTCAGAGAGAGTAGACAACTGGCTCAAAGTCACGTAGCCAGTAGTTGGTAAGGGCAGGACCCAAACCCTGCCATTTGGTCCCACATGATTCCCAGTGATTCCTTCTGTATTATTGGGACAGATTTTTGGCCTACATCTCTTCATTTGGAATGGTAACTACCTGGATTCAAAGCAGTCAGGAGTATTCCTGATATGTGTGTATGCCTCCTACAGTAATATAAGAAAAAGCCCAGGTGGGTGCTTCAGGATGGGCCTTCTGGGATAGTGGAATACAGCTGGGGAGCATCACAAAGTTACAGGGTTTCACCTACAACTGGTTCTGTTTAGAAACATGAATTTTGACTTTTAGGCATAGTGGGGTGGGGAGGGCAGGGTGTGGGGAAGCCCTGGATATGGAATAAGGTGAACTGGGTTCAAGCCAGCTTTGTGTACCTAGATAACGTTAAGGAGGTTATTTAATGCATGGTCTGCAAATTCTTGTTCCCAGAAAGATTCAATAATTTTCAAAAATGATTATTATGGTGCAAGATAAACTATTACCATGCAAGACAAAACACTAAAAATAAGTTTAAAAATTAAAGGAAACATTAGTTAGGACATTTTGAGGCAACCTGAAGAATCATGAAAGAGAAAGGTTCAGGGATATTTGGGTAAAGGATAAAGTGTGGGTGTCAGTTACACATACTGCTTGGTAATAAAGGAACCAAAGTGTTTCTGGTTTGTGTTTTAGGGTCATCAGTGGTAGTTCCAATTTCTTCAGCATCAAAAGAGTCACATCAAATATTTCTTTTCTTTCTTTCTTTTTTTTTTGGTGAAACAGAATCTCCCTCTGTTGCTCAGGCTGGAGTGCAGTGGCATGATCTCAGCTCATTGCAACCTCCGCCTCCCAGGTTCAAGCAATTCTCCTACCTCAGCCTCCTAAGTGAGTAGCTGGGATTACAGGCACACATCACACCCAGCTAATTTTTATATTTTAATATGTTGGCCAAACTGGTCTGAAACTCCTGACCTCAAATGGTTCACCTATCTCAGCCTCACAAAGTGCTGGGATTACAGGCGTGAGCCACTGCACCCAAATATTTCTTTTGAGAGCAAAATGGAGCTAAGAGTGAGGTTCCTGAAATACACTGCATGAAGTCCTATCCAGTTGTTGAAGAAGGGCCACATATTTGGCTCTTAGCTTCTGAGCTGATGATGCAAAAGGGAACCACAGTCCAATTTGGGCACCAGTAAACCTTTTCTTTAATGGACCAGGTCATAGATTATTATTATTACTATTATTATTAATTTTTTTTGGTTTGTTTGTAGAGACGTAGTCTTGCTCTGTCACCGAGGCTAGAGTGCTGGAGCGCAGTGGCGCGATCTCGGCTCACTGTGACCTCCATCTCCAAGCATTTCTCCTGCCTCAGCCTCCTGAGTAGCTGTGATTACAGGCTCATGCCGCTATGCACGGTTAATTTCTTTTGTATTTTTAGTAGAGACGAGGTTTCACCATGTTGCCCAGGCTGGTCTCAAACTCCTGAGCTTAGGCAATCTGCCTGCCTCAGCCTCCCAAAGTACTAGGATTACAGGTGTGAGCCACTGCGCCCAGCCCATAGATAATCTAGGCTCTGCAGACCACATCCATCTCCATTGCATTTTCTTTTTTGCTTGTTTTGCTTTATTTTGTTTTTCACAACTCTTTAAAATTCTTAGCCTGTGGACCATACAAAAACAAGTTATGGGCCAGATTTGACCATAGCTTGCTGACTTGTGTTGGATAGATATTCACTTTCAGCAAGTTAAAAACAAGTTGCTTTAGGCAGACACAAAAGCTGTAGATGTTAAAATCATAGAAAAATGTGTTTAGCGAGTCTTCATTGAGTGGACATTGTACAGCAATGTTCATGTTGTAATGGTCATCTAGGGGGAGGGTTGATATCCTCTGTTGAAAGCTGATGAACCAGACAAGGATGCTGTTGATTCCAAAAATGGATCAGCTCCACTTGAGGTGAGAGGCAAGTCATTTTAACTCTCTGAGCCTCTGTTTTCTCCTCTAGGATGGGGATAAAAATAAGTGTCCTGCTCACTTTCCAGGGTAATTGCAGGGATCAAATGAAATTCTATATGTGAAATTGCCTTGTAAACGATTCTAACAACCTTTAAAGTGTTAGTTACTATTTATCAGCTCAGATATAGTCAGCTGCAGGGGAGCTGCTCTGCCAACCGCACTCATGAGAGACCACAGATGTCCCTGTTACGAAGAAGATTCCAATCTAGCAAGAGAAGGGAGGCAAATGAGGGGAGCCCTTCAATTCAGCCCACGTGTATGCATGTGTATGCATGAACCCTGAACTGCAGGAGGTCATGCTGGGTAAGACTGCAGTGGCACCAAAGTCACAACATTAAATATAATATATACTAAAGTGACCACAGTGAGGCACCCAGCAACTTGGTTGGCTGAGATGTATTTGCTTAAGGCCTTGAGGTTACTGTTGTCATAATGTGCTAAGACCTTCCTTAATTAAGTACTTATTATTAAGTTGTGGGAGGCACCTTTCTACACGTTATCTCATTGAATCTTCACAACTATCCAAGGAAGTAGGTCTTAGTATCTTGATTTTTCCGGTGAGGAGACTGAGGCTAGAGTCATCAGGGAACTATCACCTGGCTAGTCTTTGGAAGAACTGGGATGCTGTGAGTGGTCAGAAGTAGGTGAAGCTAGCCTGGTGGGCTTCCTGGATAAGGCAAGCATGGTTTTAGTGAAAGAGAAGGCTGTGGCATCTAGCAAGCAAAGTGAGTTCAGCTTCCTCTTAGTAGGCACACTCCCAAATTTCCTAGGTCCTTTTTGCCAGCAGACTTGGCTTTTCTCTATTCAGAAGGGTGAGCTAGGCAGGCCGGCAGTTTGCAGGGGCCAAATTTATTATTCTTCTCTGGGACTGGGCTTAATTTCCTAGAAACAACAGGAGGCCTAGATTCAGGGGCTGTCAGTGGGGCCTATCTCTGCCCCCTATTATTATAAGACCTTGAAGGTCACTTCCCTTGCCTTGGCTCAGTTTCTGCCTCTGCAGATGGAGAAAGTTGCTGCTGTCTTAAGACTCTGCCACTTGCAAAATACACTAGACTGCTGTATCTTCAAAGGCAGGAGCTGCATGTAATGGTAAGGGAGTAATGTATTCCAAGAATGTCAGAACATCAGGCATCGGATCCTGGGCTTTCAGGAAAATGAGGCATCCTGTAAGTGAATTTTCCAGATATCTGGGGCCTGCCTTTTGAAACCCTCACATTTTATTTCATAGAACTAAAAACAGAAATCTTGCTAACATGTTGCACTTTTTCTTTCTTACCTTATTAAACCGAGCACACTAGATATCATCTTTTCATTCCGAATCTAGCTCATTTTTGTCCCGTAAAATTCTCAGTGAATTTATCGAGCTTATACAAAGATGCTTTCCTTTGTACTACATGGCCCCTTGATATTTCTCTAACTATCTGACACCAACTGGGTGTTCAGGAATTCAGTTCAAATTTGATACTAACTCCTAGAGTTAATGCAGACCCCACAGGTTAAGGGCTCAGTCCCACAAGACTGCCCCATGTCGGATGTCAGCTGAAAATGAGGTGTCCAGGCTACCATACTTCCACTGAGCCAGTGCACTTTTGAGACTTTTTCAGGCCCCCCTTCTCAAGTTTGATAACTTGCTAGAACAATTCAGAAAACTCCAGAAAAGCACTTTACTTACTACTGCTAGTTTCTTATAAAGGCAATGACTCAGGGGACAGCCAAATGGAAGAGATTCATGGGGACTGGGGTGGCAGGGTACAGAGCCTCCACGCCCTCTCTGAAGAGTAACATGACCTCAATATGGGTGACACTTCCTCAGCTTGGCATATGAACACCAAACAGCCCTGTAGTTTATTCCTTTTCCTACAGGGTAATGTTCCCCTAAGCGAAGAAAGCATAATTCTTTTCATCTTTTCTTACTTTCTCTCTCTCTCTCTCTCTCTCTCTCTCTCTTTTTTTTTTCTTTTTGGTAGACCTCTCAATGATTTTAAAGTTGTTCCCTAAACTCCCACTCTCAACAGCTGCTGGTTGTGCTGAGCTAAACATGTTACCCTATGGGAAGAGTGTCTTTCTCTGTAACAGTGCCTACTGCTGGAAGTACTGAATTCTGTGGGTTTGACTCTTTTTTGCCTTGTTAATTGCTAATTGATTTCATTGTCCTTAGCTTTGGTAACCTCTAGGTCATCGTCAAGCCCAAGAACACAACATAAATCTCATTTCCAAAATCAATTGTTCCCTGAATGACATGGGGAGACTTTGTAAACAGGTTGAGTTGTGAGTATCATTTATATTCATTAGCGCTAATTATTATGTACATTCAGCCAGAGGCCGAAGCACATCTTCTATAAATGGAAAGAGTGCATAAATAAATGGCTACTTCTGCACATTACATTAAATATGGTTTCTTTTTCTTCCCTTGCTTTCCTAGTCTGCTGTGATGATTCCATGTCTCCTCCACCTCATCACCTCCACTCCCAATTAGAAAATGTGCTCACTATTTCCCCTTCTGGTTTTTAATTATTTTTTCCTAATAGGGGAAGAAAGGGAAGGACATAATCATTAATTTGTCTGGTCTGTTCTTCTTTTGGTCTCATTATTTTATTCTACTAATAATTTCTATGTCATCAGAATTATCTTGGAGGATACCTGATGAATCCCACTTCTTTGATCAATGGTTGCAGAGTTGGTGACAGTGAGCCTGTCTAGTCACCGCCTGAGGTGGTACATAAGCCATGGCTCTTCAACATACACTTGAGTGGCTTGGCCACCGTGCCCATGAGGGTCAGGGGCCCTTCCCACGTGAAAATTGGCAGGTGGATATAGGCCTCTACTACTTCGCACAGATGTGGTCAGCAAGGGAATAGCACGCCAGAAGGAGAGGAGTTGGCTCTTCAGCATACCCCTTTCAGAAGGTTGCCAGCCCTGATTTCATCCTGTGGTTTATTTGCCACTGAAGGAGTGAAGGATGTGCCATTCCAAATGTGCCAGATTAGTATATTGACTATTTCAAGTTGAAAATATTGGAGAAATTGTTTCAGAAAGGGTGAGCTGAGCTGTCTCTTCCTGCCTGCAGCAAGGGATAAAGATTCCTCTAGGAGGGTAGTCCTCACCATACTAGGGTAAGAAAAAACTCCTATCACCCACAGACTGGTAATTGGAGGCTGCAACGGACCTGAATTAACACACTTCCTGAAGCAACCCTATCTTCCATCTATTTCACCCCTGCTATATCTCCTAGTGATTCCCCTAGAAAATTTACTACCCTTAGGCAGATTTTTTTTTGCCCTGTCATTTTTTCCCTCCAATTTATTGCTCTTAGTCTAAAAGTATAAAACCATCTTGCTTGGGCCACTTCTTCAGACTTTACTCTCTTATGAAGATCCCCATGGACATGCAACATGAATGAAATGTGTGTACTTCTCTCTTGTTCATCTTTCTGGTGTCAATATTCAGATCCAGCTGAATATCCCACCAAGAGCTAAAAGGAGGATTGGAGGTGACCACTGGCTTCCTTACAGCGTGTCTGTCACCTTTCCAGAATGCTGTGCCCTCAAAGGGTTACATCCACATCACGGGCTGCTCCTCAGCCTTGGAGTTGGTTGCTTATTTCTACTTGCAGTTTTGCTCAGCTTGGATCTTTGAGAACAGAAGTCTGATGTGCTGCTTTCACAATGCAGATATAATGATGTTAAATATAAAATATTGCAAATAAATTGTCTAAGTATATTACACCTCTCTCTCTTCCCTGTACATAAATGCCGTTGACTAGTCATAGCAGCAAATTCTTATTTTTGAGTGTGCTCTCAGTTTCTTGGTGTAATTATAGTATCAGAATAAAAAGTTCCATTTCCCTGCACAGTGGAACCAGTTGTCAGAACTTTGTTTCTTAAACTTTGGAGTTTTAAGTTTTGATGATCTCTACATTAGGGGTAGTTCTGACATTTAAAGTGAGACCCAAACAGAAAATGGAAGATTCTCAGTTAATTCCCTTGGAGTAAATTAAAAGATGCATCTGCAATTAAAATAGTAAAATCAGTAGATTTTGTAATTGTAATTGTAAAGGTAAAAGTAAATGTAAAGGTCATTTAAAGTAAAGGCGAGTTTTAAAAAAGCTATTAAAAAGTACTTAATCGTGCCTTTGAAAGTTTATCTATATTTATAAAGAACGATTTTTCAATTAACATACATTGGTTTAATTCATTGAACCTGTCGGCAGTGGTTAGGGATGATTTATCCTCCTACTTTCTTCCAATGCATATCTTTGCACATGCAAGCATTAGTTGAAGAGTTTATGATTTGGAGAAGATAGATAAGACAACCTGGGCAGATGGCCAAGCACAGCCTATATGGAATGTTCTGGGAGCCAAGACTGAAGTAGAGCCTGGATAAGGGATGATACCATAGTAGGAGTGACCCAAACTCCAGGCCAGCGGTTTCAAGATGTGGGCGGGTAGTTTGAGGTTTTGGAGCAGGTCATGCCCATGCAGGAATCTAGAAACCCAGACTCTGGTTCTGGCTTTATTATTGATGAGCTGTGGGATCTTGAGCTAGGACATCCACTTCTTCAGGGTGAGTTTTTCATTTGTCCCATGGGAATCACAAATCCTGTTCTATGGAAATTGTGAAAAGGCAATGAGACCCAGAAGTAGAATTGCTATTAGAACCGACAGCACCTACTTATGATTTTTAGATGTTAAAATGTGAAATAAGAAACTGAAAGACTATGGGTAACACTCTGTTATACTAATATTCAAAGTCTTATAATAACAAGGGCAAATCATATGACAATAGCGAGAGGGGGTTTGTTGAAATCTCGGGTAAAATTTATTGTCGTGTATCTACGCTATTGTAGAAACAAAATCAAGCCAACAAACTGGGGAAAAACCCCAAAATATTTTATTTATTTATGGCGTCTTGGTCTCAAGGGCCTGTTTCCACCTCAACCTACTACCTGGTTTCCTCTTCCTCGCTTACCAATTTATTTGCTCTCAAAAACAGAGTCAGAGGGAGAAACTTCAGCTAACTCCAAGGTAGATTTATATTTGTTTAAATACTATAGGTTGCAACTTGCTTTTTATTTATTTATTTATTTATTTATTTTTTTATTATACTTTAAGTTCTAGGGTACATGTGCATAACGTGCAGGTTTGTTACATATGTATACTTGTGCAATGTTGGTGTGCTGCACCCATCAACTCGTCAGCACCCATCAATTCATCATTTATATCAGGTATAACTCCCCAATGCAATCCCTCCCCCCTCCCCCCTCCCCATGATAAGCCCAGTGTGTGATGTTCCCCTTCCCGAGTCCAAGTGATCTCATTGTTCAGTTCCCACCTATGAGTGAGAACATGCGGTGTTTGGTTTTCTCTTCTTGTGATAGTTTGCTAAGAATGATGGTTTCCAGCTGCATCCATGTCCCTACAAAGGACGCAAACTCATCCTTTTTTATGGCTGCATAGTATTCCATGGTGTATATGTGCCACATTTTCTTAATCCAGTCTGTCACAGATGGACATTTGGGTTGATTCCAAGTCTTTGCTATTGTGAATAGTGCCGCAATAAACATACGTGTGCATGTGTCTTTGTAGTAGAATAATTTATAATCCTTTGGGTATATACCCAGTAGTGGGATGGCTGGGTCATATGGTACATCTAGTTCTAGATCCTTGAGGAATCGCCATACTGTTTTCCATAATGGTTGAACTAGTTTACAATCCCACCAACAGTGTAAAAGTGTTCCTATTTCTCCACATCCTCTCCAACACTTGTTGTTTCCTGATTTTTAATGATGGCCATTCTAACTGGTGTGAGATGGTATCTCATTGTGGTTTTGATTTGCATTTCTCTGATGGCGAGTGATGATGAGCATTTTTTCATGTGTCTGTTGGCTGTATGAATGTCTTCTTTTGAGAAATGTCTGTTCATATCCTTTGCCCACTTTTTGATGGGGTTGTTTGTTTTTTTCTTGTATATTTGTTTGAGTTCTTTGTAGATTCTGGATATTAGCCCTTTGTCAGACGAGTAGATTGCAAAAATTTTCTCCCATTCTGTAGGTTGCCTGTTCACTCTGATGGTAGTTTCTTTTGCTGTGCAGAAGCTCTTTAGTTTAATGAGATCCCATTTGTCAATTTTGGCTTTTGCTGCCGTTGCTTTTGGTGTTTTAGACATGAAGTCCTTGCCCATGCCTATGTCCTGAATGGTACTACCTAGATTTTCTTCTAGGGTTTTTATGGTAGTAGGTCTAACATTTAAGTCTCTAATCCATCTTGAATTAATCTTCGTATAAGGAGTAAGGAAAGGATCCAGTTTCATCTTTCTACTTATGGCTAGCCAATTTTCCCAGCACCATTTATTAAATAGGGAATCCTTTCCCCATTTCTTGTTTCTCTCAGGTTTATCAAAGATCAGACGGCTGTAGATGTGTGGTATTATTTCTGAGGACTCTGTTCTGTTCCATTGGTCTATAGCTCTGTTTTGGTACCAGTACCATGCTGTTTTGGTTACTGTAGCCTTGTAGTATAGTTTGAAGTCAGGTAGCGTGACGCCTCCAGCTTTGTCCTTTTGACTTAGGATTGTCTTGGCAATGCGGGCTCTTTTTTGGTTCCATATGAACTTTAAAGCAGTTTTTTCCAATTCTGTGAAGAAACTCATTGGTAGCTTGATGGGGATGGCATTGAATCTATAGATAACCTTGGGCAGTATGGCCATTTTCACGATATTGATTCTTCCTATCCATGAGCATGGTATGTTCTTCCATTTGTTAGTGTCCTCTTTGATTTCACTGAGCAGTGGTTTGTAGTTCTCCTTGAAGAGGTCCTTTACATCCCTTGTAAGTTGGATTCCTAGGTATTTTATTCTCTTTGAAGCAATTGTGAATGGAAGTTCATTCCTGATTTGGCTCTCTGCTTGTCTGTTACTGGTGTATAAGAATGCCTGTGATTTTTGCACATTAATTTTGTATCCTGAGACTTTGCTGAAGTTGCTTATCAGCTTAAGGAGATTTTGGGCTGAGACAATGGGGTTTTCTAAATATACAATCATGTCATCTGCGAACAGGGACAATTTGACTTCTTCTTTTCCTAACTGAATACCCTTGATTTCTTTCTCTTGCCTGATTGCCCTAGCCAGAACTTCCAACACTATGTTGAATAGGAGTGGTGAGAGAGGGCATCCCTGTCTTGTACCAGTTTTCAAAGGGAATTTTTCCAGTTTTTGCCCATTCAGTATGATATTAGCTGTGGGTTTGTCATAAATAGCTCTTATTATTTTGAGGTACGTTCCATCAATACCAAATTTATTGAGCGTTTTTAGCATGAAGGGCTGTTGAATTTTGTCAAAAGCCTTTTCTGCATCTATTGAGATAATCATGTGGTTCTTGTCTTTGGTTCTGTTTATATGCTGGATTACGTTTATTGCAACTTGCTTTTTAAACTGTTTGCCAGAGAGTTGAAGAGTTTTGCAAAGCACACAGAAAAGCTGGTAGTTGCATTCTACGTTTTGTTTTTGTGGTTTCTAAGTTCTTGCTAGTGTTACTAGAGGTTCTGATTTTTAAGACCTTCATGGTTCCTTTTACCTCCAGCAACCATTTTTATTTTCCTCCCTTTGGCCCAGTTGCATTGCAAGTCCAGCAAGTGTTCTAAAGAACTGCTTTGGTGACAATAGAGCACTTTATATGACTGTATTAAAATGACTGTTTCAAGTTGGCTAACATGGGCACTGAATAAACACATATTGATATTATAGAACAAAATAATATATTAGTGCATTGCTCATTTGTGCTTCGATAGTCACCCTGATACTATTCGTCATGTGGGGAGTGACAAACACAATTACACCCGAGTGCTAATAGAGTGGAAGGGCAAAACTGCCTGACCTCGGCATCCCGGGTCGATTTAAATGTTTGATGTCTCATTGAATTAGTATCACAGTGTGAAAGACAAAGCTCAAACTAATGGAAATGAGCCTGGACATGCAATACTGCTGATTGGGCTGACATAATTAGAATAATATTCCGCACACAGCTAATAACAAGCCGAAGAAATAAATAACCAAGAGATAACCTAATTGCTGCAGGCTTAAACGTTCTTTCGAATATGCTAAGGTTAGCATTTTCTATTTACTTATAAAGCACGCTGGTGGACTTAAGAGAAATGTAGAGAGTATTGCAGAAGGAATGGTCACCAAAATGCACTGCTCTCTGGAGGGCTTAGCCCCTTGGGTCGCTCCCAGTGTCTATTTCAACAGTTAGCAATAAACCTTTTTGAGGGTTCACTCTGTGTCAGGCACAAGGCTGAGTTTCTGGGAGAGAAACACCATGGCATGAGTAACCACCCACTAATCTTGTCTTCCAGAGGCTTCTAGCCTCCTGGGAGTGATGAGATATGTATAACAACAGCACAGAATGGGAAAAGTGTGAGAAGACAGATCCAAAGAGTGTTAAGGAAATTCCACTGAGAGAGACTTCATTCCCAACAGATTGCAAATTCAAATTTATACTCAAGGAAGTACAAATAATTGAGTGGGATAGCACCTGGCTTTCTTAGTGAGACCTGAGGAAGATTCCAGTTCCTCAGATTCCAACTTCTCAAGGAAGGCAAGGCGATGTTGGACTTCACTTGCCAAATCTTTCCTTATGCTTGGAAGTACTCATAAAAATCCCTTCTCCTTGTGTGTTTAAAGTTTTTGTAGTAGTTTCACCAATGTTATCGTGCTCTGCTTCTGCAAGTTCTAAGGCAAAGAGACATACTCTGTTGACCTCAAAGTAACAGGCTTTATTGTGGGCCTCCAAAGTGAAATAAGGAGATGCAGGAAAACTCTCAGAGGTGAAACACCCAGGCCTTGTGGAGAATGAGAGCTTGAATTGCTTTGGGTTCACTGGTGAATAACGGGTGCTGAATGAATATTTGTTGAATGAATACCTACGGCGCTTTTCTTCAAATATCTTATTTAAATCTTGCAGCAATCTGGAAATGGGAACTAATAATAGCTCCATTTTACACATGAGAAATCAAGTCTTGGAGGGATTTAGTGACTTGACACAAGTCACACAGCTAACAATTGGTGGGGCTACTTCTGATCCAGAGTGTGTGGTGGCTGTGAGTGTGATTCTTTTGGTTATAAAAGACAGAAGAGGAAACCAGGTAGTAGGTTGAGGTGGAAACAGGCCCTTGAGACCAAGATGCCATGAATAGGCTTCTACAAAGAGAGGGAGCATTCGTGGAGAAGGAACTGCTGATCTTCATGGACAGTGAGAAAGAGGACTAGTGAGTTGACTGCCATTGACAAACAAGAAAGCTGAGATTCAAAGAAATGAAGCAACTACCCAACTAGCAAATGGCACATTAGGGCTAAACACTAGGATTTCTGAAGCTTGTTTTCCATCTTAACATTACACGCTTGGCCGGGCACGGTGGCTCAAGCCTGTAATCCCAGCACTTTGGAAGGCCGAGACGGGTGGATCACGAGGTCATGAGATCGAGACCATCCTGGCTAACATGGTGAAACCCCGTCTCTACTAAAAAATAGAAAAAACTAGCCAGGCGAGGTGGCGGGCGCCTGTAGTCCCAGCTCCTTGGGAGGCTGAGGCAGGAGAATGGCGTGAACCTGGGGGGCGGAGCTTGCAGTGAGCTGAGATCGCGCCACTGCACTCCAGCCTGGGTGACAGAGCAAGACTCCGTCTCAAAAAAAAAAAAAAAAAAAAAAATTACATGCTCATCGTTGGCTTGTAGACCATTAAACTTCAAGTATATTTCAGTAATATTTGCAAACTAAATGAGCAAGCAGCAGCATGGGATAGTGAAAAGAATACAGATCTAGGAATTAAGACTCATACGTCCTGGTCTGAACTTTGGCACTAATTGGTTATGTGACTTTCAGTTAATCACTTTTTTTTTGGGGGGGTGCTGGTTCCCTCCAGCTCTAAAATCCTAGTGATCCATATAATATTTTTTAGTTAGCCACTGTTTCAGATGACTCCCAGTTAAGCTCCTTGTGATTATAAAGCTAACTAGGAGTGGTTTCTGTGAAATCACCATCATTCCCTTGGCAGTGATTCTCAAACTCTTTTGGCCAATGGATGACAATCTGTAGAATCACCGACACCACTGTTTTTATAGCAAGATATCCCATATGAGACCTTGCCAGAGAAAAAAAGCAAAATGGCATAGAGTTTCATGAGAATGTGATAAGACATTTGTGAAATATTAAATGAAAATTGTTTGTGCCCAAGTTCAAATTATAGGTTTTACCAACTCATTGATTTTTTTTTTTTAACATAAAGCTTTTTGAGCATCTGTTGCGAGCCAGATGTGTTGTCACTTATCTGCGCATATGTTACAAGAGGCCAGCTAGCCTGTGGGTTCCCGGTGGGTTATGGACATTACTTTAAGAACCACGGCCCAAGGGAAGACATAGTAGAGATGTTCTTTAAGTTCTTATGATAAAATGGCTTAATGTAAAAAGGAGGAGGATGATGATGGGAAAGATTTTTTTTTTTTAAATTAGACCCGGGCTCTTAATACTTTGGTTAGTTAAATATTTTATTATGCAATGAAAATGAGTTCTAGTATACTTGAATTCAACTTGAAAGGGTGAGCTCATTCATGTTTGATTACAAGGTATGGTGCTACACCTAGGATGTCTGTGGAGAATAGGTTGACTACAGTCAAGTCCTCTAGGGGAAATAACTTGGAGGATCTCATTTCTGGACAAGCATTCTTTATTAAAGCAATATCAGAAAGTTCAACACTGGGTATTTTCTCCTGTGTTTGCCATTTTCTCCTATGTTTGCCATCTCCTAACGATTGCTATTGTGTTACTTCAGACTCTCATAATTTCTCATCTACATTATGCTCATAACTTCCTAACTAGTCTTCTTTTGTGTGTAGTGTGATGACTACAGGGCTGCTGAAGGATACTTCTGAAAAGGAAATCCATGTGTGACAGTTTCCTGGCTTCACATCCTTTAAAAGCTCACCATTACTCTCGGGGCACAATCTAACTCTTCAGAAGAACAATCAAGGCCCCTCATGGACTGGCTTCAGGATCCCTTCACTGTTATCTCTTAGTCCCTTCCCTCTGCATCCTTTGCCCTAATTTTATAGAAGTCCCTGAAATCTTCTGAGTAAAACTTTCTCTACATACCCTCACCCATCTCCTTACTGGGTCTGTGTCTACACAGACATGTTAGGAAACTTTTCTTTTTCTTTGCTCCCTGGCTTATTCCTCCTGGTTCTTCAAAACTTAACTCAATAGTCACTTTCTCCAGGAAGTGGAGACCAGATCTGGCCCAGATCTCAGAAACTTCTCCTGAAGTTTCTGGAGGGACTTGGAATTCTGGAGGAACCTGGAATTCTGATTAGTTGTTACAGGCATACCTTTCCTATAGTGAGAATGTGTAGACAGCAGGCTCTAGAGTCAGATAGCTTGTGTTGGAAGTTCTGCTCCTCCACGTAGTAGACATGTCCTCAGGTAAGCACTCTGCTGCAGTTTCCTCTTCTATAAAACAGGTATAATAATGGTACCTATCTCCTAGGAGTGTTGTGAGGATTGAATATGTAAAATTCTTGAAACAGTGCCTGACAAATACTACATGTTCTACAAGTGTTAGCTATTACTATTAATAGTGGTGGTAATAGTAATAAATTTAAAATAATTTAAAACAGTGCCTGGCGCATACTGTAGTAAATGTTAAATAAATGCTAGTGATTGTTATTAGCTCCATGGGAAGGTTGAATCAGGAGCGTTGCAGTGAAAAGTAAGGACCCAGAATGCAGAGGGTTGAGGGTCATTAGTGGTGTCACTAGGAGGTTGAATAATGACTCCTAAACTAAAGTATGGGAATTACCCCCTGCATTCCTGGCTCAATGGCTGGAATCTCAGCTCGGGATAGTTACTGTGGCTTTGCCATTGCCCTGGAGATGCTTCTTGGCAAGCAGCAGTGTTCAGGATCTGTATAAGATGGCAGCAACAAATGTGGTTCACGGCTGACTGGTTGGCCTTGGCAGTGACTGAGAAAGTCAATATTTAAAAAGCAATTTTTTTCCTCTCTGGCAAGAAGTGATGTCAGTGTCGGAAGGAGAGAAGCATGACAGGCTGGATGGAACCTGCTTTTGTGATATGTGAGATGTTCTCAATGTGAAATCACTCGATGAATTAAACTCCACAACTGCCTATTTCTGAGTTTGCTCTGGAGCTCGCTGAAAGCTCTGGAACTTGGGATTTCTGAACACATGGCCTTCATCAATGGGAAAGACTCAGCCTTACCATGGGATATCTTGTGCTGCCTTACAGGTGAGGGTGTTTTTGTAATATGTAAAAGTAATAGCTTTCATTATTTCTCTTTAACTGAAAAGGGATGATAAATGTAATTTCTCTCTCTCTGTGTGTGTGTGTGTATGTGTGTGTGTGTGTGTGTGGTTAGGTGTTCCTTCCTTAGAAGGACAGATACAGGCCTATAGAGAAAAGCACATTAACTATTTAATTTTGTTAAGGTTTAAGAGCTTTAGTTTATTACCAGTTAATACTGAGCCATGCTGAGTCAGCAATGTCCATAAGTGTTTTGAGCAAGAGTATTTCTTTGCATTTAATTTGCTGGTCAGTTACTTAAATAGGTGTATTCAAAAGAGAGAGCAGAAAGCCAAGGGTGAGAAATGCAAAAGCCAGTTGCCAATTACAACAGATGCCAGTGAATGATGGAGAAAAGAAAGGCAGTATTTACTGTACACAGTCCTTCAAAAAGATTGGTCATGCATTTAACAGACCTGTAGGTCAGGCCATTGCTCTGGTAGCCAAGGGTATAGGAGGACACCCACCCATTTGCAGATAAGCCTCTGGCCAGAAGGGCTCTTCCTAAGAGTTATTACATAGGGATTTTCAAAATGCAAAGCATGCCCACTAATTTTGAAATAAACCAAATACTGATACAGCTCCCTAGTTGCTTCTGGCTAAGATCATCAGACTAAACAAAACAATGAATTTGTTAAACTCCTCATGAGACATGTGAGCTTAAAAACTTTACTACGGAGGCTGGAAATATACCTGGGAAGGAAACACTGGACCTTTGAGTCACTGAGGTATTGAAAACATGCTAAACCAATAGCAGGGAGTGGGTGGCAAAACAGATGGGAAAACAGTTCTGATACTGACCTAGCATTCATCCATACAGGACTTCTAATAGTCACAAGAGAAGGCCTGCCTCTGCTTTTGTGAATATGAGAATTATCATTTTAGCGTGTGCTGCTTTTGTTATACCATCTACTACTTTTGTCATTTGACCTCTTTTTGTTTTTTTGAAACACAGTCTCACTCTGTTGCCCAGGCTGGAGTGCAGTGGCACAATCTTGTCTTACTGCAATTTCCGCCTCCCAGGTTCAAGCAGTTCTCTCTTGCCTCGGCTTCCTGAGTAGCTAGGATTACAAGTATGTGCCACCACACCTGGCTAATTTTTTTTTTTTTTTTGAGACGGAGTCTCGCTCCATCGCCCAGGCTGGAGTGCAGTGGCGCGATCTCGGCTCACTGCAAGCTCTGCCTCCCAGGTTCACGCCATTCTCCTGCCTCAGCCTCCTGAGTAGCTGCGGCTACAGGCGCCCGCCACCACACCTGGCTAATTATTTTTGTATTTTTAGTAGAGATGGAGAATTGCCATGTTGGCCAGGCTGGTCTCAAACTTCTGACTGCAGGTGATCCTCCCATCTCGGTCTCCCAAAGTGCTGGGACTACAGGCATGAGTCACCACGCCCGGCCCACTGGATCACTTTTATAGAGCCACTCTTGTGTGCAGAGCATTAGCTACCATGAGTGTATGAGAGAAGGCAGCAGGCACAGCTTTGTGCATCCACATAAGGGGTCCTTTTGTTGTGTAGCCTGACATTTCTTTTTTATTTTTATATTGTTTCTTAATGGAGAGGGACTCAGGAGAGACAACAGACCCCTTATTTGTTATGTTTTAATCTAGTTGTGAAATGTTAGAAAATACATCAAAAGGGTTATGTTGGAAGCAAGAAAATGTTGAAATCTCTTGGCAAAACCCATTTCCATTCGTTACTATTAAGAAGCACTGAGTGGCCACCAATGTGTAATCTGGGGTTCATGGATATATTTTGGGGATAGACCACCTAAACAACATCATCACCCCAAGTAAAACAGTTACTGTGTTCTGTATACCCAATCTTGGCTTTCCATCTTCCTCAGAATCTTTTAGTAGAAAGAAATGAGAGCCCATGAAGAACCAATTCATGTAGTTAGCAACTGATGCTGAAAGTTTAAACCATTTGGGCTTGTGTTTGCTCCATAAGGTGGTGAACTCAGTTATGTCGAATGATCAGGGAATGGGGTTCTCGTTATTTTTATACCAAAATGTATGGCCAATTCACAAAGAATAATAAGACTGCAACAAGACACACTGTAGGAAATGCTGTTCAGAATCAGGCACATCAGAATTTTCTAAGGCACGAAGCTATCATTACGGATATGAATTCTGGTAAATTTGGAAATACCATAAAGTTTCCTACTGTTAGAATGTGAGATAAACAATCTCTCACGATAAGGAATGGAAATTCTCCTATTGGTCTTACATAAGATGGCACAAATACAGGAATAGGAATGATAATCCCAAAGTTGTTGCTATTTCTGTTTTATGTGAAACTGAAGTCCATCACCATTGTGTGCTGGCTCCTTTGTCTTGAACTGTTATTCAGCTGTTAATAACAGTAGCTTGTATTGTCGAACACTTACTATGCATCAGGCACTGCTATGAATTTCAGAAACGTTATCTCACCAAATCTTCTCAATAGCCTTTTAAGAGGCAGCTATCATTATCACCTCCATTTTTCCATGGGCAACCCTACGACTCAGAAAGGTGAAATCAGACAGTAAGTGGCAGTAAGAGGAAATTGTGACTCAGGGAAGATAGGTAAGTCTCCCAGTATGACCTAGATGATAGAGGGCAGAGCCGGAAATTTTGTGTGGAAGGAAATGGGGATTGGTCTTCTGACATAATGCATTAGGGTGGGTACCAGAGAGGGAAAACTCTGTGAACGACTTACTCAGTATTCAAGGAGAAGTGGTTAGGGGACATAATTATAATTGTGAGGATGCACATGATGAAATGAGACAGCTTGTTCACTAATTACAAAGCCTTGCTCTTTTAAAATTTTTATTATTTACAGATTTGTTAGAATAGTCAGCAAGCACAAATTCCAAATCCACCACTTACTGGCTGTGTAGCCTTGCACAAATTACTTTCTGAAGTTCCCTTACTAGTTAAAACGTGGACCAAAAAATGGCCTATTCCACATTGTTATGGCCCTTAACTACTGTATACGACATACATGTCATCATGTGTAACACCAGGGAGGTCTTCCATAGATGATAGCTATGACTATTATGCAAATCATTCTTATCCTGTAAAGACCAGCAGAAAGAGACAGGAAGTTGGGATGGATTAATGGTTCTTCGCAAGGGAACTGTAACTACTGTTTGTAATGGGGGAACATTACAGAGGAGGAATGTTTTAAGAGGGTTCAGATTGGGCAAGGGTGAGCAGAAGATAATGGGTTTCATTTTGGACACAAAAGAAGAGGGTTAGAAGTAATATTTTAGAGACTTATTTGGATACAGGTAGCAATTAAAACAATGTGAATGGAGGGATTATTGCAGAAATAATTTTTTAAAATGTGAGAGAGGATGCACAGGGCTAAGTAGTATTTGGCCAATAGTAAGGAGTGAAGAATGCATATTTGTATGTGTGTATGTGTGTGTGTGTGTGTGTGTGTGTGTGTGTATGCAGGCAAGGCTAGGAAGGTTATGTTTCTTACAATAAATGCTGTGGAGCAGTCATTGGCACTACAGATCAAGGACCCTTTCTAATAGCTTTAAATAATTGCTACAGAACAGGCAAATAAAGTAAGATAAATTTTGTATTTAGCATATGTGGAAATATTATGAATAGTTGAGGACTCAATTCGCTTTCATGCCCTTTGACAATCTGATAATTTTTGCAAAGATGTACTTAAAATGCTGTTTCATGCAAAGTTCAGATTTTTTCCCTTGTTTAAAAAATACACGACATCATTAATTTGCAGGCCTGTATATTAATTTTGCTGAGAGCACCATTTATTTCTCTTTCCTTCCACTTTGTTTAAAGTCAGTTGTTGACAACTCTTAAGCGTGTCAAACTCTCATCGCTAATAATTGCTTAAGGACCCCTAACTTCTACAAATGTTGGTTCCAGCTCCAAACCCCATGCTAGCCCTCGAAGAAAAAAAAAAAGAGGGGGGAAGAAAGAACTTCTTCTGATGAATTTTTGATTTTCCTTCTTAACAAAGAAATGTCTGAGATTCAAAGCAATAGCTTAAAGTGATATTATAAAATAGAATATGGAGTGCACTGTTCTGAATGACTCTTTGCTTTTAATGTGGGGCTGAAAAATTGTCAGTGCCTTTTTTGATTAGATGGGATTTTTTTTTTGTTCTTGATCTAAGAATTGAGGAGAAAAACATGCTACTTGCATTTGAATATGGCATGAGCAGAGATGTAATGTATTGGAGATAAAGTAATAGCAGCAACGCCTTAAGGCAGCACCTGTATCTTCGGGTCAATGCCATCTCGCTTTAGATCGCTGCTGCGCCACTCTTTCTGCGGCTGCTTTATTAGGCCTAATTAGGTGGGCTGTCACTTTTATTGGTGATGGGAAAGGAAGATAAGTAGATCACTTGTGTCATCTATCTCTATCCGGACGTGTCTAAAAAGTCTAAAGTAATTGCTGTAGGCCACAAATATATACCACAAGAGGCAGAGGGAGCTGGGGGGAATAAAAGAGAAAAACAACAAAAACAACAAAACACCCAGAACTGTAAAAAAAAAAGAAAAAAAGAAAAAAAGAAAAACCTCTAGAAATGCCTTACCTTTGGCACTGCTGTGTGTAATTTCAAACCCACGGAGAAGAGCGTGTGAAACATCCTAAAAGCCCTTTTGTTCTGAGGAGGAAGGTTGTCTAATGGATTTTGTGAGAGCTGAATGGAGTGGGGTAAGGGGAAACGCTGCCTACTTAGGAGTTGAGCAACAGACTCTCAAGAAAAAGTTGGTCCAAGTTGTAACAAGAATTGCACATATGGTACTACTGAGCAGTAAAAATCCGCATTAATTAAAAAGAATCCCAGAACTGCAATTTTTTTCTTTTTTTGTGTGGGGACTGCAGTAGTGGGAGGAAGGGGGTTTCGGAAAGTATTTATAATGGGGTTCTATATGAGAATAAATGTTTCCTCCCATTAAAAAAAAAAGTCGGTAAAAATGATGCCAGTAAAGATAAACAGTCTAGCGGACATCGATAATGTTCTTTTTAGGCATGATCAACTGTTCAGGGCTGTCAGAAAACAACAACTTCTCTTCTCTGCAGGACTCCTTACCAACCAGGTACTTCTGATAATTGACTGGCAAACCTGGTTTTTTCCAAATATTAGCTCAGTGTTCTCTCTCCCAGCTGCTTGGTGGCTGGCCCTTGACTACGCACTGTTGATTACGGCATTTGAATGAACTGTCTTTACCCAATCATCTCCGTAGTAAGACCATAAGTTATATGTAGAAGCCATATTTTATACTTTTCTTCTGCCCAGGTCATGCCTAGAATCATGCTAAATATGTACTAAGGACTTGAAAAGTAGTAATTTCATTAGTTTCTTAACCCCCGTTACTGAGTGGGTTTTTCAGTGTCAAATGAGAACTTAAATTTACTGCGTTATACAGAAAATGTTGGTCCTATAAAACAATTTTTAAAATAATTATGATTCACCCTTAATGATATTTACATGATACCAAGATGTTTGCACCAACCCAGTCCAAATTTCTGCCCATCACTTTGAGGTTTATTATACATATTATCATATTATCAAATATATTGATTGGGTAGAGGCAATTTATTCCTGAGAAGTCTATAGTTGATATTCTCTATCCTGGGAAGACAGACTGTTATAATTAGGCAACTGCTTTGGGGAGGCAAGACCATATAGGCAATGTGCTCAAAAATTTCAATGTTATTTTCATATTGCTTTGTCTACATAATAGGAAGTGCAACTTGTAATCTATCTACATAATAAGAAGTACATTAACTATGTGCCAGGCACTTTGCTAAGGGTTTTATACACATTATTTCATTTTAGTTTGATTAAACCCTCTGAAATAGGTATTAGTGTGCTCAATTTACACACAACTGAGGCTGGGAGCAATTGAGTATCTTTCTCGAGTCCACATAGCTAGTAAATGGCAGAGCTGGAATTCAAACTCATGCCTTTTTGGTTCCAAAGTATGCACTCTAAACCATCGTTAGACTCAGTCTCCTACTTCTGCACATTGCTCAAGAGAAGGACTTGCTTCTTTGAGAGAACAAAAATTCCAGCTCATAGACTCATGGAATTTCAGCTTAGAAGAACTTTTATCATTGATTTTGTTGAGTTGATTGAGTTGCCTTAGGGTATGACAGTTGGACTTAGGAACAATTTTTATTGTTGTCTTTGAACATTAAATACCAGTAAAAATAGGTGTGGATTCTTTTTGTCTTAAACCATGCAGAAATCAGATTATGGAAATACCTGTCATTTGAGGCAGGATGAGGCAGGACTTTAAGATCCTGTCCAAATCTTGTCTAAAATATCCCCTCCCTTTGACTCTTCAGTTTATTGTATGAATAAAAATAATAAATAAAAATAAAAATTTAAAGTATAGAATGCTTGCTACATGACAACTGAAATTGGGGTATTAGTCTCTTTTTTATAGATAAAGAACAGAATTTCTCAAACCCAGTCTTTTTCTTTCTTCTCTTCTTTACTCCTTTCCAGGAAAAGGGTTTCCAATGGGGCAAAAATATAATGTTGCATTGCCTGAAAATTCAGGGAAGGTGTGGTGGTGGGTGGGGCACTTTGACACCTGAAGAACTGCAACAGGACTCTAGTTATCTGGAAGAAATGGAACCTCCCATTTGGAAGTAGTGAAATGAAGAGTGAGGTCAAGAGCACTTAGGCATGTTTTGGTCACTTCACAATCTTGCTGCTGTTCATTTTGTTAATTGACACAAAGTTTGATCCAATGGTATTTTTAGGAGCCATATGCTGGATCCAATCAAATCTGTCTTCTTGTTCTGTCAATTTCTAAGGAGTCACTATTTCTGGGGCAGGGCTGGCAAAGAGCTGTCATATTGCCATTCTTCTTTCCAGGTGTCAGGGCAGATATTGCCAATTTGTTAAAGCTTCTAGCTTTCCAAGGCCAGGCTCAATACCAGAGTCTAAACTTTGTGCTTCAGGTGGTTATTACCAATTCATCAGAGCTGGCGTACAATTTGGGACCTAATTGTCAAACGTGGGTTAATGGACTAACACTAACTCTTCTCTGTTGTAGCTGTCTGTGTGAACTTAGGCAGGCATTAGTCTCTCTGAGCCTCGACCATCATCTATTAAGAGGTATTACCTAACTCACGAGCTAGACCAAATTCATATGCATATAAAATGAGATTTATATAGTAAGCTTCATTTTCAATCTACGGAGATATTATTTTTATTGAAATGGACTATTGTTTAGTAAAACCATAGTTCCTTAATCCAGCCACCCACAGTAGAATCATTGTTGCTTTTGCTCTTTGCTTCACTCCCCTGTGTCAAACCAGTCTTCGAGTCTTGTTGATTTAGACTTTAAGTAGCTCTTGAATCTGCCTTTCTCGTCAGGCACACTGGGATGGAGTCAATGCCCTCCGTATGAGCCTTTCAGATAACTGACCTTCTGCCACATGTGCCCCCAGTTTCTGGTCTGTTTTCTACTACTCTATGGCCACAGTGGCCTCTTTAGACAGACCACATGCCTCCTCTGTTTACACCCCCGTGGGTCTCCCACACTCTCCATGATAAAGACTAGAAGTTCCCTGGCTGACACCTGTGGCCCTTCACTTTCCACCTCCACCTCCTCTGCACACCCTGTGCCCTGCTTGTTACTCTCCCACCCGCCCCCCACCAGGCTCTGTTATGACATTGCATCTTTCTCCATGCCGGGCCCCCTGCAGAGGCAATGCACTGTCCTTGTCTGCTGGCAAACTCAGGTTCCCCCCTGGGGGCCCAATTCAGTGTTGGCTGGGCCTCTGAGAGATTGTGGTAAAGGGAAACATTTCTGCACGCAGCTGGGATGGATTGCCCACCCATGATCCCAAGTCTTGTAGTGGCATTCTCTGCAACTAGGGAGTGAACCACAAGGGACACACAGACTCCAAGCTGGAGGCGGATGGCAGCCCTGGCAGACTGCAGCCCTGGCAGATTGCTCACAGGCAGGTAGTGTGGTTTTCCCAAGTAAAGATGCCCAAGTCTCAGAAGAGCCATAGAGCCTGAGAATCAGGAGCAAGCTGACCACATGGGAGGGGGCTAATCGGGTAGAAGTAAAATTTTGGCAAAACCCTTGTCTGCCTTATTCAACTAGAAACATCCTCCTTATGAACACCTGAGACTGTGGGAGAAAGAAAGAACTTCTGTCCGCATAGCTGCCCAGTCCTCTCAGCAGATGCTGGGCATCTTCCTCTTTCCTCTCTTACTTTTCCTCTATTTCTTCATCCTCCTCCCCTTTCCCTGTAATCAGTGACAATTCTAATGAAATTTCTCCTCATTTACAAAGCCCTTTCACATATGTTACATAACTTCGTCTTGACAAGCACATGAGGTGTATTACAACTGTATCCCAGTTTTAGAGATGAGTATATTGAGGTCCAGAGAAGTTAGGTTATTTAATTCAAAGTCATGTCTTTGGTAGTTTAGGTAATTGAGATTTCGATGAAGGGTCTTAAACTCTAAATCTCAGGGGTTTTTTTTTTTTAATTATTATTTTTTAAGTTTTGTGACATTGAAACGGAATTTGGAACAAAGTTTATGTTTGTAGTATCATCTTTGTTACTAAAAGGGTTTGTTTTATAAACTCTTAGAGCATCTGCTGCTATAAAGCAGGGGTCCCCAACCCCCAGGCCACAGACCAGTACTAGTCCATGGCCTGTTAGGAACTGGGCTACACAGCAGGAGGTGAGTGAGCATGACCACCTGAGCTCCACCTCCTGTCAGATCAGTGGAAGCATCAGATTCCACGCTCATGGGAGCGCGAACCCTGTCATGAACTGCACATGTGAATGATCTAGGTTGTGCGTTCCTTATGAGAATCTGGTGCCTGATGATCTACCATTGTCTCCCATCACGCCCTGATGGGACCATCTAGTTGAGGAAAACAAGCTCAGGGCTCCCACTGATTGTACATTGTGGTGAGTTTTATTATTATTTCATTATATATTGCAATGTAATAATAGAAATAAAGTGCACAATAAATGTAATGTACTTGAATCATCCTGAAACCATCCCCCAACCCCTGGGTCCATGGGAAAATTGTCTTCCATGAAACCAGTCCCCAGAGACAAAAAGGTTGGGGACTGCTGCTCTGGAGAAAACCATTCTATGTGCCTGTTCTACTATCCTGCATCTTAACTTATATCATTATACTTCCCCCTTTGCCTTGTAAGTCTCTCTTTGTATTGGTCACCCAAGCAGGAGTTTGAGTAACCTCAGGGCAGGGTTTGTTAATATCAGGTCCAAGCCCACAGGCCTGGCACAGAATAAACATCTAATCAAAGTTTGTTCAGTGAGTGAATGATTAATAATAAAAACTACCATTTGTGAATGCCTGCTACTACTCTTTCTATACATTAACTGATCTCGTTTCAGTTAATCACCACAAAAGCCCTATGAGGCATATGCTATTTTGATTCCCATTTTACAGCTTGGAAAACAGAGGCTTAGAAAGGGTAAGTAACTTGCCAAGAGTTATCTGGCAACCAGTCAATAGTGGAGCCAGGACGTGAGCTCAGATCAGAGCCTGCTCACTCTAACCCTGAGGCTCTATGGTCAGTCTAGTGAATGAGTTATGTCTGTGCCAACGGGAGGAGAGTGCCTGGGCATGAAAAGACCTGTGTCTCAACTTTGCCCCTAATCAGCCTAGAGGCTTTGAGTAGTCACTTAGCTTCTCTGCATCTCAGTTTCCTCCTCTGTGACACAGGTGATAATGTGTGCTTCACAGCTCTTGTAAAGATTAAAATCTATGATGGCTAGGGGCTTTTGGAATTCTTTTTTCTTTTAATTTTACTTTAAGTTCTAGGATACATGTGCAGAACCTGCAGGTTTGTTATACAGGTATACATGTGCCATGGTGGTTTATTGCACCTGTTAACCCATCATCTAGGTTTTAAGCCCCATGTGCATTAGGTATTTGCCTTAATGTTCTCCCTCCCCTTGCCCTCCACCCCTAATCAGGCCCCGGTGTTTGATGTTCCCCTCCCTGTGTCTATGTGTTCTCATTGTTCAACTCCCACTTACGAGTGAGAACACGTGGTGTTTGGTTTTCTGTTCCTGTGTTAGTTTGCTGAGAATGATGGTTTCCAGCTTTATCCATGTTCCTGCAAAGGACATGAACTCATTCTTTTTATGGCTGCATAGTCTTCCATGGTGTATATGTGCCACATGTTCTTTATCCAGTCTATCGTTGATGGACATTTGGGTTGGTTCTAAGTCTTTGCTATTGTGAACAGTGCCGCAATAAACATATGTGTGCACGTGTCTTTATAGTGGAGCTTTTGAAATTCTAAAGAATTCTGTAGATCCTTGGTCAATGATGTCACTGCTGTGGTTGTCACATTGCTGACAACAGTCCATGCTGGGAGCAACAGGCCTTCTGTGTGTCGGCTTGGGGTTGGCTCGCCGAGAGACTCCTGGCACTGCGTTGAATCTAGCATGGAGCCGGTGCCCCCTGGACTCATCAGTGAGCTATGGCGAGGTGTTTCTAATTATTCTTCAGCCTCGTGGCTAGCCAACATAGTTCATCTTCATCTTCTCAAAAAAAAAAAAAAAAAAAAATCATTTTTTGACCTTTTCATGAACTAATCTGAATTCTTGGCATATTTTGTCTTTTACAGTGAAAGTAGCCTAGCCATACCCTTTGCTCCAATTTCTCAACTCTGTCCCTTATTTCATTTTACTTTTATCTTCTTGGCTTATGGACAATATAGAGCAGACATGAGAAGCTCATATAATAATTGGAGAATCAGGTTTTGGTGATCAAACTCTTCTTCTTTCTGGACAGTAGGACTTTTCTGGCTTCTTGCAGGGTGTAAAGGTTAAACTTGTGAGCTTTGGGGTCAGATTTGCCTTGGCTGAAATCCCAGCTCCACAATGTAGCTATTGTATGGAGCTTGGTAAGCTACTTAGCTCCTCTTAAGCCTCAGTTTACACAATGAAAAAAGGGGAACGTGTAGCCATAATACCTATATCATGCGATTCTTATGAAACACATGTAAAACATTGAGAACCATGCTTGGCCCATCATAAATACTCAAAAAAGCTATTTATTTAAAAGATACACCAGTGTTTTAACTCTGCTACGTAGGTAGGTCTAAGCTGCTGATCATGGTAATGTCGAACACTTTGAAAGAATTACCAGGAGCACTAAAATTTCATCAGAGTAATTTTTCTATGATGCCAAACCTCTGGCTGAACAGAGAGAAATTGACCAATATGCTTTCATACATAAAATTCTAAGTGTTTGGTTATTTCAAAATGGTTATATAATTACATTAAAATGTCCACCTGACTTTAACGTTAGCTAGAATGCAGAAGCAGTTCCAGTGCTTTGATTTTGGTGTGGGTGTCACTTCATCCGGTCGTCCAGATTCTTAAACCCACTGTTACAACCCCCTGATGTTTTGTGGTCAGTTGTGAGGTATGCCGTGAAGAACTTACCATTATTGATAAGGCACTCAGAGTTGAGAATTTTTTTTTTTTTTTTAAATGTTGCTTTTACGAATTAAAGCAGATTCAAGGCTGTATAGGTAACAATATCTTTCTAACTCTCTTGTATTCTGGAAGGTTTCTTGAGTGGATGAGGTATGCTGAATTATAGTTAGTTACCCGAGGTGTACAAGTGTTATTTTTTAAACTTTAAAAAACCAATATTGAGGTATAACTAATACACAAAAATTGCACATATCAGGCCGGGCACGTGGCTCACACCTGTAATCCTAGCAATTTGGGAGACCGAGGTAGGCAGATCATTTGAGGTCAGGAGTTCAAGACTAGCCTGGCCAATATGGCTGAAGCCCCATCTCTACTAAAAATATAAAATTAGCCCAGCATAGTGGTAGGCACCTGTAATCCCAGCTACTGAAGAGGCTGAGGCAGGAGAATCTCTTGAACCTGGGAGGCGGAGGTTGCAGTGAGCCGAGATCATGCCACTACCCTCCAAACTGAATGACAGGGCGAGTCTATTTTAAAAAAAAAAGCACATAATTAACATATACATTTTGATGAGTTTAGATATATACATACAGCCATGATACCATCACCACAACCAAGGTACTATATTCATTACCTACAAAAATGTCCTTGTATTCTTTTGAGAATAGCTTTTCTGGTAAGAACACTTAATATGAGATCTGAGATCTGTCCTTTTATCACATTTTAAAGTATGCAACATTATGTTGTGAGCTGTAAGTACTATGTTGTAGAGGACAACTCTAGAACTTACTTGTCTTGCATAACTGAAACTTTATACCCACTGAACAACAATCACTCATTCCCCCCTTTCCCAAGCCCCTTTCAGCCACCATTCTATTCTCTGCTTCTGTGAGTTTTGCTATTTTAGATACCTCATATAAGTGGAATTATGCAGTATTTGTCCTTTTGTATCTGGCTTATTTCATTTAGCATAATGTTCTTTAAGTTCATCTATGTTGTTACAAATGGTAGAATTTTCTTCTTTATAAAAAGTGAATAATATTTCATTGTACATCTATATCACATTTTTATTCATTCATCTGTCAATAGAAATTTTCTTTGTTTTCATGTCTTACACCATAGTCAAAAATCAGCTAAAAATGGATTAAAGACTTAATCGTAAGACATGAAATGGTAAAACCCCTTGAAAAAAACAGAGGAAAAGCTTCTTGACATTGGTCTTGGCAATGATTTCTTGGATTTGACACCAAAAGAACAGAAAACAAACCTCAGTGCAGACAAGTGGGGGCTATACCAACTAAATAGCTTTTGCATAGCAAAGGAAACAATCAAAAAGACAAATCAGTAACCTACAGAATAGGAAAAAATATTTAAAAACCATCTATCTGATAAGAGGCTAATATCCAAAATATATAAGGATATTGTATAAGTCAATAGCAAAAAACAAGAAATAAACAACAAACAAAAAACAAACAAATAACCTGATTAAAAGATGAGCAAAGAACTTGAATAGACATTTCTCCAACAAAGACATACAAATGGCCACCAGGTATATGAAAAGGTGCTCAACATCACTAATCATCAGGACAATGAAGATCAAAACTACAATGAGATGTTACCTCACATTTGTTAGAATGGTTATATCGGAAGTCTTATACACTATTGGTGGGAATATAAATTAGTACAGCCTTATATGGAAAACAGTATGATGCTCCTCACCAGACTAAAAATAGAGCTACCATATGATCCAGCAATGCCACTTCTTTGGGGTATATATTTCTCTTCAAGAGCTTGAGTATCTGCACCCCCATTGTTTACTGCAGCATTATTCACAATTGCCAAAACCTGTATGTACTTTTAACACTTAGAGAGCCTAAGAATTTTTGTGGTGCTTTACTTCCTCACTAACTTTTTGTGGGGATATTTGAATCTGGGTATGAACATTAGATCAAATTGTGTATGGTAATTATGGTAACACTTGCCATATGTTCCCCAGTGTAGATAAGCTTGAGAATTGCTTAGTATCATCTCCTGTGTAGTTTAGGAATATTTTCTACAGCAGTGTTTTGTTGTTGTTGTTTTGAGACAGAGTCTCATTCTGTCACCCAGGCTGGAATGCAGTGGCATGATCTCGGCTCACTGCAACCTCTGCCTCCTGAGTTGAAGTGATTCTCCTGCCTTAGCCTCCTGAGTAGCTGGGATTACAGGTGCACACCACCACACCAGGCTAATTTTTGTATTTTTAGTAGAGTGGGGTTTCGCCATGGGCAGACTGGTCTCGAATTCCTGACCTCAAGTGTTTCACCCGCCTCGGCCTCCGAAAGTGTTGTGATTACTGATGTGAGCCACTACGCCCGGCCAGCAGTGGTTTTTAAACTGTGTTCTCTGGAGTCCTATAGGATTGCCTGAGGAGACTTGGAGGATGAAACAAGGTGAGTGAATGGAGTTGCAGGTCACAGGTCTCTGTCTTCTACTTGAACTAGAGCAGTGCTATTTTTATTTGTGTTATATTCTGGGATTTTACATAAACTTTTGAGAAAAATACACTAATTAAAAAATATTGTTAGTAGCATCTATAATAGGCTATAATAGGTAGTCTTTCAGCCTTTGAGTGCCTCTATCATGAAAGTTACCCTATTGATTATATTACTGAACAATTCTGCTAGAAAGTTCTCATGAAGACTCTGAGTCTGCTCCATTGTATTTTTTGCCTCTTATCCTAGTGTTGTCTCTTGATGCAGCAACATAGAGTAGGTTTGCTCCTTCTGCTGCGTGGCAGTATATGACTGTCAACGCTTACAGAATGAATGCTCCTGGAAAGTGTCCAAAAGGGCCATGAAGTTGTCATTTTTAGCATTGCTGGGGCATGGATTTGGGTTACATACTGTTGGAGGATGGTGATGAGAGCCAGTCATCTGCTGGAAAGTCAACCACCCACTGTCCACACCTTTCTTATTTTCCCTGCATCATTACACATGCAACCATTCTCCTAAAATGGTTAAAAAGAAAATTCCCTTGTTTCTCTGTGAAAAATGGGCTAAAAAAACCACAGTAATTCCTATCACTGTTGATGAAAGAGAAGAAAAGATAATCACGTCTATGAAGTGATGGTAACAAGGGTTGTAGTAGGCCTACTCAAGAATTTTTAAACTCTATATTTAATGCAATCTTGGGAATATTTGTGTTAACCTGAAATTATAGTTACAACCAAGCATCTTCTCTTGATGGTCAATAAGAGCAAAGAGAACTCATTATGTTAGCTTTTCTATTATTCAGAAAATGATCTAATTGTATTAATGATTTCCTGAATTTCCATATAATCACATTGACATTAGTTTTTGCTCCTTGGATTTTAAAAAAGGCACTGCTAAAATACTCAAATATTATTGTTCAGAATCAATGGCATCTTGGTCCAATTAGTGAGCATTGTTGTTGCAATATATACTCACACGGCACACCAGAGACAGCAGAAAACACTCCTGTGTATAAGCAAGCATGAAAAGAATGAAAAACACAGAGTTCCAGAATGGTTTTGTTGTTCTACATTGACAAAAATATCATGGTGAGCTTTCCTGATTTCTACTTGCTTGGCAGTTCTTGGAGCTAACGACACCGCAAAGAGAAGGGCTGTGGGTGGGCTTTCCTCCCCTTTGTAAACAGGATTCTGTTGTTGCTGGCCCCTGTTTGAATACCGTGCAGGGTAACTTGGCTTGCTCCTGCCACTTGTCTTCCAGGCAGAATAGGCCACCTCACCGCAGAGGACGGCACTTGCTCCCAATTGCAGGTGATGGAACCTGTTTGTGAAGCACATTTTAAAGAGAGATTCTGTATTTTAATGGTCAGTTAGTAGCTGGCTACCAACTGTCTGTGCTCTCCGCCTGGGGACAGGAATGCCAGCCTTATTAAATATTGAGAAGTTGTTCATTACTATGAGGATCTTTGACAACAGGCTATCTGCATATTGAGAAAACAGCAAGTTTACATTCTTCAGAATAGCTGCTCCAGTTCTGGGGAAGGACTAATGTTTGTCTGGCTAAAGATGCATAAAAATGTAGGCTCTGTCTTGGAGATCTGCTTTGTTGCTTATTTTTTCTTTCTTGAAAGGGAAAATTTCAAAAACCAAACTTGCTTGTGGGAAGAGAATTAAAAATAAACAAACCTTTTGAAAAATCTAGTTATCTCATACTGGCTGTTTTGGAGAAAATATCAAATGTTTGAAGTATTAACTTACATGTTGGTATGTTATAAGAAAATATATTTAATTAGATTACTTCAGATTCCAAAGAACTGAGAAATTTAATAGAATGCAGATAGGCTGTAAGGTGTAAAATGATGGAATATGAGCTGTCTCCCTGAAGTCTTCTCAATAATTGGAAAACTAGAATCACCAAGGGTTTAGTCAATGCCAGCTGAAAATGAGGAATCCAGGAAATGCAACCCATCTCATCGTCAAAGAGAGAATTTACATACATGATTGTAGTTACTAATTACCAATTAATGTCAAGATCTCATGAAGACTATTACATAGGGTTATACTAGTGATCTGTCCAAGCCCGTTATCCAATTTTTGCCCATGATGCTAATTATAATTACACCTGAAAATGTCTGGGATGTTTCTCAGGTGTGCACAACTTTCCTTCATGAGCAAGTATGGTTACATCACTAATGAGTTTCCATGTTTCTGCTTACATTTGTAAGCAATAATTCCATGGTTACATATGAGAGGACCAGTGCCATCTTTCTGTTGACTCTCATCAACCTGCACTGTGACCACTAACATCTACTTCATGGTAGAGCATGGTTTTTTTGGGGTGTGTATGTATATTTATAAATGAGAGCGATGAGACTGTTGATCACAAGGATAACATATTTGAGAGTCTTTCTCTTTTAGACATGTTGAATCAGACCGCTTTCTGAGAGTTTAACAGTGGAAATATCTCTTCCCCAACATCATTCTTAGAGGTTAGAAATGTTCTCTCATTCTCCCTAATTTCTGCTTGTTAGAACAGTCATCAAGAACAAAACTCTTCTTGAAATTTGCATTTCATGCTTCTCAGTGGATGCCCAGTGTGTTTTACATGCTTTCCCACCTAAGACATTTGCCTCATGCCCTAGCGGATAACTTTTAGTTTATTACCTGATTTTGCTGCTTTTGTATAACATAGTGACTAAGAGCTTAGGCTCTGAAGTTTGACCATCCCAGTGTAGGTTTTTTGCCCCACAGCTTATTATAATAGTGCTGCAACACTGGGCAGGTAAGTCAGTTTTCTGTGTCTCTGTTTCTTGGTTATGCAATGGGGACAATAACAGTATGTCTTATGAGGGTGTCATGAAGATGAAATATATGACCAATGTCACATGATTAGCATTACGTTTAACACATAGTAAGTAAATGCACAATATATGTTAGTCATTATAATTATGAGTTCAACATCATCCAATGTATTTGAGCACCAACTCTAGACTGAGAGTGAATAGATGGTAAAACATTGACATTATCTTGGAATACTGCTGAGAGTCCAGTGACAGGAACAGACAAGGAAGCAACTGCAATGCAGTGTGATAAAGTACTTCTGAAGGGCACATTCCTTGATTCCTGTTTGATTGTTAATACAATTCTGTGAGATATCAACACCATTTTCAAATGAGGAACCTGGGCCCCAGGGAATGGAAATGAAGAGCATGTAGGACAGAGAAAAATCTTTTTCTTAAGTCTCTTACCTCTGAATCTCACCTCTTGCTTTGTACACCAGGCTGTCCTGCCTCATGACCGTATATTCCTGTATTCTTGCTGGTAATTTTGCACAAACACTCTCACCTCGATTTGGCTCTGTAACTGCATCATAGTCTAGGTCGATTTCATTAGGGACCATGATGCTGTGGAAAGAGCATGGGGCAGAGGGTCAAGGTTACTGTAGGTGTATTCCAGATCTGCTATTATGTTGCATGAGTACTTCCCTTGTGTTCTCACCTTTCTGGACCTCAGTTCCTCCAGCTGTTTAATAAAGGCTTTGATGAACACAGTGGTTTTCAGAAAACGGGTTCTGTGGCAGTGCCTCAGCCCCCTCCATCAGAAGGGTCTGCTTTTATCTGTGTCAATATATTGGTTGTATATACAAAGATTGTATTTGGGGGAAAAAGGGGGATTCTGTTGCCACAAACGGTTTGAAATGCTCTGGGCAAATGATGTCTAAGATCTTAGTCTAAAATCCCATGGTTTTAGTTGCTAAAAACAATGAGAAACCGCAGAAAGAAGAAACTGTGTTTAATATATTCTCACCTTCCCTACCTCCTAAGAAATGCTAAAAAAACACAACCAAACAATAAATGACTTTTCATAACTAACTGGGTAGTAATTGGATTTCTGAAGATTTGGTCTCTTCTACATAAACAAAAAATTAAGAGCTGTTTGAATCAATGTGGCGTGGCGTGGAGTGATTATAGAATTCACGAAGGTGGGTGCAAATTCTGGTTCTGGTGTGTGCTGTGTGTGGCTTCCCCAAATCGTTTTACTGCCCTCGGCTTTCGTGTCCCTCCGTCAGCCTGCCTACCAGGATTGTGAAGTAGAAATAACTGAACTGAAGTGCTTCTTAACTCTGGCAGCTGCTAAAATGTTAAATCTCCTTTTATGAATGTTTTTAACATAGTGATAAAATTCTGATGATTACTTGTAAGATTTTCAAATCTTTGACTTCTCGGTTTCAGACATTTTTCTGCAACACGCTGCTGTGGTAGGGATGTCTTGGAGTTTATTCTAATGATACGTCTTTAGTTAACAAAGAGAAGAGGGATGTATGTGTGTGTGTGTGCATGTATATATGCAGCCGTTGTTATTGTTACTGCTATCCAGGCTGACAAATGGGCTTAGGTCCAGACTTCCCCCTGCATTATTAATGAAAAATTTCATATCACCTGAGGCTAGCCTAGTTCCTTTCACGAGTCTTTGGCAACTAACAATCTCGCTGCCATCTGAAAAGAAGTCTGCCAAGCAAAGAATCTCCTCCCTCCTCTTTCCCTTACGAAACGCTTTAGCATGGCTAGCACACGACTGCTACAAATTAGGTTTGAATAAAACACTATGATAAATAAGTCAGTGTCTCCCTACACAGATTGCCACTTGTTTAGGGATTAAATTATCGATTTCTGAATGTTGCTGAGATTTAGACATGGGTTAATTAAACATTTACATATATGTGCCGAACAATATATTGCATGGTACAATAATGTGCACTTTAATCAGAAACCGTGGGTGTTTGTGTTTGCTTTTTCCATGTTAATTGGCACCATGCTGGCTCAAGCTTAGGTATTTGGCTACATGGAAGAAAATAGACATGGTGTTTTAAATATTTTAATTAGGACCAGCAGTTCTCAGCTCCCTCATTTCTCATTGGATTGTTTTTCATGCATGAATAAATTAGCTAGCATGGAAGTACTCTGTAGAAAGTGGTTGCCCTCTGGCCATAAAAAGAGTCCTGTTCATTAATACTTTAATGAAATTAGCTGTGAGCAAAATATTATTCCTTTTAACTGTGTTCTAATTTCTTAATTTTAATTAGGCACATAATTGTAGGGTGCTGAAATTATCTTCATGTTCAGCAACTAAAGTTCCATCATCAGGAGCCCGTGGCTGAAACACCGCACACTCTTAACACGTTCCAGCAGGAAATGTTCTGTCCAACTTTTTTTTCACATTTGCTTCACCAAAGATCCCCTTCACCCCTCCATTTGCGACCATGATGTGATATTTCAAAGCTCCTGCTCCTGACTCAGGCCATTGTAACGAAGCTACTAGACTTTGGATCCGTTTAGGAGCGAAGCAATGAGGTTTACGAAGAATCCGGTCGGCTGGGTTTCAATTTTCCTTTCAGTTTTTGTGTCCTCAGGCCCCCGTCTATGTATCTGCACATGCGGTTTTATTTTAGAATTCTCTGTAAGTGCCTCTGTCTACAATTTATAATGTTATTGATTGGTTCAGATGGGATCTGCGAACTCTGCAAGGGCAGGGGATTCTGTTCCCCCTCCGATCTCGTTTGTGGTACATGGGTTCTACTTTATGCAAATGTAGTTGTTGAATGTGTGATATTTAATGGAACTCTCGATTCCATAATGCTGCAAATCCCTGTTAAAAGTTGTGGCATTTTAAGAGTCCACAGATAAATACCAAAACAGAATTTCTGACTTTGATAGGGGAGTAATCTGAATTTGCTGAGTTTTGATTTTAGAAGAAATAGTGTGGAATCTGAATTAAAATGTGAGTGAGAAACTGAAAGCCTGTGTGTATTACTTCATATTATTCCTCAAAATTCAAACTGAGATCTTTCATGACATGTATTAGATATGTATCATTCAATAACTACTGGAAAACTGAAAATGCATTCAATAATTGTTTGTAGCGTTCTTGACTGACCATTTCCCGACTCTTAGCATTACATCATATACCTGGACTAATAGTTTTTGAGTGAATTGAAAAAGGCAACTGTCTTACTATTGAAATATTTTATGGGTACTAATTAAGTATAGGTAAACATTGTGTAGTTTATCAAATACACTTTTCATTTATATCAGAAGTTACATATTTGATCAGATATATAAAATGGTAATATCTCTCTCAGTCTTATTGGGATTATTAAATGAGATAAATATAGAGATAAGACACATAGAAATATACCTGGCATATATTGAGCATTCAATAAATGTCACATAATATTATTGACATTAGTAATACTTGCATATATGTAGATTGCCATTTTGCAAACTACCTGACATTATACAGTATTTTATAATGTACAAATCTCTCTTACTATGATTTCACTTAGTTTAACTGCATCTATTTCATAAAAATAGAGGTCAGAGATCCAATTTTATCGAATGAGGCAAATCTCATCCCACCTAGTCAATTAACAAAATAATTCCATGAATGAGACCATATCTCAAATTTAGCTTGGTGCTTATCCACACCAGATTTCAGGGATTGCAATTACGGAGTATGTACAATGCACTGAACACAGTGGGGGCTGCCAGTGCCTGTCACTCAGGCCCCTCTTTCCAGTCCTAAGGTAAACAGGATCCCAAAGTTGCTACATGTTCTTCCCACGTGTATTTTCACCTTTTACTGTTTATAAGTTATAAGGAAATAATATATTGTGATTGGGGCAGATTTCAGTTTTACACAGAGAAACTTAGGAAATTTTGGCAGTATTTTAAGGTGAAAAATATGAGAATAAGAAAAATGATAAATTATAAACTTTAAAAACTCACAAATATCACAAAAATTTAGAAAAATAATAGTATTTGTGTTAAATAACTATTTGACATACCCCTGTTATATGTTTTTCTCCAGGTTTTTGACTGCATACTTTATTTTATATGAAATGATTTAATATTTTCTGTATAGTTTTCTTTTCTTTTTTTTTTTTTGAGACGGAGTCTTGCTCTGTCTCCTGGGCTGGAGTGCAGTGGCCGGATCTCAGCTCACTGCAAGCTCTGCCTCCCGGGCTTACGCCATTCTCCTGCCTCAGCCTCCCGAGTAGCTGGGACTACAGGCGCCCGCCACCTCGCCCGGCTAGTTTTTTGTATTTTTTAGTAGAGACGGGGTTTCACTGTGTTAGCCAGGATGGTCTCGATCTCCTGACCTTGTGATCCGCCCGTCTCGGCCTCCCAAAGTGCTGGGATTACAGGCTTGAGCCACCGCGCCCGGCCCTGTATAGTTTTCTTAATTATTTTTTTCTAAATAGACGCTGTTTCCTGAATGTTTAGAAAAATATCATTACCTAAGTAACAACAATATACATACAAAGATAATTTTTCCCTTTAGCATTGTTGATCAAACATTCATATTCTTTTATTTTATTTTTCAAATGTGGTTTTACTATGTTGCGCAAGCTGACCTCAAACTCCTGAGCTCAAGCATTCCTCCTGCCTCCGCCTCCTGAGTAGCTGGGATTACAGGTGTACAACACAGCATCGGGCTTTTTTTTTGTTGTTGTTCTTAATAGTAGAAATTTGTAAAGGATGAGTCTGTACACAGAAATACTTACTTGTTTTGTAGTACTGCTATGAGTTTTTGCCCTACAAACATAGGAATAATGAGAAATTCTATTTTGGAAAGTTCTCCCCAAAACAAAATAAACCAGAGTGTTTATAATTGTATATGCTATATTATGAGTCCATTCCTAATGAGAGAGCTTTGTTTTCAATTGGCATCAATGAAAACTGAATCTCCCATTTGAAATTTTACATGTCTGATGACTGAGTTTTTCAAAGACCAGCTTCTTCTGATTCCATCCATTTCAAATATGGCCTCTTTTGGACTGTCTCCACACTTCCGGTTCCTGGTGCTGTGGAACACATTTATGTCTTGATCATGCCTTGGTGAATGCACCTTTGATGGGTAGCAGGAATACTTCTGGGGGGCAATTCTTACATTAGATGGGTTATAAAGCACATGGATGTGTCCCACAAAACCTAAACTAAACGTGTCCATAACTTCTCCTGAATCAGATCCAAAAAATGCCCCTGGTCACTCCAATGCTACATGATATGAAGGGACAGGAAATTGTTGGTGAAATTGGTGTGAGAAGAGACAATTGTCTTAACCAAGTGTGGCTAAAACATTTTACTTACAAAAATTACAAAACATATGACCATGTGAACATGTTGACAGAGCCCCTTCCAGGGGCTTGAAAGGGGGCCTGAAGCTTATGTTTGATTAGATTAGAGGAATTCTGGCTCCAATAGGATGTTGACAAATTCTAGATCAGTTTTACGATACTGTACTTTTCTTTCTGCAACTTTATTTCCCAACATTGAGGTTTTCAGATTCATTTTTATTGATGCAGGTTAAGTCTAGTTTATTCATTTTACTATTATGCACTATTTCATTTGATGAAGATAACACATTTCATTTCCATTTTCCTCTTGATGGCCTTTAGGTCATTTCCAGTGTTTTACCATTACAAATAATTTACTGGCTAAATATGTTAGTACATGTCCCATTATGCACATATGTTAAAAGACCTCTAGAGAGGTCGCATATTACAAGAATTAAGCAAGTGAATTCGGGCGTCAGTTGGCTGGGTTTCTTTCTTAGCTGTGCCATTAATTAGTTATGTGACCTTAAACAAATCACTTAACCTCTCTGTTCTGTGAGTACCTTGCTCATGGAATTGTGAGGATTAAATGAGTTAATATATAAAACATTTAGAACTGGGCTTGGAAGATAATAAACCTATGTGAGGATTTGTTTTCTTATTTACCAAGGAATGACATCACTGGGTTATAAAATATGCACATATTAAACTTTATTAGATGTTGACAAATTACTCTCCAGAATTGTACATCTTTATGCTTCTACTCACAATGAATGAGAGTTCCTGTTATCTTATGTCATTCTCTACATTTGTATTGTCAGGCTTTTAAAGTTTTTGACATTCTGATGGTATGAAATGATATCTCGTTGTTTTAATTTGTATTTCTCTCATTTTTACTGAAGTTGAACATCTTTTCCTACATTTTTGGCCATTTGAGGTTCCTGTTTTGTGAATTGTTCATAGACTTGGCTTATTTTGGTTTGTCTTTCTCTTATTGATTTGTAGAAGTTCTTTACATATTCTGGGTATTAATTTCTTATTGGTTCTATGCATTGTAAGATTTCTCTTTGTCTGTGGTTTTCCCTTTAAATGTTGTTTATGATTTTTTGTTAAAAGTTTTAAGTTTAGCCAGGCGCAGTGGTTCAAGCCTGTAATCCCAGCACTTTGGGAGGCCGAGACGGGCGGATCACGAGGTCAGGAGATCGAGACTATCCTGGCTAACACGGTGAAACCCCGTCTCTACTAAAAAAAGACAAAAAACTAGACGGGCGAGGTGGTGGGCGCCTGTAGTTCCAGCTACTTGGGAGGCTGAGGCAGGAGAATGGTGTAAACCCAGGAGGCGGAGCTTGCAGTGAGCTGAGATCTGGCCACTGCACCCCAGCCTGGGCGACAGAGCCAGACTCCGTCTCAAAAAAAAAAAATAAGTTTTAAGTTTAATGTATTAGAATTTATTAATCTCTTCCAATGTAATTAGTTCTTTTGTGTCTTTGAAAATTCTTTCTATACCATTAGGTCCTAAAAATATTCTGTCTTATGTGTTTTTTCTAAATGTTTTCAAATTTCATTTTTTCATATTTAGACTTTAATGTACTTAAAATCGATTTTATGTACACTATGAAATTACGATATAAATAAATACTATTTTTTCCATGTAGACAGTTGGTTGTCCTCATACCATTTTATGACTTCCTTTCCCTCGTTGCATGGTTATGCCTCCAAGCTCCCATCTACAGGGGTGGGAAGATGGGGGGTTGCTCGATTTCTGGCTATCTATTCGGTTTTGCTGATCTCTTTATTCCTGAGCTATAGCATGCTTTTTAATTCCTATGGATTTATAAGTCTTTAAAGTCTGAACTTATATTAAGTCTTTAAAGTCTTAATTTACAATAAAAATCTTTTAAGCTGGTAATCTGAGTTCCCCTTGTCCTTATTCTTTAAAACTGTTTCAGCTATTTCATATTCTTTTACTTCCATATGGATTTCAGAGATGGCTTGTCAAATTACACACCCACCCACATCCCTATTGGGAGCTTTAACATTTTATTGTATTTAGAGATAAATTTGAGTGATAAGTGACATATTTATTATATTGACTTTTCCCTCCATAATCATACAGCTTTTTACTCATTTAGATTTTATTTTCTGTCTTAATAATTTTATACTTTTATCCACAACATTCTTATACATAGTTTTTTTTTTGTATTTTCCGTCTTTGTTTGTTAATCTGTACTTTAGGTTGGGTATATATTTTTAAAGGCAAGTTTCCAGTTTTCTAATCTCTTTAGCTATGTCTAATCTGCTCTTAATTCATTGAATTTTTAGTTTCAGTTATTATATTTTTGGTTTTGCAATTTCTATGATTTTTTATTTAAAAAGGCTTTCTAGTTCTCTTCTGAAATGCCCTATCATACCATCTAATTTCTTAAAGGAACATGTTCTCTCTCTCTCTCTCTCTCTCTCTGTGTGTGTGTGTGTGTGTGTGTGTGTGTGTGTATAAAAGGAGTGTGTGAACTATACAGATATTTCTGAAAGTAGTCATTACAGATACATTCAACTTTTATTACTTTTCATTACATAGCAACAGGTATTTTAGGCTAATCAGAAAGAAGATGAAGTTTAAAAAGGAGAACCCATTGGAATTATGTATTAAAATCTAAGTAAACATTCAAAACGTTAATCAAAGTATATCGTCTTTTTTAAAGTTAGGATATTTTACTCAATTAGGGTTTATGAGGTACCTACTAAACTGGACAATTAATAAGGATGGGTTTGTGTCTCTTTTTTGAAGTCACCAGTTCCTAGAATAGTGTCTGCACATGTTTCTTGTTCAATAAAAGTTTTAAAATGGAACTGAATTAATATTCCAATAAAGTTACCTTTTTGAAACACATTGTGACTAATTAGGGATAGACAACTAAAAGAGGATTTTGTGGTAAGTCTAGAATGTAAAGATTTCTACATATAAACAAATGTGCTGCTGAATTATTTAATTTAAAAAACTATTCATCTCAATAGAAAACATTCAAAGTGTTGAGCCTATTTGTTTGATAAATGCAGGGTGGAAGGGAGGACGAGAGGAAGAGAAGGAGGAAGAATTCAGGGGGGAAAGCCCTGGAAGTGAACACTTTGTCCCTCCTGGTCAATGTAGTTCAGACTTGTTTAAATGCTTAAATATTCTCTTCTGGGTTGGGGTATGAGATAGCTGCCACAAATTTCTGTGGGTTTCAGTCCAAAACGGCCACATAGATGTGACCCAAATGAAACCACATAGACTATGCTATTCAGTATTTGCATTTTAGGACATTTGATAATCATTTGAGGATAATCTCAACTGATTATCAGAGGAGAGAGCTGGGCAAGGTTGAACATCTGATTAAAGTGCAAATTGCTCATGGTTTTCTACTGCATGAGTTCCAAGTGGTGCCTATTCTAGGTGTTACTGCTACAGCCTGCCTAAGACAGCTATTACAGATGACCGTAGTTCTTGATTACACCTCCCTTTTGGGAACTGGATTCAGGTTGGTTTGCAATTAAAACTAAACAAAACTGGTCTTGATATAACTTGGGAGCAATTTTCTGCCTTTTCATAGATTGCACCTAGAAACAAGAAAACTAAGAGATTTGTTATTTCCACTGGCAATCTAGTTTTGCTATATAAACAATTTAAAATATAATGTGCTGTATGGGCTGGGAACAGGTGACATGTCCATAGGGAGTGTTTACTATTTACCTGTGGTCAGTCTTCCATCAACCTGAATACTCTTAGGACTCAAGATGGAAAGACTGGAATCACATAACCTTTAAGTCATCATTCATCACTTGGCCAAGCAATTGTTTCTGATTGAGCAAGCAGGAGTATTATTTATTGATAGAAGTAGTTGAGAAGAAACAATTTTGATATTGTCAAAAAACTGGCCTAGGATTTAAATCATCTAGTACTCAAAACGTAGAGAAAATTTTGGTCTATCCATCACTCTATTTATTTTCTTCTCATTATCTTTCTATCAATATCTCTCATTCCAAAATGAACCTAAGAGACTTACACATATGCATACACACAAACACATACACACATTCATTTATATGGAAAAATTGGAAGATGATAGATAGGTGTATAGATAAGCATAGGAATAAGATTGGAAGGCTATACACCAAGATGTAAACTAATACTATCTCCCCAGGGTGGGATTCTATTCTTACTTTCTTCTTGTCTCTGCAGTGAATGTGTATCATATTTTAAATAAGAGAATAAGTTACTATATAATGAATAATTTTTAAAAATAATTTCTTACAGAATCTTATTCAATGAGAAATAGCAATGTGTTCAAAATTACATATACCCACTTAATACAATGAAAAAAAAATTAAAAGAGAAAATAAGAATAGGAAAGGTAAACTTGAGAGGAAGTCTGAGTTTAGCCATAAAGAGGCAGGCTCAGAAGTGTGGTGACCTGGTGAAGGTGGGGCCTCAAATGTGTCATTGATGGTGGGGCACAGTGGCTCATGCCTGTAATCCCAGCACTTTGGGTGGCTGAGGTGGGCAGATCACCTGAGGCCAGGAGTTCGAGACCAGCCTGGACAATATGGTGAAACCCCATCTCTACTAAATGTACAAAAAAGGTAGCCACGCATGGTGGCACCTGCCTATAATTCCAGCTACTTAGGAAGCTGGGGCATGAGAATTGCTTGGAGTGAGCCACGATTGTACCAGTGCCCTCCAGCCTCAAGTGATCCACATACACGTCCCCACGTACACTATGGCTTTCCCCCAACTCCTCCTCCGTATGGTAGCCAATGATCTTAAAATTTACACAGCAAATCGTGTTGCCACTGGGCTTCCTACTGCTGTCCTTACCTCCTTTACTACATGTCAACATGACAGAGTGATCTGAAGACCCAGTTGGATTATGAATGTCACTACTGACATGCTTTCAATGACTTCAAGTTTCTCTTTAGACAAAGACCCCAATCTTTACAGTGGCCTAAAAGGCCCTTGGTGACTGGGCCCTGTCTACCTCTCAGCTGAGTTTCTTCCTTCTTCCCTTTATGCAGCAGGTGTGCTGCCCTGTGTGCCATCCTACTTCAGGTCCTTTGTGCTTATCACTCCCTGTGCCAGGAGGATTCCCTCCTTCCTCCCCTTTATTCCTATTTGTCTCTCTTTTATTAATAATTCAGCTCAAGGATGACAAGGAGAGGATCAGTAAAAATAATGAATGGGTACTAGGCTTAATGCCTGGGTGATAAAATAATCTGCACAACAAACCCCCATGACACATGTATCCTGAAGTTAAAATACTAAAAGTTTGAAAAAAAATTTTAAATCTTGCCTATCTTTGAAAGCCTTCCTAAATAAATATGCAAAATTAGCTTGGAGAGAAAAATAATAATTCAGCTTCAAAGTCCAGATAAAGCGTGCTCTCTCTTATAATTATGTACAGGAACCTGTACTTTTCCTTCCGCGAACTCACCACAATGTGTAGTGGATGTTCATTTGCATAATTGTTTCATGAATGGTGCTTCCCATCCCAAGACAAGCTTCATGAAGGTGGGAAATCTTTTGCTCACCATCATATCCCTTGTGGCCATAATTCCTAAGCACATAATAGGAGCTCAATAAATGCTTGTTGAGTAAATAAATGAATGTCTTAAAGATTTCACTGGAAGATGCTTCGTTTACGCCTCTCTGCCTTCTACCTTGAGTCACTAGTTTGAAAGCAAGTTCAAGAAGGAAATTAGAAGCCTGCTCACCTCTGGGTCTGGAGGTCTGGAGCACCTCTCTGAACAAAGAATGGGGATTGTGGGTTGCTGAGCAACAAAATAAAGCCCTAGAAGAACACAGCTAGCAACAACCCCAAGTCAAATTTTTGGATTTTGGATTCAACACTGTGTTTTCTGTTTATAGCTTTAGCTGCTTTTGGAATGGGGACAATTTGCCTCTGCTGTGTCCTCTTCTTGGCACAATTATTTCAACCTTGAGAGGACTGATAGTCACTGCTAGTCGTTTGGAAGGGAGAGAGACATGAGTTCTAAAATTACTTCAAAGTCATACCCGGGATTCTTAAAGGAAAAGAAACATGGAGTCATTGGATGAAATCATGTAATGGTGGATAAAGAAGGTTGAAAAATGTATGTAAAAACATTTATCAGTTAAAAAAACCAGTGCTCTTCTGAGCATTTAATTTTCAGCATGGGACTTTAATTTCATGATGATCCACCTTTTTTGGCTGCCTCCTCCTCCTCCCCTTCCTTCCTTCTCTTCCTCCTTCTCCTTCTCCTCCTCCTCCTGGTTACTATGACTGGAAAAATGTTTATATACAGGATCAAAACACAAATTTGAACCTCCAAGTTTGTCTCTGAATATTAAGTGACATGATGGTGTGCAGTATTTTTAAGAACTACCTGGGGGAACATGACTATTCTGTTGCAGTTAATAATACTTGCAATTCTGTTCAAAACCACTTTTAAAAATCTGATAGCTGCTTCACGGGGTTGCATTGTCTTCCAGCTTATAGTTTAGAATTCTTGGTTGAGTCCATGCTTGCAAAATAGCTATTTGGCTTATTAATTTAACCATTTGTGTGTACCAAAATCATCTTGAATCCGTGGAGGTGTTCTCATGATGTCTTTAAAGACATTCTTCTAAAATTTGAAATAAACCTTTCACTGCATGCATACCATATAATGACATTTTGTGTTGCAATACCTAGTAGAAATAGACTAGAATGCATATAATCATCTTTGGCATACTTTTTGTTACTAGCCCTTAGTTCCTTTTTCCAAATGGGTGGAGACATGCAAACGTGTGTGGAGAGGGAAAGGAGGTGGAGGAGAGATTGGAGAGGAGATTAAGTTAGAGAAGAGGGAAGGCTTGGGGCAATTGTGCAAGTCTGGGAAAGGAAGCTTTAAGTATTGAGGTCTGGAGCAGGGTATCTTCAACCATTTAGTCAAGCAATAACGATGGATTCTATAAGAGTCACTATGCTCGTAAATTTAGAAGTGAAAAACCATGATGCTTAGCCTTATGAAGTTTGTAGTCTAACGAGAAACGGGCATTAAACAAATACTCATACAAATAAATATGCATTTGAAAATTATAATTTAAAAAACAACAGATATAATAAGATTACATAAGGGAGACCTGATTTAGATATAGGAGAAGCCAGGGAAATTTTTTGTTATTAAAGGCACTTGTTAGCTGAGATGTGAAAAATGGCTTAGAAATGGCCAACCACAGAGAAGGTAAAAGAGTGTTTCAGGCAAAGAAAACATACAAAGACTCTGAGGTGGGAAAGAGCTTGGCACTTTTAAGAAATGGAAAGGAGGTCAGTGTGGCAATGCAGACAGGAAGAGGAGAGGGAGCAGGGCCTCTTCAGCTAGCCTATGATGGGTAAGGGGCTTCGAGTGTCTCAACGCCATGGAAAGGCACCCAAGAGTTGAAAGCTGGGAGTGGCATGATCAGATTTGGTTTTCAAGAGCACTCTGGTTAAAGTATGGGGTGCAGAGAAGGAGAACAAGAGAGGTGATGGGAGCGTGCTAAAAGTAACAACACAGTGTGAAATACTGAAAGGCCCCTTGCCTAAACTTTCCACATCTTCCTATTGCTGATGCTTAAAACTTTACTTCCTTTGGGTTGAGATATTAAAGATTCCCTAATGTGTTATGCAAGGGAGGGGGTCAACCATTATTATGCATTACAATATGAAGAAATAGGTCCTCTTTCAAGCTGCTAATAGCAGAGCATATGGAACAACCACTGTAGAAAGACTCTGTTGTGACCTTATCTCTACTAGCTCTGTTAGTAATGTCTGATTTCCTTAAACACAAGAATTTGAGGCAAATATTGTAAAAATAATACTTATTAATGTGTGTTGTAGAGAACTATTATATGACTTTATATCAATGATAAGGTTGAAAATAAGTATGGAAATATTTTGTAATCAAAAAATGAAATCCTGGCTAGGCACGATGGCGCACACCTGTAATCGCAGCACTTTGGGAGGCTGAAGTGGGAGGATTGCTTGAACTCAGGAGTTTGAGACCAGCCTGGGCAACGTGGGGAAACCCCATCTTTACAGAAAACACAAAAATTAGCCGGGCATGGAGGTGCACACCTGTAGTACCAGCTACTCCAGGGGGCTGAGGTGGGAGGATCGCTTGTGCCCGGGAGATCGAGACTGCAGTGAGCCGTAATCATGCCACTGCGTTTCAGCCTGGGTGACAGAGTGAGACCCTGCCTCAAAATAAAATAAAAAATAAAATAAAACAGAGTGAAAGAGAAGCAGAAAAGGAAGAGACTTTTTTGTGGACAGTTTTACCTAGAGTCCCTCCTTTCAAAAGCTAACTTCTGGTTTTACCAAAGATTGGCCTCTTTCTTGAGAATATGACTTCACTTTAGGAAAGTTTAGGCATTTCTAGAATTTGTTTCCCATCTCCTTGCTTGAATGGAGGTGAACCTGTGATGGAAAGAAAATGAGGAAAACCAAAAAAGATGCAATCCCAGCATCGAGGCTACTGCTGGGCACAACTCCAGGGACCAGCCATATGCAATATGGCTGTCTTGACCAGAGCTGATTCAGTTTTTCTTTTTTTGCAGGGGAAATGGGCATTGAATTAGGTTGGGATGCTTGAGGGGCCTCAACTGTATCTGTAATGTCTTATTTCCTTAAGAAAAAGATCTGAAACAAATGTTAAGCTATCTGAAGCAAAATGTTAAGCTATGACAAAAATAAATGCTAAGTTACATGTGTGATTGTTAAATGATTTTTCTATCTAGATATTTCATAATAAAAATGACCTTTGAGATTTCTTAGAAACTTAATAAGAAATGCTCATTTTATATGATTGCAGCTATAAGGGAGGTATAGGTATGAGTTTGCCTACAAATGCCATATTTCTTATGTATACTGTCTTCAGCCTAAACAAAATGTAATATGTTATTATTGGTAGAAAGTAATGCGGTTGAGCTAGAAGGTGCACATTTATCTAGTTGTCTGTAAGAGATCAGCAAGTTATCCGCTATGTTTCCCCTTCCCTAGATTGGAGAAAGGGCATCTGAGTCCCTTTGCCTTTCAATGTTACTCTCTCTTAGTTGTTTTAAGTTTCAGAAATTGTTGTCATATATTTTTTGGGCACAGAACAGGTTGCACATATGATTAAATAAAATGCCCTTAAAAAATAAGTACTGTTTCAGGTTAGCATATTTGCACAATCCTACACCAAAGAGACTTTAATCCTTGATAGGACATGTTACATTTACTCCATTTGCTCTTGAAGATTAGCAGATGATATCAGAGGTTTGTTCAAATTGCCCACACTTGATGTTTGTCTCACCCTTCAGTGACACTAAAGAGAGAAATGCCAAGCATGGAGTCTTCCAGAAGAGCCTCCAAAGAGCTTCTCACTTCTGCAGCTGCCAGCCACCTCGGTCTTCTCATTTTGGGTTCCCCGTAAAGGTTCAAGTGTTAGCTTTATAAATAATGATACCGAGCTGCCTGAAGCTAGTGTCCCTTGTGCTTGGGGAGATTTTGGCATTAAAGCAAACATCATCAATTTTTTAAGAAATGGAAATAAATTACAGATGTGGACTACTGAAAGGGCTCATGTGTGTTGGGCTTCAGTCTGTCTGAAACTGAGGACATTTTAAAAGAAAATCAATTAAAAAATTCAGTTCTCCTGGGAAGAGGGAGGCTTGACTCTTTGGAAACCTGCTCCCCTTTCCAAACCTTCACTCCTTGTACCCTATTGATATAAAAATAGATTCAACTTCATCAGTGACAAGATGGGTGGTGGCTTGTTAAAGGGAATACCAAGTTCTCAGATAAGAATTTCATTTATCTGTTTCAACTGAACCCACATACGCTTCTTTTTTACTATGAGAAACTTTGGAATTTTTTTCATTTGATTCATGGCAAACTGAGCACTTACAATAAAGTATCTCCCCTTTTACTTTCCTCAGCAATATTTAAATCAGAGTGCCGAAAGAAATAAATAACCATAATTTTTCTTAAATTTCCATTTGACAGTTGACAGAGTCTCTATTTTACAATTTTACTTTTTTTTTTTTAAAGGAAGATTGTAAATGCCTGTACTGTATATGGTATACATCATTGCAAAGAGCAACGTTGGTGTTTTTTTTGTGTTTAGAATCATGAATTATAAGTGACTTAAGAACTTATCGCCAACTGGCACATTGAGTCAGTCTTTCAATATCGTTTCAAACATGTCAGTATATGAAGCTAAAGTGTTCTCTATCTATTGGCATTTATTCTAACAGGAATCAAGTGGCTTATTTAAAAAGAAAGACCTAAATGTGTGTAACAAGTCCTCAGAAACAGGCAAGACTGTGTTTTGATGCCATTAATTACTTTTGATTATCAAACCACTGTATCCATACTAATTGCTAAATCCCGTCGGATCTCACTAAGATGAGATATAGCCAAGAATAGACAATAAAACCCCTAGTCAGCAGAGGTGGTGATTTTAACATCTTAAAGACCATATTTAAAGGTATGTTAGGATGTTAACTTCATATCATAGCCATGATGTTAAGTTAGCAGAGGCAGACACCCTTCATTAATAAGTAACTGATTTGGGAGTGGGGGCAGTCTTGTCCTGATGAGGGAAGTTAACTTGTTCGTTTTCCCTTGAGGTCTCTTCTAACTCCAGAACATCACAGATTTCACTTCTAGATTGCTATAGGCAAAATAAGCTGAAAATTGAGTAAGATTTAAAAATGTATTTTCTTTCTATTCACGACATAATAGAAATTGTCTTTAGCCTACCCCCACCCCTCCGGCATGTATTGGCTCCTCTAGATGATTGTGCTGGTGGAGACAACTGTTTCCATCACTCTTGTTCTGAGACAACAATTGTTTTGGCCTTTCATCCTACTTTTCCCCTGACTTTACTTTAAAAAAAATTTTTTTTTTTAGAGACAGGATCTTGCTCTGTCATCAGGCTGGAGTACAGAGGTGCAATCATGGTTCACTGTAATATTGAACTCCCAGGCTCAAGCAGTTCTCTGGCCTCAGGCTCTTTCTTACGTAGCTGGGACTACAGGCACACACCACCACACCTAGCTATTTTTTTTTTTTTTGAGACGGAGTCTTGCTGTCACCCAGGATGGAGTGCAATGGAGCGATCTCAGCTCACTGCAAGCTCCACCTCCCGGGTTCACACCATTCTCCTGCCTCAGCCTCGTGAATAGCTGGGACCACAGGCGCCCGCCACCACGCCCAGCTAATTTTTTTGTATTTTTAGTAGAGACAGGGTTTCACGGTGTTAGCCAGGATGGTCTCAGTCTCCTGACCTCGTGATCCGCCTGCCTTGGCCTCCCAAAGTGCTAGGATTACAGGTGTGAGCCACTGTGCCCGGCGCCACACATAGCTAATTTTTAAACAATTATTTTTTGTTGAGGTGGGGTCTTGTTATCTTGCCCAGGCTGTTTCACTGATTTTAAATCTAGGTTTTGGTTATGTTGCAGATGAAGAATATCTTTGCAGTATTTATTTTCATGGTAATACTAGTCCATGTTTTCTTTGCTTTTGGTTCTCACTCTTCTTGCTAAATTTTGTTTTGTTCTGGTTTTTGGTTTTAAACATCATCTTGAGTTAAAAGCCATTGGAAAAACTCCCCCTAGGGTGCTTCTCTTTTTCCTAATCAGTGTGTGGAAAGGACTCTTCTTTGCTCTTTTCAATAAAATAGTTTTCTAACAAATTAGTGAAACCTCTTCTGCTACTTCCCTTAATGAGGAAATATCTATAGATTACAGAAGAGTAGAGCTCCTAGTGAACCCTTCCTTCCCTGGAATAAGTCCTGGGAAGCACAAATGTTTCGATGCTCAAAGACGTAAAACAGGCACAAAGAGGAACATGTGATGCTTGAGGACCATCCACATCTCAACATACACCATTACATAGGTGCCAACGTAGGCAAGGGTCTGTTAAGCTCATGTTTTCTGTGAAAGGAGACAGTAGAAAGTGAGCTGAGGATTTCCACACTCCAGGCCACATTTCCCTGCAGGGCCTGAGAAACTCGGCTGGAGTTTATGGTCAATAGATGGTTAGAATAAATTCCTTGAAATCACCTGCAAAGGCACCAAACTGATATCCTGGTGATGCTTCCTTTAAGATGTAGCCATCATAACCTTTCCGAAGCGGAGGCATTTTAGAAAGCATTTTAATTAAATTGGGTGTGATTAAATGGAAGCAATTCTCTTGTTTGGTTTTATGAAAATGAATCCATCTCTTGAAATAGATCCATCTCCCATTTCTCAACATCTTATCAGAGGATGCCATTGCAGTGGGGACCAAGTGCTCCCTTTCCAATTTAATGGGAAATCAAAAGGGCAGAGCCACCTGCACAGACAAAAACCAACAGCTCTGAAGGATGACCCTTCAGTGGAAATGCATTATGGAGCGGGCCATGTGTTTTCCTGGAACTCACATTTTAACCCCAACATGGATCTCTGTATTAAAGTAAGATCTCAGTAAGAGCCCAGCTTGTGTTATACCCTACCTGGCGTCAGTGGTGGGCAAACAATAATTGTCAGAGCTTAGGTTTCTCTAAGACCTCATATTCTCAAAGTGGATATCATAGCTGTAAAGACCAGTGAAGTTGATAATGAAATAGCTAGTATTCCTTTAGGATTTTGATGTCAGAGAAGGGAACTTATTGTCTCTATTGCCAGGAAGCTGTCAAACCTGCCTTAATTAAGATTAATAACATACACATACCTGAGAAGATTTTTTTTCTCATGCTGACTTTCTTAAAAATGTCTGTCTGCTAAATATGATCTCAGGGGCCAATGCAGCTGTAGCTTTAGGAACAGACTAGAATGGGTTCCCTCTGTGTCATGATGTTTATAAAACATTTATTCTTGGCTAAATAAATCATGTTCAAAAATCTCTCCGTGTATATTGCCTTTCTTTGCAGTTGCTAGTTTTACGGTGAAAAAAGGTGTTTTGAGTGGACAATTTTAATCTTTTCATAAATGAGCTGTGTTTTTTTTTATTATTATACTTTAAGTTCTAGGGTACATGTGCACAATGGGTGGGTTTGTTACCTATGTATACATGTGCCATGTTGGTGTGCTGCACCCATTAACTCATCATTTACGTTACGTATATCTCCTAATGCTATCCCTCCCCCCTCCCCCCACCCTGTGACAGGCCCAGGTGTGTGATGTTCCCCTTCCTGTGTCCAAGTGATCTCATTGTTCAATTCTCACCTATGAGTGAGAACATGTGGTGTTTGGTTTTCTGTCCTTGCAATAGTTTGCTCAGAATGATGGTTTCCAGCTTCATCCATGTCCCTACAAAGGACGTGAACAGTGAGCTGTCTGATTTTAAAGCAAATCAGTAAGTACTTCTTATTCACCCTCCAAGAGAATGATCTCCCTGTTTCTGAAGTGAGCAGTTTCATTGTCTTAAAAGAGGGAAAAATGGGGAGTAATTATGATATTGATGTAAGATTTGAGAAAAAAGCACATATTAATTGTGAATCATGGCTAAACCAGTGTAATAGAGCTGTCTTGATAGTCATAACGTAGTAAACAACACTGGTCAAAGGTAATCATGAACAACAGAAATAAGAATGGAGACCATTTATGGTAGAGTCCGATGTAATGATGCATATTTTACTCTGCTATTTAGGCAAAGAGTGAGTTCAGAAGTTTATGCATTTGAAGAGAGGATATTTAAAAAGAGGTTGTATATGAATTCTGTACAGGTTTTGACCTTTTTTTTTTTAGTCTAGACCTATCTTTTGCTTATTCTTATCAACATTCCCAGAGTGTTTTATATTTGCAAAGTGCTTTACTCTGGTTTTACTAGTTATTCCCAATAATAATACACACCTGACCTCATTCTATTGTTCAGGTAAAGTTAACAGGCCTCAGAATTCAGTGAGTTGATGGCTCCATCTCTGGCTTAATTAGACAGTTTAAGCTCTAATTGGTTGGTGGTAAGTCAATCAATCAAAGAGTCGCACATTTACTCCCTGGGAATTGTGGGAATTGTGATCTAGCAGGCACCAGACACTTCAGGAGAAATCACTTACTCTGAGCAGAAACTCCCATTGTCCCAAAGGGCCCTGGAAGCCAGTGTCCATCAAGGGAGGGTCAAGTGTGCGAGTGACTCAACCTTTTCTGTGTGTAGAATTTAAGGAAAAGCAGATCACCCTGTCCCCTGTGCTCTAGAAGGAAAACATGTTACAGTTAAACGTGTTGCTCACAAAGATGGAGACAGAGGAGACTGTGAACTAGAACAAAGGCTGCCTTGGAAAGGGAGGCAAGGGCAAGCTGGAATACCCAGGTGTGCCGATGAGACCACTGTGGGATCAAGCATCCTGGGATGTGGGCATTGACCCTCAAATTCTGAATCTATGGGGTTGTGAGTTCCTTGAGGAAAGAACTGTGTCTCTTTCATTTTTGTATCCCTTATAGCAGCAGTCCCCAAACTTTTTGGCGCCAGGGACCAATTTTGTGGAAGACAATTTTTCCATAGAAGAGTGGCTGTTGGAGGGGGGCGGGGGGTGGGGATGGTTTCAGGATGATTCGAGTGCATTACATTTATTTTGCACTTTATTTCTATTATTATTATTATATATTGTGGTAATATATAATGAAATGATGATACACCTCACCATAATGTAGAATCAGTGGGAGCCCTGAGCTTATTTTCCTGCAACCAGAAGGTCCCACCTGGGGGTGATGGGAGATAGTGACAGATCACCAGGTATTAGATTCTCATAAGGAGTGCACAACCTGGATCCCTCGCATGTGCAGATCACAGTAGGGTTTGCGCACCTGTGAGAATCTAATGCCTCCACTGTTCTGACAGGAGGTGGAGCTCAGGCAGTGATGTCAGGGGTGGGGAACAGCTGTAAATACAGATGAAGCTTCGCTTGCTCACCCGCCACTCACCTCCTGCTATGTAGTCCAGTTCCTAACAGGTCATGGACCAGTATCAATCTGTAGCCTGGGGGATTAGGGACCCCTGCCTTATAGTGTCTATCCCTGGGCTTTGTATGCTGTATTTACTGAATAAATACATGAAAACATATATTCCAGTAGTGAAAAAAACCCCTGCTCAAAACCTATATTTTTTAATATTTAATATTGGTCACATGAATGGTCATCTACTTTATTCTATCTTATTCTCTGGCCTTGATTATAAGGTTGTTCCCAAGTCAACCCATTCCTGCGGGAATATGCACAAGAATGTGGCGCATCACTCTATCCATGGATGGATTCTTAGGATGCCCACCTTGAAGGCAGCATGGATATTTAGTTGCATAAATTCTGGTATGTGTGAAATAAGCCAGCCACGGCACAATGTTGATAAATTTCGATGATCAAAAATGGCTACATGCAGTTTCCTTATGTATTCTCCCCACTTCTGTGAATGTTTAAAAATGTTCCTATTAAAAACTTAAAACAATCAGTCACATATCTTCTATTTTCACCTTGAACAATTTGATTCATAGACTTGTAGGGCTGCCAAATACTGTGAAGGCCATTTAGTCCCTATCCTTGTATTCTGCTGAAGAGGAAACTGGAGATATGATAGTAAAGGGCTTCCAAAAGCTAATTGTAACAGAGCTGATGCACGAAGCCAACCATCATAAGGGACTTAACTTTTTATGACTCTGGCTCTTTCAGAGATGACACCTTTGGTGTTATCTCAAATGTGTGAGTAAACACATAACTGGGAAAGCACTCTAGTCAACATTGCAGCCCTCTGCTGTACCACACAAGATGAGGCAGCAATCATGATAAGTAAGTCTACAAGTGAAAGTGAGCTTAAATATCTAGATAATTGAGGGATATGGTTTCTAATGTAGTCTTGAGTTTTCTTCTAGTTGATTTTAGGATATTAGATTTAGTTTGTAACGCCCAAAAGTCCCTACATGATCTGGATTGCGCCAGCCTCTCTAAGCTCTTCTGACCTTTTCCTCCTCATTCACTGCAGTCTAACTTTTCTGACCCTTGAATATGCCATGATTGTACCCACCTCCAGGTCTTTGCACTTGCTATTTACTCTTCCAGGAACTGTCTTTCTTCCACATCTTTACAGACCTAGGTCTTTCTCATTATTATTAATTTTTAAATAGACTTTATTATTAATTTTTTTAGAGATGGGGTCTTGCTATGTTGCCCAGGATGGTCTTGAACTCCTGGTCTCAAGCAGTTTGCTCCCTTCAGCTTCCCAAAGTGTTGAGATGACAGGCATGAGTCATTGCACGTGGCTTAGTTTATTTTGTAGAGAAGTTTTAGGTTCACAGCAAAATTGAAGGAAAGTACAGAGAGTTCCCATCTATCCTCTGCCCTCAGACATGCAGAACCTCCCCACTATCAACATCCTGCACAAGAGTGGTACATTTGTTAAAATCGATTAGCCTGCATTGATACATCATCATCACCTGAATTCCATAGTTTACGATTCACTCTTGCTTTTGTATGTTCTATGGGTTTGACAAATGTATAGATGTGTATCCACCATAATAACATCATACAGAAAAGTTTCATGACACTCAAGATCCTCTGTGCTCCGCCTAATAGTCCCTCCCTTTCCCCAGCCCCTGCCCATTAATTTTTTAATCTCTGTTTAGATATTACCTTCTCAGAAAAGCCTATCCTCAGCAGCATGGCTAAAATAGCAACCTCTCCTCACCCTAGTCATTTTCTACCCCTTATCCTCTTTTATTTTCTCTCTAGCATTTACTAATATGCAAACATATCAGGTCAGTTTGGCTATATGAGTTTTTCCTACCTCTGTCCATTATAAGGTCCCTGAGTAGAATATATTGCTCACTGCTCTAGCCCCTGGTTTCTAGAATAGTGTCTGGCATATGTAAGTCCTCAATAAATATTTGTGGAATGTATGCATCTACTGAGTTTCTTTAATGTGCCAGAGACTACACTGGTGATATGGACTTGAGTTAGGTACGACTCCTTCCCCAGAGGAACTTATTATTTAGAGGGGAGGTTATAATGTCATCTGGCAAGTACCAAGACTCAGAGTGTTGCTATGAGAATCCAGTGAGGGGCTGCCTAAGTCAGAGTGGCGGAGTCAAGGAAGCTTTCCCGGAGAAAGTCACACTGAGGTTAAGGCTTGAAGGGGAAGGAAGACTTAGCCTGGGGAGTGGATGCTGTCGGTGCCCTACCCACCCCGCTGTGCCATCCATCATAATGGTGCTCTCAGACTCTGCTACTTGTCTGACAGTTCTCTCTCGCTGGCAGGCTGGCAGGGCTGGGGAGGTAAGTTATCCCATCAGCAGCCCACAATCCATGACTGATGGGAGCACGTCAATAAATATCCCAGTTCCCTTGACCTCGCATCCTCTCACTGGGAGGTCCCCCGGGGGATTGTGCCTCAGTTCCCCACAGTGACAACCTGCTCAGTAATGCTCACATTACTGGTTTCCTTATCTTGTCTGTCTCATATCCCCTCCCCCTACCTAGGCTTCTGAGATCACCTCTAAAATAAATTACTTTCCCTCAAATCCTTGTTTCATGTTCTTCTGGGAGAACCCAATTTAGGACACCTGACAAAGAAAAACAGAGCAAGGGCATTCTATAGAAAGACAACAGCTTTTGTAAAAAGCTCAGACTTGTTACCAAATAATGAGATTAATTGTGAATTGATTGTAATGTGAGTGGCAGGAAATGACAGGAGATGAAGCTGGAGAAATATTGGACTGGCTCATTTGCCTCTTGAATGGGTTTTTCTAGGAAAAGTCATGGTGGATTTCCAGCCATGGTTCTAGCTATGTGAACAGGAATATATGTATATATATACATACCCACATACATATATATATATATGTATGTATATATATCATGGTTTTCATAAGTGATGCGATCTATAGTTTTGGAATAGAGCAAAAACACCTAGTTTGTGCGGGAATTACACCCATAATCTCCTTCACCTTCAGATTCATCTTCTCATCAAATGTACTAATTAGACACACAGTATAAATACAGGCAAATCACAATTTCATCTGTGAAGTTAAAATGAGAATAAAAGAACAGTCGACGTAAAATACTTTGTACCTTGATCTGGAGTTTGGGAATCAAGACCTGAACAGCCCGTCAGGAATAAAATGGCTTGTGCTTTGGCCTTCCCCTGCCACCCGGCAGATCTGATGGAAAGAAACTATCTGTGGCTTCCAAAATGTTTTTGGTCCCCATGTCCCTGACCTCCTGCCTTTTCTGAAGGGGAATCTTCAGAGAAACCCATGCTACATTTAACTTTGGGAGCTCTCTTGTGGGCTTGTGTCTAACCAGACACTGCCGATCTGAATATTTCCTGCATGCTAAGCAGACCATTGTCAGCCGCTTCCTCTAGGCTAGATTGTTATAAATGCTGTTTATGATCCTGCTATGACAACTGTGAAGGACATGGCAAAGAATTTATCACAGGATTATTCATCCACCAGCAGAATACCTAATAAGATTCTAAATGACCCAAGATGATAATAAGATCTAGCTTGTAGCAATAAGGTATTAATAAACTGCTTTTTTCAATAAGGGAGAGTCCTGGCATCATTACCCTGACATATTTGTTTTGCTTATATTCTGCGAACAAAGTAGGGCTGCTGGATTGAATAGTAAATTTATAAAAACTCCTGATGTATGAAAAATACAACCCATATGAAGTGGAACCCATAGGTTAAAGTCAAGAGCACAGCATTTGCCTATGACATCTGACTGCCAGACTCCCAAGCCATCGATTCTAATTGTTCCGTGCCATTTGCCTTTGTATTTAAAAATTATATAAGAATAATATATCGCCCGCTGTTGACCACAAGGCCATAATTCAAATGAAGAAATTTAGTAAAATCATAAACCAGGAAAGTGCAGTGTGGATGAATGATGGATAAAGTGGGAACACTGAATTCAAAATGAAATCTGAGATTCTGCCGGATGTTCCTGTTTTGAAAATAAAACTATTTGGTAGTAAGTTAATAAAAAATGAATTCCATTCATTGTCACTCAACTATTTCTAGTGAGGGCAAATGGCAGAGATTGGAGAATCTGCTGTTAGTCATTTTGTGAATAGAGGAACCGGAAAAGTTAGCTGTTCTCTCAGAGGTGGAACTCCGCACCACCTTGATTTTTACATTTCTGCCTCGTAGCTTCTCTCTGCAACAATACTGCACAAGGACAAGGCCCCAAAAGCTGAAAATACTTTTACTGGGAAAGTGGCCCTGTGCCTTGGAAGGTGTTTTCTAGTGGATTAAATTTAGCAGAGCAAACATCAGCATTGAAGTCGGCAGTTTTCTTTTTTTTTGTTGAGGTATAATTTACATACAATGAAATGTGCAATTCCTGAGTGTAGATAGTTGGAAATATTTTGACCAGTGAATTTCTGTGTAACTGTCAAAATGTCTGTGGAACCACTTAAAACAAGTTTTGGGTCTGGGCACGGTGGCTCACACTTGTGATCCCAGCACTTTGGGAGACTGAAGCAGGTGGATCACCTGAGGTCAGGAGTTCAAGACCAGCCTGGCCAACATGGTGCAACTCTTTCTCTAATAAAAATACAAAAATTAGCTGGGCATGGTGATGGGCGCCTGTAATCCCAGCTACTTGGGAGGCTGAGGCAGGAGAATCACTTGAACCCTGGAGGCAGAGGTTGCAGTGAGCCAAGATCGCACCACTGCACTCCAGCCTGGGCGACACAGCAAGACTCTGTCTCAAACAAACAAACAAACAAATAAAACCCCCACAAATTTTGGAACATTGCCATCTCCCTAGAAAGTCTCCTGGTGCTTCATTCCTGTTATTATCACCCTCTTCTCCAGCCCCAGCAACCACTCTTCTGACTGCTATCACCATGGATTAGATTTGCTTATTGTTGAACTTCAGATAAATGGAAACATACAGAATACTCTTGTGTGTCTGCATTTTCTTTTGCTGAACATAATATTTTTGAGATTCATGTCATTGTGTGTATCAACTGTTGTATCAATGTGTATCATTTCTTGTTGTTGCTGTCTGTATATACCACTTTGTATTTATCCATTCTCTTGTTGATGCACGTTTGGTGGTCTCCAGTTTGAGGCCATTATGAATAAAGCTCCCATGAACTTTTGGGTACCAGTCTGTTTTTATTAACTCAAAATGGATTATAGACTAGATATAAATGCCAAAACTGCAAAAGCTCTAGAAGAAAAGAAACTCTTCATAACCCTGGGGATTGACAAAATTTCTTAGATAAGACACCAAAAGCATGAACTGTAATAAACAATTTTTAAATTGTACTTCAAAACAAATTAGGAAATCTGCCCTTCATGTACAAGCGCTTCTGTGGACCTGTGTTTTCACTTATTTTTATGTAAGTACCTAGAAGTGGGATTACTGGGTCATATGGTAGATATATAAGAAGCTGCCAAATCGTTCTTCAGTGTGTTACTCTGTTTTATACTCTCACCAGCAGTGTTTGAGCATTCCAGATATTCCACGCCCTTGCCAACACTTAGTATTGTACAGTTCTTTTATTTTGGCCATTCCTGTGGGTTTGAGCTGGCAGCCCATTGTGGTTTTAATTATCAGCAATGTTTTAAAACTTAAAAATAACCAAACAGGTTAGACTGACAACTGACTGGATTTGTGTTTAGATCGGAATCACAATTTCCATGTTGCCTTTTGTGTGAAGTCCACACATCAGTCATTGAGAGCTGGATAGTTTGCTTGTTGCATTTTAGACTACCAGGTCATCTTCAGTTGCCTTTGACCACATTCCTTCGGTGTTTACCTCCAACTCCAGCTTCTTTGCCCACTGTTTGGTCATAACTCTTGAAAAAAATGATTTAACATTGTTAAGTGTTTCACCTGACTGGTCTAAAAGTCACATAATGAAAATAACCCAAACCTTACAGGAAATGACACAAATTATAAAGAGTATTATTTTGTGTATAGGACAAGCTATGCAGGGATTCTAAAACTGCCTTTCTGTTGAAGTAGATCGCTCAAAGCCTGCACTGGGGCACTGGTTTAGATGAATGCGTAATGAACATCTCAAGAAATTCTGGACCCACATTTTTCCAATTAAAAAATAATAAAATTGTTTATAGGTTATGGCATTTACTGTCAGTGAATCTCTTGACAAATACAATAAGAATTTTACCTTTTTCTTTTCTTTTTGACCATCAATTTTTAAAAATAGAAACTTCTAATTTTGGAATAATTTTAGACTTACAGAAAAGTTGCAGAGATGGTACAGAGTTCCCATGTATCCTTCACTGTTTCCCCTAATATTAGCATCTTATATAATAACCATTTTACCTTCTTTTAAACACAAATTTATATACTTCTAATCCACCTTGTGGGATGTATTTACACATGGATGGATCCTATTGAGTTGTAACTGGAATACTTACATTCCTTCTTTCTTTTCCTTGTGGACCACAAGAGAATGGCCTTGTTTTCCAGTAGCGATACCTTCAGTGTTCTTTAGGACAGACTTCATATTACTGATCTTCAAAAAGCTGCCACTGCATGATGTTCTGAGAAGTCCAGGAAGCCTTCTAGTGTCTGATGGTTACACTGCTCCTCTCTAAGAAAAGTGGCTGAAGGCTGTTCCCTAAATATAAATTGCCCTCTCTATGGGTGTGACCTTGTAGCCCTGGCCACAGTTGATGGCCTGGATATTGATACCTGTCACAAAGGCAGTTAGCTATAGGCTGAGCATAACAAAAATGCTGATGGCACTGTAGTGATGACAATAATAACAGCAGACACTGATTGAGCATTTACTACAATCAACTTGATGATCTACAGGAGAATACTTTCTACAGCTTAATACTTTTGTTAGGAAAATGACCCATGGGATATACAACACATACCTTCACTGTCCTGTTGGGGTTGCTGTGCTCTGCCACTAGGGGGTAGTATCATTGCTCTTGTCTTGTATCTACCAAATACAAATTCTGTTTACAGTTTTAAAATTCTTTCTAGGTCCATTTTTTTTTTCCCATTTAAAATGAATATACATGATCTTCCAATTAGTTTATACAGTAGTTTGAATAATTTAAGAAATGAACCTGGTGTCTCATAAATGCTTCAAAAGAAGTATAGGGACAATTTTCTTTTTTCTCTTGTGAGTCCATTATCTTATGTCTTCATTAATTATTCCACTTGTAATAGTTTTGCTTGTTACAAAAAGTGTCTATCAGTAATAAATTATTAGTACATACTTTCTGTGCTTTGCACTTGCCTTTAGAGCCCTGTCTTTTATCCATTTATACGAGCAGGGACATTTATATGTTCAGATACTTTTGGAGGGAGGGGAAATGCATCTCATATGTTAGGGGACATGGCATAAGACACCCACTCTGACCTCAAGAACCTTACAGTTTGATTGTGGAGATGAACAGTAGACTTATCAGATTTAAAGCAGCAGTGTTAAAATCTCCCAGCACTGTGGAGAATTGATCAATTTCTCCTTGTAATTCAGCTAAATTTTTTGCTTCATATAGTTTGAGGCAATGTTCTTTGGTTCATTCAATCTCATGATTGTTATATCTTCTTGGTGAATGGTCCTTTTTTTCTCATAAACTAATGATGCTTCTTAACTTCTAATAAGAATTTTTCCCCTTAGTTTTTTTTTTTTTTTCCCCCTAATCTTAGTCTTTAAAAACTTTCTTTGGATTAGATTTGACTCATATATCTTTTTCCAGTCATTTCCTTTCAACTTATCTGTGTCATTGTATTTCATACTTGTCTCTTACAAACAGCATATAACTAAATTATTATAAATTTAAGAGGCTCAGTGTGATGGCTCACACCTGTAATCCTAACACTTTGAGAGTCCAAGGCAGGGGGATTGGTTGAAGCCAGGAGTTGAAGACTACCCTGGACAATATAGTAAGATCTCATTTCTACAAAAAAATTATTTAAAAAATTAACCAGACACTGGGGCTTGTGGCTGTGGTCCCAACTACTTGGGAAGGTGAGGTGGAAGGATCACTTGAGCCCAGGAGTTGAAGGCTGCAGCAAGCTATGATTGTATCACTGCACTGCAGCCCAGGAGACAGAGCAAGACCCTGTCTTTAAAAGAAAAAGTCAAGAATATCTGTTCTTAACTGACCAGCTTAGTCCATTCATAATTTAACCCATAAACTCTGTGGACTTTCTTTTCAACAACTTTTCTTGGCTTTTTTTTTTTTTTTCCCTCCTGCACTGGCTTCCCTTAGATAGACTGAATTTTCTTTATTCCCCACTCTCCTCACACTGGTTTGAAAGTTATACATCTACTTCTTATCTTTTAGTGGCCATTTAATTTTTAACACACATACTTAAAGTTGAAATTCAACATTTCTTCCCTTCTCCCAAATAACAAGAGAAACTTTGTACCCAAAGATCCCTCTCACCACCTTGGATATTTTTCCCTAGGATGTTGATTCTTCCTTGCTTAAAACTTTGTCATCTTTACTGTTTTTCAGTGAGTGGTTTTTTTTTTTTAGATTTACCTACAATTTCTTGCCTCACTATTGCTCCTTGCGATGCTATTCCTTCATTCTGGGTTCAGTTGTCTTTCTCCTACAATATATTCTTTAGCGGTTCTTTCAGCAAAGGTGGTGAATAGTAAAGTCTCACAATCTTTGATTGTAATATCTTTACATTGTCATTCTACCTGAGTGATAATTTTGCTGACTTATTTTCTCCTTAGCACTTTGAAGGCATTATTCCTTTGTCTTCTGGTCTTTTTTAAAACTTCATTGGATTATGACATTCATATAGAAAAAGCACACCCATCATGGATGCATGTAATGAGCACATGTAATCAATAAGCACAAGTAATCAGATCTAGGTCAAGAAACTAAACATGGCCAAGCACCCTAGAAGCCCCCTCATGGCCCCTACCAGCCACTAGACCCCCAGTAGTTAAACGCAATCCAGACTTCTACCAGTACCAATTACTCTTGTTTTAGTTTCTAATTTTGGTGATGAAAAATCTGCCAGCCGGGCACAGTGGCTCACACCTGTAATCCCAGCACTTTGGGAGGCCGAGGCAGGCAGATCATCTGAGGTCGGGAGTTCGAGACCAGCTTGACCAACATGGAGAAACCCTGTCTCTACCAAAAATACAAAATTAACTGGCCGTAGTGGTGCACACCTGTAATCCCAGCTACTTGGGAGACTGAGGCAGGAGAATCACTTGAACCTGGGAGGCGGAGGTTGCAGTGAGCCGAGATCCTGCCATCTCACTCTAGCCTGGGCAACAAAAGCGAAACTCCATCTCAAAAAAAAAAAAAAAAAAAAAAAAGAAAGAAAAAAAAGGAAGAAAAATCTGCCACCAATCTAATCTTTATAGTTACTCTGTCTTTGTTTCTTTCAAGATTTTATTTGTGATGATCTGCAGTTTCCTTAGGATGTATATAGCTGTGAATTTTTCTTTGCCCTGCTTTACTTTCTGTGTTTCCTAAATCTAAGGATCTGTTTTCATAAATTCTGGAAAATCTCACCCATGATCTCACTGAATGTTGCTTCTCTTTCATCCTTTTTATTTTACTCCTTCCTTTTGGAACTCCTAAGAAATGTATATTGAATCTTTTAATTCTATCCTGCATAACTTTTACCTTTTATATTTCCTATCTCTTAATTTTTCTCTGCTGCATTCTGGTTAATTTTCTGATTTATCTTTCCTTTCATCGATTCTCTTGTGTTGTGTCTGTTATGTTATGGATTGAGTTGTGTCCTCCAGAAAAGTTACATTTAAGTCCTAATCTTAGTATTTCAGAATGTGGCCTTATTTGGAAATAGGGTAGTTGCAGAGGTAATCAAGTTAAAATGGGGTCGTTAAGGTGGCCCTAATCCACTATGACTTGTGTCCTTATAGAAAGGGGTAATTTGGACACAGAAGCATGCCCAGAGGGAGGACTATGTGAAGAGGCACAGGGAGAATGCCCTGTGAAGATTGGAGTTTTGCTGCAACAAGCCAAGAAACACCTGGGGCTAAAAGAAGCTGCAAGAGACAAGGAAGGAACTTCCCCTTTCAGGTTTCAGAGGGAGGGAGCATGACCCTACTAACAACTTGATTTTGGTTTAAAAAAGCATCTAAAAGTACATTTCTGGCAATACATTTCTGTTGTTCTGAGCCACCCAGTTTGTGGCACCTTGTCATGGCAGCCATAAGAAACTAATACATTATTTATTTAGTTTTAAATTCACTGTTTTTTTTAATTTCCAAAAGTATGACATGATTTGTTTCCAAATGTATTTCTTTTTATTATAGGATGTCTTGTTCTTGTATCATGCCTTCAAATCTTTCTTTAATATCTTTAGTTATTTTATTTTTAAGTTTTTGGAGATAGGACCTTGGTCTGTCACCCAGGCTGGGGTGTGGTGGTTCAATTGCAGCCCACTGCAGCCTCAACCTCCCAGGCTCAAGTGATCCTCCCACCTCATCCTCCCAAGTAGCTGGGACTACAGGCGTGTGTCACCACACCAGACTAATTAAAAAAAAATTTTTTTTTCTAGAGATGGCATCTCACTATGTTTACCACGGTGGTCTCAAACTCCTAGATTCAAGTGATCCTCCCACCTTGGCCTCCCAGAGTGCTGGGATTATGGATGTGAGCCACCATGCCTGGCTTAGTTATTTTAAATATACTTATTTTTATTGCTGGTTTCAGATTGTTCTATTATCTTAAGTTATTAGTGTATTACCTTCCTGTTTGTTGTGTCTGCTTACTCTCTCTTATAAAGAATTATTTTCTTTTGTGATTTGTAATTTTTTTTTCTTTTAATTGTTTGCTTAGCAGGAGCTTTCCCCATCTGGGGGATATCCCATTCTCCTGGAGTTGTGAAAATGTTTCTGCAGAGTAGTTTTACGTTTCTCATGATGGGCATCTCAGTGGTTTTATCGGTCTGCAGCCAGTTTTTAGTTTAATTTCTTCTCTGACATTTCCTTACAGGTGGATAATGTGAGTTTAGATCCTACACCTGCATGGTCAAACAGACTTGGGAGTTTGATTTTCCATAACTGACTTTCTTTACCACTTGGATCTGGGAAAAGACAAAGTTCCTTTCTCTTCCCTTTGCTGTGCCTTCTAGGATCTTGATTTCATAGCCGGTTGTCAGTTCTAACTCCCCACCTTGAGTAGGCCTTCTCCATCTCTCCTGTTGCTGAATCAGTGTTTCAACCCCAGCCCCTGATCTTTATGGCCAAAATCTAGACCCATACCTTGCTGAGTCCCCAGAGCGTGAGTTCACAAATGACACCACGGCAGCTCTGGCCATTTTTCCTCTTCATTTCTTGTACCTGGGAATTTCTATTTTATTCTCTCTTTCTCATTCTTTCTTACAAGTTTGGTTCTGTTTCAAAAACTTTTTGCTACATTTCCCCCAGTATTTCTCTGCACTTTTAGAAGTAGACTGAAGCTGTGTTTGTGCAGTCTGCCCTTTCACGGGAGCAGAAAGCCAGGACCAATGGCTGACGTTGAATGGTTGTGCAGAATGCGCAGTACATGCTGATAGAGGTTTTCAGGAGGGAGAGATTCGCTGAGGAATGGGAACAGCTGAGCGCTGAAGAATGCTAGGTAGAGTTCAGGTAAGGAAAGGGTTAAATGTTTTAAAAATATTTTTCCATTTCAACTAGATTTGGGGTTCTATATAAAGACAAGGCTATGCATCTAATGTCCAGCATGATCATATGCACATTAAACATTTTTATATTCTGCACATACAACTTTTCTCCACTTTCTGTTCTTCCCTATGACTTTGCCTTTGTAGAAACAAAACTGTGCTCTGTGAACCACAGGAAGCCAGGTTTTTGTAGGAATCACCGCACGGCTTCAAAACCTTACCATGCTGACTTAGTCCTCAAGGCAGTGGATGGCTGTGAATAAAGGAATTAGATGGTGTTCCTAGAGTGTTTCAACCTGTAGTGAATGGAGAAAGAAGGCTCAAGTCAGAATTTTGGTTTTTAATTTTTAATTTCATCAACTATGATTTCATTGTCTGAAAAGACTGGGGGTAGCAAATCTCTTGCTCTACTTTGGAAATGCCCTCAACACCTACTAAAGTGGAGATATCTACTTAATCTAACTCCTAGAGTTAGATTAGGTAGAATAGATTACAATCTAATCTTTGTAACTGGAGGGTAGTTACAAATATTAAATGAGAAAGAAGAAGTGAACATGCTTTAGAATAAAAATATGTTTTATAAGACAGGCAGCAGACTATAGAGGCTCAGAGCACAGACTCCAGAGGCACACTGAGTTTGAAGCTCTAGCTGTGCCTCTGACAAGCTGTTATAATTTAAATCTGTGCCTAGTTTCCTCATACATAAAATGTGGATAATAACAGATATACCTCTTAGGGTTGTTGTGGGAGTGTAATGAGATATAATATTGCCTCGTATATAGTAAGTTCTCAATGAGTAGTACTTTTAATTACATTCCTTGATATTATCATCTGCATAAGAGGATTAATCTTAGCTCCAGGAACCCCAAACAAGTCTAGAAATAAGATTGGAGTGTTTGAGAACTCTCTGAAACTGTGCCCCAAATTTTGTGGGTATGTGCATTTGTAGTGGAGTGGTGCATTTTCCTTGAGCGAAAGTCCATTTTTATCATCAGATTCTGAAAAAAATATGCCACCCAAAAAGTGTTCAGAGCCACTGTTGTTTGAATCTAGGACTTTGTTTCAATCTAAGGACTATAGCGCTTCATAATCTTATGCATTCCAAATAGGGTCTATGGCCCCTGGTTAGTTCAATAAATACTGATGAAGAACTAGGCCCTGGTCCATGGCAGTCACTCAGCCATGCAGGAGCAACACCTTGGCCCAGGTAACTCTCTCTGTACCTAGAAGGGAAATGTCAACCTCTTGAGGGACTCAAATGAGAATTCAGAAAATCACTCTGATGGTTTTACCATCACTGTCATATCTTCCTTTATGGGCAATTTTAGTGCCAGCCAAGTCAACTTTATTACTAAGGTGGTCCATGGAAGTAATGAAGATTTACTTAAAGCTTTTCTTTGAGGGAAGTGTAAAATTTTCCCTGTTCCCATGAAGTGACATGAGAGCCTTTTGTTATTTCCAGTGAAAACGGAAGGTCAGGAGATTGGGAGACCTTGGTGAAGTGTCCTAACATACCTGATGGAGATTTCCTCAAACTCCATGAATTTTAAGAACCATTAGACTGTTTTCTTCTGTTCTTTGAACTTGCATTTGCTTTGACTCAGCTCAGGCATTTAAACAGTAAATGTCAAACTTTATTTCTTTTTAATGATGTGTGTCATCTAAATAGTGATGCCATCAATAGGGAATGTTGTATTTTTGTTATTTTCTTACCTTCTGCTCTCAGATGCCTTTTAACATATGTAAAAATATTTATATAGTGTTTCAAGTCTGCAGCATTCAGTACAGAAATGCTCTTTTGAGTTCTCCCTTTTGGTAGTATCATATTTAACTCAAAAGAAGTCATAGGCATATCGGGGGCAGATAGTTGGTACAAATCTGACAAAAAGCTAATGAGCTCTCCTGTGATTATCAGGGAGGACGGTGACTCATTAAATCTCATTTCCTGGGCAGGTCCACATAGGGAGAAGAAATTAACTGAAATAAAGGCCTGAGAACCTAATGCAGTCAGATTTATGGGCATCTGTATAAGCAGCCACATGATAATCAGTGCAAATAGTAAAATGTTTTAATGAGGTTCTGTGAAATATTTAATGGGTTACTCTATGATTTTTTTAAAGTTTGGTTGTTTTCTACTAGAAATTGGCTCCTTAGAAGGGAGAGTCCTGAAACCAAGTGGGGGTGTCTTTTGCTTGAATTTCATCCAAACTCTTGTTTCCCTACATAGACTTTCTTTATGTATATGTATTAAACACTGTCATTGATTTTCACAGCTATGTTGAAAAGAGGGTCAGGACGGTTAGAATCCATAAATACTTCTCCTTCTGGTTCAAAAGTATAAGTATCTGCTTAGAGTTAATCCTTTCAGGTTCCTTAGAGTACATCATTTTTCATTCTGAGGGTTTTCCGCTGCTTGGAAGAAAATTTTCCAAAAGAGAGCAAGCCATAAGCAAAATAAAGAAGAGACTGCAATTTGGTTCTCACACCTTAACTTCCCTTTAAATGTCCATTTTCACCTACTTGGTATTTCCTTTATATTCCTCAACCTTGGGTACTGGTAGCTTTCAAAGCATCCTCTAGTTAAATGACAATAGCTTAAGTTATTGCTTTTCCTAGTGACTCAACAGGGACTCATAAGTGCAAATAAGTTAATTTATAGTGGGAGAATTTTAGATGTCATAATGGACTGGGTGGGTTCATGATATCTGGAAGGTCTCAAATTGCACTCATTCATCAGGCCAGCCTTGTTGCTTGACCATCTCATATAGATCGGCCCTTACAACTGTGTTGGAGGAATAGTCAGTTGAATGGTGAAGGGAGATTAAGAAGTGGTCTGTGTGATGCCTGTTGCTATATGAGCGGTTATCTCATCACGTAACCTCATTTGGGAACCTCATCCTGAAACAAGAGATCACTCTCAGTTTTATGTTCTTTCCTCAACCTTGGTATTTCTAGAGTCTATCCATGTCATCAAATTGTAGATTTGCAACTAAGACCCATGCTTTCTGCCATAACCATGAAGAGAAGGATCATCTACAGGTATGATTTATTTTTAAAGGGCCATGGGCAGGATTCCTAATGGAAAAATCATCCCAGACAACCTTTTCATAGCAAAGATGGGCATGCCAGTGCAAAATGTCAAGATGATTTAGACTAATTCATATCCTAACTCATGTTCACATTGAACATCCAGTATTTGAGGCAATTTATCTTTTAAGGTCACAGTTATCTAAGATAACATATTAGGGCAGACGATGTCAAAAGAAGGGGGAGAGGTATATAGGGATCTCAATTCACAATGTGAAAAGTGAATGAGTGAAAGTATCATATCTTCTTGACTCAAAAGTGTACATTAAGAAAATGATATTAATGTTTTATAGTTCATAAAATCACATTATAGTTCATAAATATGCTTAATATAGTATTTTGTTATTTTCTTCCATATTCTCCATGATTAAATATTGTAATCAGTATTTTCTTAGAGTTTAGGAAATACCATTCATTCCTTGTAGGCTAGAATGTCTTAGTCACAACTTCTTGATTGTATTTTAGCTTGTAAAAACACCACTACCAAGTCTCTTCTATAGCTGATGAAAGGAAGGCCAGGTAGCGCTTTAAAAACAAATGAAGGTATTTAAATTGCAGAAAACACAGCTTAAACACGGCAAGTGACTGAACTGAAGCTGTTAAGGCCAAGCTGTTGTGAATGGGAACCTAACTCAAGGTCCTGCGGCAGAGATCAAGTTAACAGTGTATCCAAAGTTAGAGGCCAGGGCAATAAAAGACAATGGACCAATTCAGAGTAACACAGGTTTCAGAAGCAGAATTTGTAAAGAATGCTGGGAGCAAAAGTATTAACTGTGAAGGAATGGGATGGTCGGGGAAAGAAACTTAAACATTCTTACTTTTAGGCTGGACGTGGTGCCTCGTGCTATAATCCCAGCACTTTGGGAGGCTGAGGCCACAGGATTGCTTAAGCCCAGTTCAACACCAGCCTGGACAATATAGGGAGACCCTGCCTCTCCAAAAAATAAATAAAAACAGCCAGGCATGGTGGCACATGCCTGTAGTCCCAGCTACTCAGGAGACTGAGATGGGAGGGCTGCTTGAGCCTGGGAGGTCAAGGCTGCAGTGAACTGTGAATGTACCACTGCACACTCCATCTTGGGTGAAAGAGTGAGACCCTGCCTCAAAAATCAGAAAAATTCTTACTTTTAATTTGTGTGTTTCAGTTTCTATTTTATAATGAGCTTACAATTTTTTAATTTAAGACACTATAAAAATAATTTAAAAGAAAAAATATACCCCAGAAATAAAAGTGGCTTGCAACTGCCGAGGTACAGGCCTGGCAAATCCAGAATAATTTATTAAGACAATTATTGGCACCTGCCCTACTTCTGTATGCCTAGCATACAACTCTCTGTCTCTTGGGGCTGCCCCTGACAACATGGGACCTGGACAGTCTCTCATCCCAACAAGACTCCTCTTCCAGTGATTTCTCAAGCAGTCATTGAAGGAAGCGGTCTAGCTGTAGGCGATAGAGGCTACTGGATCAAAAAGCACCCAGGAGGAGTCAGTGGTTAACCAGAGGTTTGCCTTCTGTAAACCTAGAAGGTTGCATGACTCGTTCCATGCTAATGGCAGAGAGGAGAATTAAATGCCCTGTTTTATGAAAACAAACGTTAATTTTCCCATTGCTGTGGTCTGACTGTGACCCGCAAATTCATATGTTGAAATTTACTTGCCAATGTGATAGTATTAAGGGGTGGATCTTTAGGGGGTGATTAAGTCATGAGGTCAGAGCCTCCATAAATGGGATTAGTGACCTTATAAAGAGGTGCCAGGGAGCTGTTCATGCTTTCTGCCATGTGAGGATGCAGCGACATGGTGCCATCCATGGAGCAAAGAAGGACTCATCAGACATTGAATCTGCCAGCATGCTGATCTTGGACTTTCCAGTCTCCAGAACTATGAGCAATTAATTTCTGTTATTTGTAAATTACCTGGTTTAAGGTATTTTGTTATAGCAGCCAACAAACTGAGATACATGCTTTAAGGCCTTTGGTCAGTGTCTACCTGGAAAGGAGCCTTCTTTGCCCTCAAAGGCCAAGAGCTGAGAAAGCTAGACATCATTAATGCTCCTGTTTCCTCGTGTCATGTCAAGGCAAGCCAAAGGGGGAAAAAAAATCTTTCTTTCCCTTCTCTTTCATGTGCATGGCACAAGAAAATGAAGGTATGTGTAGGCCCATTTGTGGTCGAAAGTGGATAAATCTTCTGTAAATCTAGATTCATGATTTAAGTGAAAGTGGGAAGGGGATGCAATTGAAACTATCAATGCTGTTTATTTCTATTCCAGGAGGATGCTGGCCCACAGGCTGTACCTTCAATTCATTTGAATTCCTGGTTTTCAGTCACCTCCATCCATATTGCATCTTCTTTTCTTTTATTGTCAGCTACTGCTTATTCCTAAGCATCCTTTTTTCTTGAAATACTCTGCAGCTTTGAAATCTAAGCCCCAGAAACAAGTGTGGCTGTTTGGGTGTGTGTACATTTTTTAAAGTAGCCACTGTTTCTGAGTTGAAACTGACCTGTACGTGAGTAAAGAATGCAATGATTTAAACAAGGGTCAGTAATTTTGCCTGGGTCTCAGGTGGCAAAAAATTTGGAAAGTAGTATCCTCATAGGAATAGCCAGAAATGACTTGATGGTGGTATTTTTCTCCTGGCTCACATCCCTGCCTTACTGAGAGTTGGAACCAAATGGGCATGGGGTGGTGGGTGAACATTAATGAAACATTATGAGTCCCTGGCAGCAACCAGCAGAATCACAGAGCTGCTTTACTGTCTGCTGCTGTTCACCTTACATGTCTATTTTTTCCCTTCAAACTTCAATGGTTTTTCCAGTGTTTCCCTTTTGAAAAAGATTGATGTGGCTGGCAATGGCGAGGGGATTAACATGAATAACAAATTATTCTTACACGTTTGAAGTTATAGGCCTATTATACTTGCCCTTTAGGGAAACACTGGGCTTTACCAAGCTATTGTTATTCTCAACAAATTGCAATAATTATTAGTGCTAGGAGTTGGGTTCCTTGGTTTAAGCTTAACATATACAAATCATCTGTGCCTTTTGGGAAGCTCCTCTCACTACCTGATTCACAGAGAAATGAGCTGCATGGGATAGGGGAGTATTTCCCAACCCTAAAATGTCCAACTAAGCTTTTTTTTTTTTTTTTTTTTTTTTGAGAAGGAGTCTCGGTCTTGTTGCCCAGGCTAGAGTTTAATAAAGTGATCTTGGCTCACTGCAACCTCCACCTCCCGAGTTCAAGCAATTCTCCTGTCTCAGCCCCCCAAGTAGCTAGGATTACAGGTGCCCACCACCATGCCCTGCTAATTTTTTTTGTATTTTTAGTAGAGATGGGGTTTCACCATGCTGGCCAGGCTGGTCTCCTGACCTCAAGTGATCCACCTGCCTCAGCGTCCAAAAGTGCTGGGATTACAGGCATGAGCCACCGCGCCCCGCCGCAACGAAGCTTTAAGCTGTCTAAATATTTTGCATCTTAGACCTCAGGCATTACAAAGAAGAGATGGGTAAAGAGAACCTACAGAAACTGTATTTATTCATGAGGGGGTGAAATAGAGAGTGTGTGTGCACCAGATAGAAATAGTTTGTCCTGACAACTCACGAGAATGGTGGTTAGGAAACACAGACTTAGAAATAGCATCAATGTTGCTTTTTAAGTGACAGGTTAAGATCTCCAATCAAGTCCAAATCAATTGTGTGACTATAATAACTATATAATCTCTCAGAGCCATTCTTTGCTCATCTTTAATATAGGTATAACAAAATACTACTGTTAGAGAAGTAAATAAAATAGCAAAATTTCTTACTGTGTACATGCTTTTTATAACTATTTGTTTTTTTAGTATTGCTAATACTGGCTTGCCTGTCTCATATTTCAATTGCTGATGATAGTCTCGAAAAAGAGAGCCCTCCAATGGGCTGAATAAAGCCTCTATATGGATGAATATGGGTGAAATCAATATAATACATTATATTCAACACTTATTTGTACAGCCGGATTGAAACCACAGGAGCACCAATAACTAGCTGTGTGACTCCGTGAAAGTTACTCACCAGTACAACGCATCAGTTTCTCTGTCTGTAAACCAACAGTACCCTTTTCAGGGTGGTTGTGAGAATCAAATAAGGCAGTTACCTGCAAAACTCTTAGAAGAGCACTGTGAAGTTATTATTTCAGCATGACAGGTCTCCAAGCCTCCTGGGCAGCTCCACAGGTTCCATGGTGATAGGATGAGAACACACGCGTTTCTGTCTTCTTAGGAGGTGCTACTGTTCTTCCCAGGGGCGGGGGCCACTCCTGTCTTAGGGGCACCATATTGGCATTATCAAAATGGTTGTGTTGGTCCATTTCTGGGAGGATGCTCATGTGCTCTATCTTCTTATGAGCAGGCTGTTCTTCTCTCAGAACAGTGACTATCGTGGACTAGCTGCCTGAGTTACAACACTGTTCAAGATTTTGTCATTAACAAGACATTCTAAACCCCTAAATCTCAGGAGGTCATGTCTCCTTCAGGGGGAAAACAGCAAGATTCATTTCCTTTCCCCATTTACCAAATGGGGACATTTCTGATGGAAAGTAAGTGAACGAATGAACATGTGGTAGAATTAAGATAAGATTTTAAGATTTTCTGGGCTTTGTTTTTGTTTTTTTGAGACGGAGTCTCACTCTGTAGCCCAGGCTGGAGTGCAGTGGCGCGATCTCGGCTCACAGCAAGCTCCGCCTCCCGGATTCACGCCATTCTGCTGCCTCAGCCTCCCAAGTAGCAGGGCCTACCACCAGGCCCAGCCAATTTTTTTTTTGTATTTTTAGTAGAGACGGGGTTTCACCGTGTTAGCCAGGATGGCCTCGATCTCCCGACCTCGTGATCTGCCCGCCTCGGCCTCCCGAAGTGCTGGGATTATAGGCTTGAGCCACTGCACTCGGCCAGATATTAAGATTTTCTAAGCAGGGGATTGAATTAAATAATACCCCAAAACTCCTTTCCTTAGGCCCTTGAAGTGATTCCTTTTCATATTAGTACAATTATCAGCCTACAATCTCCCGATTGAGATTTACATGGAAGACAGCACATGGCCTAAGATGGTTACTATAATGCTATACCAAGAAATAGAGGTGCGTCTTACACAAACTTTGGTGTGAAAGCTCGGATTTACAAAAGAGAATACTACTAACAACCACTGGTTTAAAAACAACATTGTACGGTTTTCAGAGTCTTTTACGGGTTGTTATTCTCTTTTACAGACAACGAAACAGAATTCACTATTAAGTGTATTTTTTAAAATTTAATAGAGTGTGTCTCCTGGGATGTCTAAAATATGATTGTGCTTACCAAAATCCTACTTTCCCCTACATGTTCAGGAATATACTTATGATATAAAGAAAGGTAAAGAAAGAAAATGCAAATTTGTGGTATATGTTATGTTTACATTCAATACATAATTTTTGATACAAAAATTTGTAATGCAACCATTATATGAATTACAAGAGAAATGAAGGATTCAATTAAAAATATTAGTTTATAGAGTAGCATAGGGAGTGTGGACAGTTCATGGGTCACAGTTTTACATTTGTTGTTGAACACGTACTTTTGATCCCGTGAGTGTGCCTCAGTGCATATATATCACCTCAAAAGTCTAAAATTTGAGACTTCCATGGATGGAGGCTGTGACACCACGGCCCCCAGCTCTGCCTGGGGTAGGCAGGTGCTTGGCACGAAAGCACAACCTCAAGTTGGTTGAAAAGGCACATATCCTAATTGACTTAGTTCCCATCCTCCCCTTCTTTGTTCTTCTCACTGACATTTTGGCAAAGTGGTATTCTTCTTCCTATACCTCCTTCCTCGCTTCCGCTACTGCAAAAGCCAACTGCAGCTCCTTTGGCCCATGGCAGTGTGTCTAGCACGTGGGCCAGGACCCCAGCTGGTCTGCAGGCTGTTACCCGTCTGATATGAGGTAAACATAGACGTTGAGAATAAGCCCTGAGAACGTTTTATATAAATTTGACATGGCTGTAACTGTCAAGCGCAATTATTGGAATGTAATTTTATGTCTGTTGAATTTATTTTTTTAAATTGGGATTTAGACTTTTTTTGTGCATTTCATTTTTCTGGCAATTTATTATTTATTCATTTATTTATTTAACAAAGATATTGGTCTGTGCTTGATAGGAAATAAAATGGGCCCTCATCACAAATAATTAGGCAATTTGGGGAGCACCCACATAGCGTGTAAGTGTGCAGATCTTAGAGCCATAGTACTCAGATATGTGGCCTGGTTATCTGTAGGACTGAATGACTTTGGGGAGCTTTATCCTCTTCTGCCTACATTTATCTGTAAAATGGGGTAATTGTACCTACTGCACTGGGTGGTGAGGATTCAAGAGGTTAATACCTGCAGGACTTGTAGAAAAGTACCTCTCATGGAGTGAGGCTCCGTATGTTTTCAGTGTTGTCACTTGTACTTCCAGACACTCATTTGTGTCTTTGCATATGCTGGGGCTACATTTTGATTTTTTTAAATATAAACATTTAATTGTAGAAAGAAAATAGGCTTTTATCCATGACAGCAAAAAACATCTAAGTATGTTTCTTCAACTGATATTGGGAATTATATTTTTTACTTTTTTTTTTATTTTTATGGGTACATAGTAGGCATATGTATTTATAGGGTATGTGAGATATTTTGATACAGGCATAAAATGCATAATCACATCAGGCTAAGTGGGGTATCCATCACCTCAAGCATTTATCTTTTTTGTGTGTTATAAACATTCTAATTATACTTTCGGTTATTTTAACATGTACAATAAATTATTGTTGACTATAATCACCCTGTTTTGCTGTCAAATACTAGATCTTATTCCTTCTATCTAACTATGTTTTCATATGCATTAACCATACTCACCTTCTCCCTTCCCCCAACTATCCTTCCCAGCCTCTGGTAATCATCATTCTACTATTTCCATGAGTTTAATTGCTTTAATTTTTAGTTCCCACAAATGAGTGAGAACATGTGAAGTTTATCTTTCTGTGTCTGGCTTATTTCACTTAACATAATGTCCTCCAGTTCTATGCATGTTGTTGCAAATGACAGGATCTTATTCTTTTTTATGGCTGAATAGTATATGTGTACCACATTTTCTTTATTCATTCATCTGTTGATGGACACTTAGGTTGCTTCCAAATCTTGGCTGTTGTGCATAGTACTGCAATAAGCATGGGAGTACAGATGCATTGCGATTGTTGAGGGCCCTAGGCATTTTTGCCTTCATGGATCTCTTCACCTGTTAAAAAAGACTATACATTTTATTTTATAACTGTGTTGGTCTAAAGATGAGTCTAGATTCATTATTATGTATTCATTTTTTATGATTTTAAAATAAATCAGAGCTACAATATTTCTGTGGTGTCCTAAGAGAGTCATGGCCCCTGGGCATGGCACTTACTGGTGGAGGCTCAGGCAAATTGGAGCCTGTTGGGTAAGTTGGCCCTGGGTGTAAGCCTGTCCTTCCCTCGCTGAAATGCTTTTCTGCCAAGCATCTTCTCTCAGCATCATTCCTCTGCCTCTTGAGCGTCTCCTCTTCTTTGAGACTCCACCCAATCTGTTCTGTGGGTCTGGGGATATTGTAATTGCCTATTTACTGTTCTGTTTCCCAGGTTGGACTCTGAGTTCTTCAAACTCAAGACACACCCCTGTGTCCTCAGTGCTAAGTGCATTATAGTTGAATCAATTACTAGTTACTCCCTTTGGCTGGGTAAATGTATCATGGTGCGGGGAGCAGTGTGGATGGGGCCTCAGGACATCTTGAAAGAAGGTTTATTCAGAACGTCGGAGAAGCTTAAAGGCAGTCTTTTTATTCCCATTCTTGCTGGCATCTGAACACTGGTGGACTTCAAAATAGAAAGAATAGACTAAGATAAGTTGAGAGTCAGGTAGTAAGAGCTTTACAAGACAGTCGCCTGAGCAGTGGGACCTCCCAACTGATTAACATTACCGGGAGCTTAACTCATATATCATACTGAGAACAGACCCCTAAAAGCTGATCTGCTGCCTCATTAGAAGCCAATCAAATGCCTTCAGTGTTGAGTAATATGTTTGACTGGGCTGGCTCCAGGGAGCAAAACAGCAAGGAGGTCTTATGTTAATTTCAGATGTCATGGCAAGGCTAGTACTGAGAGTTGCCCCGGCAATAAGGATGTTGTGACTCAACCCCAGGGTAAAAATCTCTGCAAGAGGATGGTCAAATCTCATGAGATTTCCTGCTATAGCATCTTCTCCATCAGGTGAAACATGCTTTATTTCACAGCATTGCCCAGTTTCACCAGCCATTGATTTGTAGAGGTTCTCTAATTTCAGGTGCATAAGAAGCACCAGGTAATCCTGATGGGCATGCAGACCCTGGGTCCAATCCCAGAGCTTCTGAGTCAGCGGTCTGGGAGAGAGCCCAGAATCCACAGGTTTAATAAGCAGCAAGAGAAATAATACTGCAGATGGATTGGATGAGACTTTAAGAACCTAGCTGCTACTGGATAAGCTTTGAACAGTAAGAACCATTTCTTTTGTGTTCTGGCATCCACGGTCTGTGTTCACAGGTCTTAGCTCTCACTTCTTGAATGCCCAGAACATAACATAATTCTTAAGCATGGAAGGAAGCCAGAAATATTCCCTGTATGCCCCAAGCCGTCTCCCTTACAGATTCGGAAGTCCCCAGTTTTTCTGGCTTTTCTGGTTTTAGGGTTGGCATGTGAACATCTGCAATACAGACTGTTTTTCTCAGAACTGAGCTGTGAAACCAGCTTGCTGGCACTCTGCACTGGGGTTCCATTTGCTATTAAGGGCTCTAATGAGGAGGGACAGGCAATTATTATTATTTATTTCACTAATTAGCCAGATAATCATTCATTCTGAAACTATTCAGGGTTGGAAATCTGTTCATTTGTGCCCTTTGTCTAATGCGGATTCATTTTGTTTTTTCCCCTTTTCTTTGCACAAACGGCTGCTTTGTTAAATGAGGGGCAAAGGGAGTGGGCGAGGAGGAGGAATTAAAAAAACAGCAAGAGATCATTTCTGAGCTGTGAAGATAATGCAACAAGGAGCCAGAGTCCATAAAAACATCACCTTTCAGTCTCTGAAGACATAATGCTTGATGATAACCATAAAACATGTTAGTGCAAAATAAATTGCTGTTCTATTCAAATCCTTAAACGTACTACTGCGGATGTCACTGGAGATATGCAACTCTTTTTTGCAATCTTGAGGTATATTTTATCATAATTTGTGGGGTGGGTGACAGCCTTGTACACACGATTGCCTTTTCCTGCTCAGTTAGCTTGTCAAGGGCAGAGTCCTTTGGCCTTTTATGAATACAGGACTATTAAGAAATGAACAGGATAACTGAACAGCATAGAGAGGAAAGTTGATTTTTCTTTACTAATAAATACATTAAGTTTTCATGGTGTTTGTTTATAGGAATCTACTGTTTTCCTCTCCAGGTTATTTTGGGGAGTGGGAGGGGGCTGTTATTGTCATTTTGATGCTCTACATCCTATTTTTTGTTGTGGGAAGGAAAGAACTTCTGGGAGGTTGGGATTTATCTTCAATGTCACAAAATAAAATGTTCAAGAGCACTTCCGCCTTTAGGCAGAATTCTTTTTAAGGTAGATAATTACAATGAGAAGCTGGTGCTTAATTAATAATAGTCGCTTCTATAAAGTGGGCATGCAGTATATAGCACTATTTTTTGTAAGCCAAATCTCTCAGACAAAACCAGCATGATCAGGCTGAGAGTCTTTTCCTTTTTTAAAAGACTTCTGTTTTGAGGGATATAACCAGATCCAAGGGTGATAGAAGCTGGAGCCAGGGATCTTCATCCAAGGAGATAAGAGAGGGTGGCCATTTGTCATGGAAATGGAAATCCTTGGTGAGCATGTCGGGTAGGGATCTTAGCAAACGTTTCACCTTCCTAAAGGATGACTTAGCTAGTTACCACAGCTTCCAACACACTCTTTGTCTTACAATACATACTTCTTAATATGTCAAAGGATTCAATGTAGTGAACTTCTAGCCTGCGTGGCTTCTCCCTCTTCATGACCTCCTGTGTGATCATAGCACTGGAAATTGCTCACACATTTTGATAAACATCAAAAAGGCCAGGCTGGACAATATGGTGAAACCTCATCACTACAAAAATTACGGAAAATTAGCCGGTCTTGTTGGTGCTCACCTGCGGTCCCACTTACTCAGGAGGCTGAGGTGGGAGGATCACCTGAGCCCGGGAGGTTGAGGCTGCAGAGAGCTGTGATTGCTCCACTGCACTACACCCAGCCTGGGCATCAAGTGAGATTTTGTCTCAAAAAAAAAAAGGTCAAAAGGGATAAACATGTCCTGTGCAGAGAGTTCGAGGAACCATGGTTCCCAGGTCTTCAACTGCACCTACCAAATTTTCAGAAGCTCTATCAGAGGCAATTTTTTATGCCTCAGTATCCTGGACATATGAGGGTTCATTCTGGTAGGAGCAGCAGTGGGAACAATGTCCTAGTATCTACTCTACCCACCACCACAGTGATAAATATTTCCTGAGAGGAATAAAAAGAACTTTACAAATAAGAAGTTCTTTACAATGTTGAATGCATAGATCCTAACACATTAATTTACTGGGGATCTTTATATATTATATAGAAGAAAAGCAGAAGAAAGAAATGTGAATGAAAGAAATGTTTATTCTACTTAAGAGTAAGAAACAATTACTAAATCCAAGAAGCACTTTATTTATTTTTGTTTTTTTTTGTTTTTTTTTTTGAGACAGAGTCTCGCTGTCACCCAAGCTGGAGTGCAGTGGCCGGACCTCAGCTCATTGCAAACTCCTCCTCCCGGGTTCACGCCATTCTCCTGCCTCAGCCTCCCGAGTAGCTGGGACTACAGGCGCCCGCCACGTCGCCCGGCTAGTTTTTTGTATTTTTTTTAGTAGAGACGGGGTTTCACTGTGTTAGCCAGGATGGTCTCGATCTCCTGACCTCGTGATCCGCCCGCCTCGGCCTCCCAAAGTGCTGGGATTACAGGCTTGAGCCACCGCGCCCGGCCAAGAAGCACTTTAATATAGGACTGGCATGTTAAAAGGAATTTGATTATTTTAAATAATTCTGCTCTATTCTTGAAAGCACTTTCAAGAGCTCTAAAGATAGGAGAATTTGAAGGTACTAAAAAACTAGTCAAGTTGCATTTTTAAAAGATTTTAAATAACCTAGACTTCTCCTGAAGGTGATCTCACCAACTTACATGCACCGCATGATGACTAGGAAAAAGGGGTGCCAGAGGTCGTCTTGTACACTAGCCACTTGAAGGGACAGAAGTTTGTGGTGATTATTCAGTATAATAAGGCTTAGAAAGCTAAGAAAAGAAAAATAGCTGAATAGAAGGCAAAAATGGAAGTGGATGTGATGAGCTGGAAGCTCTCTTCCCATGGTAAGGTTCTACGTGTATTGCCACATCCAGGTGGCTGTGGGAACATTGCCTACTATGTAGATACCCAGTGGCAGCAGCTGGGACAGTGTTTGCTCCCCCTAAGCATAGGCTTCAAAAGTTTGGCTCTTTTTCAGACACATGCAAGGACTCATCAAGCTTTGCAAGTGGGGGTTGCAAATGGGCTGAAGATGAGAGCCTGAGGTCTTTGTAAGACTAGCCTTCCCAGGTAAACTGGTTTGTTGAGATGGATTTCCTAATCCATCTCATCAATAATGATTTCCCTCCAACATATCAGCACTTACCTGTACTAGGGCCTTTGCCCTTGCTGTTGCCTCCTTGAATGTTCCTCTCCCAGATATATGTGTGGCTCTCTCTCTACCTTCATTGAGGATTCTGCTTGAATGTCATTCATCAGTGCTGCCTTTCTTTCCAACCACCCTACTGAGAATAACTGCCTGTCACTCTCTATCCCCACCTTCCCTTTTTTCCTTCCATAGCACTTAACATCATCTGATGTAAAACATTTTTATTTGTCTCTGCCGTTAGAAAGCAAGTTCTATGACAGTAGGGTCTGTGCCATATAGAACCTCCCAACAATGGAAGTTGTTCACTTTGTATTCCCAGTGCCTCAAATAGTACCCGTCATATAGTAGGAACTCAGTCAATGTTTGTGGAATGGATGAGTGAATAACAACAATTATTTTGCTATTATGCGCGCTTTTCTTGAGCCAAGCTCCACACTGAGTTTCCACGCACTTCAGCACATGCCATCCATGATGCCCTACAGGTAGGTCACTGTTGTTACTTTGCATTCCATTTCACAGATGAAGTTGTATTCCTGGTGGCCCCACATGCACAGAACTCTACTCTAAGAAATACAGAGCTGCCCTGAAGATATTAGCACTATGCACCTTTCTCTTAATCAAGAATTTGTTATCACACACAATTTGTTTTTTGTTTTCTTTTTTTCTTTTGAGACAGAGTCTCAATCCGTCACCCAGGCTGGAGTGCAGTGGCGTGATCCTGGCACACTACAACCTCCACTTCCTACGTTCAAGCAGTTCTCATGTCTCAGCTTCCCCAATAGCTGGGATTACAGATGCACACCACCACACCTGGCTAATTTTTGTATTTATTTATTTTTTTGTAGTAATAGAGACAGTGTTTCACCATGTTGGCCAGGCTGGTCTTGAACTATTGGTCTCAAGTGATCCACCCACCTCGGCCTCCCAAAGAGCTGGGATTCCAGGCATGAGCCACTGCACCTGGCCACACATAATTTGTTTTAAAAGATAAAGAAAACATCAAAGTTGTGGAAAAATTAGCAGGGAAGGAGAACTTGACTCAGAAGGATATTAATTTCAACAGATTTCCTGGAGGAGACTTTTCCCTTAGGGTTGCCATATTTTGGGGAAGGGGGAGGATACAGAATGCCTGGTTAAATTTGAATTTCAGATAAATAACAAAGGATTTTTTTTCAGTTTAAGTATGTTCCACATATTGTATGGGACATATGTATGCTAAGAAATTATTCATTGTTTTTCTGAAATTTAAATTTAACTGGGCATCCTGTGTTTTATCTGGCAACCCTAATTTTGTTGGTTTTCATTTCTAACAAAATGGAGGAAAAATAATATTGAAAGTAAGAGTAATAAAAACAGTTGCAGTTACCACTTCTGCTCTTCAGGAACTGTGTGCCTTTGCATAAGTTATCTGTAGTTCTTACAAGAGCCTTGAAGCTCAGAGAGGATAAGTCATTTGCCCAAAGCCACACAGCCAAAAAGCCCATTTTCCTCCCATAACACCTGTCATCATCTGACGTAAAATATTTTAATTTTTAATCTCCCCCAGTAGAAAATAAGCTCGGTGAGGATAGGTCTATGACCCTGAAGAACCTCCTGATGTCTGGGTCCCTCTGACTTCAAAGCCAAAGTTTCCCATGACCCCACTATGTTCTTTGAGGTACTCAGTTAGAGCCAATCTAAAAGTAAGAAGAGCCACTTCTAGCTGAACCCCTCAAAGGAGCTGCCAGGGTCTGAGCACTCATCTCTACCTCCTTGGGCCTCCCACTGTTTTTTTGTTTTTGGTTTTTTGAGATGGAGTCTTGCTCTGTTGCCAGGCTGGAGTGCAGTGGCGCGATCTTGGCTCACTGCAATTTCCACCTCCCGGGTTCATACGATTCCCCTGCCTCAGCCTCCTGAGTATTTTTTTGTATTTTAATATACAAAATACAGGTGCGCTCCACCATGCCCTGCTAATTTTTTTGTATTTTAGTGGAGACGGGGTTTCACCATGTTGGCCAGGATGGTCTCAATCTCCTGAGGTTGTGATCCGCCCCCTTTGGCCTCCCAAAGTGCTGGGATTACAGGTGTGAGCCACCGTGCCTGGCTGGGCCTCCCAGTCTAAGCAAAGTCTGGTTAATACTTCTTGGGGTCATTGAACCACAGGACTTTCTTGTTACTACTTTTTCTAAAAATTCACTTGAAAATAACCAAGTATAAAAAGTAAACAGCAACAGCCTGTGTGATTTCCGTTCTACAGTCACATGCGTTTTATTCTAAATGACAATATTTAACAACAAAATTGCTTCATTTCAACTTCATTGCATTCCTTCAAGTGGTAGTGCTATAATTTAGAAATAATAAATGCAACAGTGAATATATTGCCTTCATTAATCCCCAATACTGCTTATTTTCAGCACTTTTAAATTATTTGGGTGTGCTCAATAGATTTAGTTGAAGTGGAAAAGAAATTATTCAAATTTCAGACCATTTGCAATTATCAATTTATCTGCTGTTTTTCAGCCAAGTAACTGAACTTCAAAGTAGCATTTAGTTTGAATGATTTCTTCTTCATCCCCTGCCTGGTATGAGACAGTGAATTAGTCAAGTAAAAATGTCTGTGGAACTGAAGGTGCCATAAACAAGGGTATCATAGCCTCTGAATTATCAGCCAGTACAGGTAATGTTGATTGCATGTCATGGTGTCCCAAGGACATCCAGAGTGACAGTGGAAACTTTCTGCCTCTGTACGTAAAGTGAAGAATTAGGGCAATCATCTAAATGTTTTACTTCTAACCTTCTCTTTACTTGATTTCCAAATAATTGAAGAAAAGCATGAAATTTTAAGGTCTGTAAATAACAGAACTTAAGCACTGAGTTGCCAGATAAGGTACAGAATGCCTTGTTGAATTATCCTACATACTTTACATTTATGATCATCCAATCTTCACAACAATCCAGTCAGTTAGGCATATTGTTATCCCATTGTAGAAACACTGGAAAATGAGGCTTGGAGAGGTTGAGGTGTTTGCCTAAGATCACACAAATGTGCTGGTGGTGGCTGGGGTCTGTACAAAAGCCATTCTGATTTCACCCCTACACCATTATGCTTTTCTTTTTTATTTGTTATTATTATACTTTAAGTTCTACGGTACATGTGCACAACGTGCAGGTCTGTTACATAGGTATGCATGAGCCATGTTGGTGTGCTGCACCCATTAAGTCGTTATTTACATTAGGTATCACCATTATGCTTTTCTAATCACATGGAAATGACCAGTTGCCGGTAGGATCATGGGGGTCTCTACTTTTGTTAAAGGATACAATACAGTCTTAAACTCATATGGATAGCTTCAAGGTTGAGTTTTGCCACTATAGTATAGGTTAAGGCAAACATGTAGGATTCATCTTACCAGCAAGTGGGCTGGCACATCCTCTTAGTATTCAAAAGAACCCCCTAACTCTGGGAAAAATAAAAATTCAAGGAACGAAATGCAATGACAATAATTGGACAAAACTTCAAATGAATGAAAGCAGCTCCCAAACAATTAGTTGTTTTAAACTCCATAAAACTGCTATTTCATTTCATTGTAAACTCATTATGGATTGCCCTAAGGTTTTAAAATTTAACTTTGGAGTTTTTGAATTATGGATTTGCTTAAACTCAGGCTCCATCTCCTTCCTAGATAATGAGCAAGTTTATCTTCAAATGGGCCACAATGATGGTCTCATCATAAACATTTCTTCCTTGATATCAATTGCATCTAATTACTGAAAAGATGGTGAAGCAACATTTTGAGAAAATTCAAAAGAAGAAAACAGCGCCCACGACACAGCACAACTGTTTTCATTTTTGCACATTCCTTTCCTGTTACTGATTTCTGAAGTGGCCAAACTGACAGAGATTCCACAGTGCTTATTAGAAATGAATTCATGGTTTCTGTCAAGAAGAAACTGCCTACATAGAAGAAAAGGCAGATGAGGAAAGAAAATCCGTCTTGCAGTTTGAAGCAATTTGTTCTTTAACAAAAATTCTATAAATGGGGCATGCAGAGAAGTGTTAAGGAGCCTTTTCTGCTTTTGCCATCATTATTCTTTCACTTCGAAGGCACTGAGGACCTGAAAACTGATTCCTGGATTCTGAGATTCAAGTGAGACTCAGTCCATCCAGAACTCATTTACTAGCATTGCCAGGCACCTGGTTCTGGGTTAAATCCTAGAAATGATCAAACCCATACTGAACTCGAACTTGGGCTGCGACAGAAGTCTGAATTATGTGGACACATAGCGTTGTACTAACAAAGTGACTGATGTGACAAGAAAGATCGAAGTGTCAGAATTCTTTCCAAAGGGATTGTCTCAACCTAGGACAGTTGCCACATGTGCCAGGAAGAACTGTGGCTATTTGGTGACAGCTTTTGCCCTCCATCAGTTAACAGTAAACCCTGAAATAAGAATACTAGTAAAACACATAAAGAAAACAATGATTTGCCAGACAATTAAGGGAATTCAACTGCAGCCCCAGTAGAGCTGACTTGTTATGTAATACTACATACAAATTGTTCAACCATAGGATCAATGCAGGGGCCACGGAGGACCGACGTACACTAGCAAGAAGTGAAATGATTTACATTTGGAAGCCGCAGCTGGTATGAAAATAAACATTGAATCAGTTCCTTCCTCTAAGTCCATGTTCCATTAGAATAACTATGGTAGGTGACATTTTTCACATTTTAATTGGTGTTTTGCTGATTTTATCAGAATTTCTGCTGATCAAAGCAAATTGGCTATTTATTTATTTTGCAATGAAGCTAACTGTTCACTGCAAGTTTAATGTACTGTAATGAATTTTAAATATCCTCCTAGTCAGATTGCAGTGTTTGAATCAAGACATCCTTGTTAACTTAAATTATTAATTACTTGAATGGGCAAAAGGTAACTTGCAGATATAATGTCATGTTTTAAATGGATCTGAATTGGATAAAATGTTGGGCCTACATTAGAAGATGTTGGGAAAATAAAAACGTTTTTCCCCCACAGTCAGCTTAACTCACTCGTACCTGCATAGTTTTTAGACATATGATAAATACTTTCATTATTAGTTTATTTTCTGTAGCTTACAGAACAATAAGTTTTTATGTTATTTACACTCCAGTGACTTTGGTTTAATTGGCTTCCTTTATGTTATTTATATAAATATAAATCATACTGGGTTTTAAAGTATTAATGATGCATTTTATGTTATAATGCTGTTTTCATCCAGACTAGCACTCCATAAATTCACACCATCCATGGGTAACAGCTAAGGAACTTTACAAAATCTACTTCAAAAGTTGAAGCAAATGCACTATGAACCTCAGCAGAACTCATGCATGAGATGAAAAGATCCATTGAATTACATTTCATTTGCAATTGAGTTAGCAAATTAATTTATTCAAATATATCTGGAGGGCAATTCTCAGGTCTGTATGCTTGGGAGACTGCATAGATTTTTTTTTTTCAAGGCATTATAACAATGCTAGGCTTAGAAACCGATTTAGAAACCTAAGTTTTGAGCCTTGCTTCCACTAGTTGCAGGAGCGTGGGTGAGTCTACTGAAGCTGTCAGACATCACATCTCAAGTAAAGAGGTTGATTGAAAGATCTGGCTCCATTTAAATTTCTGCAGTCCTAGGTTTTTATATACCCATTTGGTGGTCTTTGACCATTTTCCTCTCAAATCCTAATACAATGTTATGAGTAAACAGAATCCTGTTATGTAGCTCACATTTTTAAATAAACTTTAGATTTTATAGATATTTGGGCGTTTCCAAGTGACTCTCTACATATTGGCCTGTTTGAATGATGAAAAGTATCTTAAAAATAAAGCCAATAAAAGATACTGTCACGTGTCATTTTGATTGTTGGCTAAAAAATGATGTACCCTAGGAGGAGGCGAACAGGTAAACCTGCATGGTAAGTTTAATAATTGTAAAATGCGATTTAAGCAGTAATTTGATTTTGGCTTATTTAGGGAACGTTAGGTCCCCATCCAAAGCACAGCCTTGATCTTCATGGTGACAAAAGGTAGCACCTGGAGAAAGATGAAATGTTTATTGAGCCTTCATTTCTGAAATGCCACTTGAACCCTACCCAAATGCAGGTTTTCTTATCGAGAGGCCTGTGGTATGAGCTGGTTCATTTGTCTTTGTTCCCACTGTAGCATGCGAATTTTCAAAGTGCCAAAAGCATTCCAGAAAAAGATGATTTTATTCTACAGGGTGGATCCATTGAAAGAACTCTTGGAATCCAAGAGATCTTCCTAGCTGGAAAACATCGGTCAACTTACTTAATGTGTCGGCCTTGGTTTTCTTATTTGTGAAACAGAAATATTTCGAGTTCTTGCTTTCTTGGCTGTTCTGATAACTAAGTGAAACGACTATGTGGAGCCTTGGCTCAGTACCTTGTTCCTAATAGTTACTCAACCATCAGGATGCATTAGTAATACATCTTTGCCATAGTTGTTCTGTAGTTTTGGAGGATATCAACAAGTAAGTCATTCTGCTACCTATGGCATATTTTCAACTCAGATGGAAACCACTGGGGTAATAACAAGTGTTTAATTAGTGAGAATAATGTCACTGAAGAGGGGGCAGACTGATGTCTAAAGAAACACTACACGAGACAGTAGAAAAAGAACTTAGAGATTGTGGCAGCTGTTCTCAATATGAATTGCCCTAAAAAGAGAGTAGGATGATCAGCTGGTGGAAAGAAACTGCGAAAGATAGCTCACTGGATTTGCACTGTAGTTGTTGAGGGGAAAGTCACATGGCCAAGTTGGTGGATGTGGCATATATTTACTACCTTGCCTTCAATAGCTCTTTCGGTTTACAAGGCACTGCCGTATTTTCTTTGTTTTCATGCCAGCTCAGTGATGCAAGTAGCTCAGATGTAATCCTGCCATTTTGCAGAGGGAGTTGTTGAGGCTCAGAGGGGTGAAGGCGTTTGCACAAGGCAGAACTCAGATCAGGTCTTCCTTCTCTTAGGAGAAGTCACCTCAACAAGTAGTTTAACCCAATAAAAATAGCTCACGAAAACTACAGCAATCCATTTAATCCCCACAACCATCCGATGGGTAGGTACACTACCATGAACCTCATTTACAGATAAGTAAACTGAGGCACAGAAGGGTGAAGTAACTTGTGGAACATCATCCAGTTAGTGGGAAATCTGGGGTTTGAAGTTAGAAAGCCTGGCTGCAGGATCCACACTCTATGCTGTTCTCTACCACCTCTGGAAGGACCCAAGTTGAGAGTAATCTATACTTTTCAAACCTTAGCAAGCATCACAATCACCTGGTAGGCTTGACAGACCACAGAGTGCTGGACCTAGCCCCAGAGCTTTTGATTTAATAGGCCTGGAGTGAAGCTGAGAATTTGCACTACTAACCGGTTCTCAGGCTGATGCTGATAACCTGGAGGCCACATTTTGAGAACTGATGATCTAGACCAGAGGCGCACGATCTTGATAGTGCAGGCACATCTCAGGATTCTTCACCTATGAAAGAGGGGTGGTGGATATCTGACTTGGTAAACAAACAAACAAACCCTAGGGCTCCTGAGTAGGTTCCTTCCTCAAGACTCCTCTAGGATCCACTGTGTGCCTAAGTGAAGCCACTTGTTTGAATGCCTATAAAAGACTTCTCTAGAAAACCAGTTTATACAGTGAAGGCCATTCCCGGGGATTGTGGGTGGGAATGAGACAGGAAAATCCCCAGGGACAGTTTCCGCATGCCCCCTCCCGCTCCATTAGTATACATGTGCAACCAGCTAAAGTGATTATACCTGGAAATGGGAGGAGCAGATGGCTAGGGGGAGTATCAACCCTTTGCCTTCTTGATTGTGAGGTGGGGGTATGGCCTCTGGGTGCGTTGTATGCATTCAGATCTCCAGACCTATAGCTGCTTTCCTGGAATTTTTAGCAACATTAGTATATTTTAATGACCAAGGCAGCAGTTAGGTCACCTCTACTTAAAAATGCCCAGACTGCCGAGCACAGTAGCTCATGCCTTTAATCCCAGCACTTTGGGAGGCCGAGGTGGGCAGATCACTTGAGGCCAGGAGTTTGAGACCAGCCTGGGCAACATGGTGAAACTCTGTCTCTACAAAAAAATATAAAAATTAGCCGAGTGTAATGGCGCACGCCTGTAGTCCCAGCTACTCAAGAGGCTGAGGTGGGAGAATCACCTGAGCCTGGGGAGGTCAAGGCTGCAGTGAGTCATGATCATGCTACTGTACTCCAGCTTAGGCAACAGAGACTCTGTCTCAAAAAAAAGAAAAAACACCCAAAAGCCCAGACTGGTGAACTTGTTTACTCATTTGCTGATGGGCTGCGATGAAAAAACACAGCAATAAAGAATACAGTAAAGACTTTGCACTATTATGCTCTGCTGTTTAATATTTAATATAGTTGCCCAAACTGCTCCCTTATTTTATGCATTTATTAAACTTCATACACAAAATACTAATCAAACAATTATGGTGGAATAAATGGTTCATTTGAAATAAAAATGAAAGAGTAGCGATGTGATTCTGCATTGAAATCTGGTGCTTTGCCACCCACCTGCCTGGAGTTCAGGCAAGATCTGCCCACTGGGACCCTCAGCGTTGCTTGCTGGGGGTGCTTTATATTCAGGCACTTGTATTTGTCAGGTTCCACACCGCTAGAGGAGGGCATCTGTTCTAAGTCTGCGTGGTTGAATATTCAAGCTACTGAACTTAACAGAAGACATAAGTACTTGGCAGAGAACAGAACTTTGAACCCAGGGCTGCTGCTGATCAAATGCTCAACTGGAGAGACACACATCTGTGGAGGGTTTCCTGAAGGCAAAGGGTCTTCATCCCCTCATCCAGCGTGGTCCAATCCGCCCCAGGAGCTGGACAGATCACGGGAGAGTCAGGTACCCCTTTGGTGTCATTTTGACAACCTCCTTATCTTGCTGAATTGCTTACACTGAATTGCATTTCTTTCAGCCAGAATTCACCATTGGCTTTCACTGAGCAGTGTTTAAATGAAAGAGGGCTGAAAGACCTCATATTTACTTTAAGGTGTTGAAACCCATTGCTCATTACATTCAATATGTAAATGTTTAATTTTTTTTTTATATTTATGAAAAATTTCAAACATACTGAAAGGAACAAACCATGGCTGGGTGCAGTGGCTCACACCTTATAATCCCAGCACTTTGGGAGGCTGAGGTAGGCAGATCGTCTGAGCTCAGGAGTTCAAGACCACCCTGGGCAACGTGTTGAAAACCCATCTCTACAAAAAATACAAAAATTAGCTGGGTGTGGTGGCGCATGCCTGTAGTCCTAGCTATTAGGGAGGCTGAGGCACGAGAATTGCTTGAACCCAGAAGGTAGATGTTGCAGTGAGCCGAGATTGCACCACTGCATTCCAGCCTGGGTGACAGAGCAAGAATCCATTGCTAATAATAATGATAATTATAATAGGCCCCAAAGTAGTTGTGAAAAGTTTACTTTTTACTATATCTGCCTTATTTTTGAAAAGGAAAGAAAATGTTATGTAGTTTAATACCCCTCCCCAATCAATTCCCACTCCCTAGAGGCAACCACTATTCCAGAGTTGATATATTATCTTTCCTGTCCACATTTTGTATACTATTAGTGCATGCCCAAGTGTTTACAAACAATATGTAATCTTGCTTTGAAGGTTTTCAAAGGTTTACATGAGAATCACACAGTTCATCTCCTTTTACACACAGTGGGCTCTTAATGAAGATGTGAGAAACTCTTATTGGATCTTATAGTAAGCATCTAATTCATTTTTCTCATGGATACTATGGAACATACAGATGGTATACTTCTCTATGCAGTGATGGTTGGGAATGTGTACTCCAATTTGTCACGTACCTTCATTAATTGTAGAAACTTGCAACGACATTTTATTTTATTTCATTAAAATAGTCCCTTATGTTATTTTCCCTTTGCATGCATTTCCCTTTTTTGCTAATTTTTTGAGCTCCATCTTTATCTACCCCATTCAACACCTCTTCAAGGTGTTTACTAGTTACCAGCAGGTGCCATCTGCCATGGTCTTTTTCCCCTCCCTCCCCAGTCCCACCTCCATAAAGCACTGAATGCAAGACAATTGGCAGAATTTACTATATGTTAAGTTTGACATTGTGATTAGCAAAATAAGTTATACAGCCAAAATCTAGATGCATTATCTGTCAATATCCAAGAAAATGGGTACAAAATGTGCAATGGATTCCCATGTTAAAATACTTCCTTCCCAGAAGTGGACCCCTGTCATTTATTCCCCAGTCTAAAAGTTGTTTATAGGGATAGGAAGAGCCTAGGATTGCAGACTGATGAGCACATGTCACAATATTTTTATATTTTGGAGCCAAAGCAATTGCATGGCAAGAGACCAGAAGCCTGGGAGAAGCTATTAACAATTTAAGAATTTATCATTTACCATTTTCACTAGTGTAAGATTTCATATCCAAAGAGAAGCATAGAAATGAATAAAGTCTTATAGCTGCAACTAAGATACTTAGAGACATAGTTTATGTAGTATAATATTAAAATGTCAGAGTTTGGTGTTTTACCCTTAAGCCTTTGCTCAGTTTCCCTCCAATTTACAGTTAAGCAGAACTCAGGGACAATTCCTAAAAGCAGTCATTCTAAACGTATCTGAATCCATCTTCCTGGGGCATAATGGCCACCTTGACTGACTGTGTTACCTCAAAGACAACCAAGCGATTCTCCAACTTCAGGCAGGAGACAAAAGGAATTATGTATGAATTTTAGTATAAAACAACATTTTCAAATGTTACTGGAAATAATGAAAATGATTGAATAGGGGCAAATGTGTCTGTAAGATGCACAGAAAAGTGAGTATCTAAAAATGTGTTAAAGATGAATTTTAATACCTTATTGATGTTCATTTGTGTTCAACTAAGACCCTTTTTTCATACTTATAACTAATATCCATATAAATTATTCTGTTAATAAATAATGTAGCTTTATGAATACACTAATCTTAATGTATGCCTTACCTCATTCATCCATATATGCATACATTTATATATCAAAAAATATTCAGTGAGTTTATAATGTGTTCCTGGGTACTGGAAATACAAAGATGAATAAGAGCTGTATCATGTTCTCAAGAAACTTACAACTTGATGGAAAGAATGATAAATAACTATAGCAAAGTGTGATGACTGATATGGTTGATGAATTTTGAAGAATATATAAAGTGAAAACATGGATAAAAAAGTAATTAAAGGCCGGGCGCGGTGGCTCAAGCCTGTAATCCCAGCACTTTGGGAGGCCGAGACGGGCGGATCACGAGGTCAGGAGATCGAGACCATCCTGGCTAACCTGGTGAAACCCCGTCTCTACTAAAAAATACAAAAAACTAGCCGGGTGAGGTGGCGGGCGCCTGTGGTCCCAGCTATTCGGGAGGCTGAGGCAGGAGAATGGCGTAAACCCGGGAGGCGGAGCTTGCAGTGAGCTGAGATCTGGCCACTGCACTCCAGCCTGGGCGACAGAGTGAGACTCCATCTCAAAAAAAAAAGTAATTAATCCAGTCTGAAAATATCAAGGAAAGTAAGAAACAGGAAGTTACAGTTGAATAAGACTAGCTTTAATAAGTATTTCCTAACTACCCAGGGTGGATTTAATCTTCCTTCATCTCTTTCCCTAGAATAATATATACTCATCTTCATCATATATTTATGATCTTATTTTGTTATAGTTAGTGTTCTCATATCCTTCTACTTTACTAAATAGAGATCTTTGAGGACAAAAGTATGTCTTATTTAACATTGTATGCTGAGTACCTAGCACAGAGTACGAGCTCAATGAAACGTTTGTTGAATGAACAAGCACTAGATGATTTGGATTGTCCTTTTTCAGGTTTGGGGAAGTATTGCATTTTAAATATGGCAAATTCACATGTAGATTTTGTCAACTACGATTTGAGTTTATCTCATTCTTTTGGAATTGTCCCATTTTACACAAGATAACACCCAATTTGAGATCTGGAATAGATACTATCTTAGACAGTTGGTGTTCTCCTCTTTACACAAAGTTATAGGAAGAGAGTCACTGAAGGAAAAAGAAAAGGCTGTAAAATATTAGAATGTATTTGGAACACCAAGGCTGAAAACGTCTTTCAAATTCTAAACAAAGCTGTTTGCTATTTCAACCATGGTCACTGGAAGGTCCAGGAAGCATTCAAGACCCCAACTAAAGTCTTGGTCTTGAAGCATAATGTCAGTTCTTGGTACTAAGTCTCTAGCCTCTACTTTCTCCTGAACTTAAAATAGAGTAGCAGCTCACCTGCAGCACACCTAGTCTTAGCAGGAGTGGAGAGATCTCTTAATTCCCTTTACTCAATTTTCTTACTATTTTTAAATAAGGAACCAGTCCCACAATAGCTACAGAAGACCACAAGGAAAGTTTTTAGAGAAATGCTAACTTATAAAACTTATTTCACACATCCCAGTGCTTCTCTTTACACATGCTTGTAAAAAGGAAATGTATATATACACAGATAGACATACATATAACATACATGTTTAATGGAAAAGAATCATTTGTCCAAAGTCGTAGGAACAAATTAGAACTGGCTTCTGATTCTGGATAGTCAACTAAATACATTACAGGAAGCCAAACTCTTTTGCATCCTTAAGTCATATGAAAATGACAAACAAAATCAGGAAGCCACAAAGGCACTGAAGAATCATGGGACCTGTAATTTGGGGCCTGCTTTCCTTTCAAAGGCTTTGGTCCTGCCTAGAAGAGACAAGTGACAAGGGGGAAACTAAGCAGAGTCTTGAGAGGCTTAAGGGTCCACAGGACAAGAACTAGATTTTAATATTTGACAAAGAGAGGCCAGACCTTTTAAAACCTCCAAGCATGTAGTTAGGATCATAATGGACTATACCATAATAATAAACCAGAAAAGAATGGAAGCCTTGCTTTGAAGCATCTCATTCCCTGACTAATGTGATCTGGAAATGCAAGTGCTCTTAGCCGAAATGCCTGCCCGAAGCAAATGAAAATTCTCTCTGGAGGAAGATGATGTCTCCCCATATCTCAAGTTACCACTATCATTTTTAACATACGATATCTGACACTTGATTAAAAAGTAACCAGACACATAAGGAGGCAAGATAACATGACTGAAACCAAGAGAAATAACAGAAAATAGAAACAGAGGCTCTAGACAACAGAATATAAAACAAGGACTTTAAAATAACTGTGCTTCGAATATTCAAGGAAATTAAAAAGCAAGATTAAAAAATTTGGAAAGAGCTGGGGATGGTGGGTCATGGCTGTATTCCCACCACTTTGGGAGGTCAAGGCAGGTGGATCACCTAAGGGTCAGGAGTTTGAGTCCAGTCTGGCCAACATGCCAAAACATTGCCTCTACTAAAAACACAAAAATTAGCAGGTCTTGGTGCGCGCCTGTAATCCCAGCAATTTAGGAGGCTGAGGTGGGTGGATCACTTGAGGTCAGGAGTTCGAGACCAGCCTGGCCAACATGGTGAAATCCCATCTTTACTAAAAATACAAAAATTAGCCAGGCATTGTGGTGGGCACCTGTAGTTCCAGCTACTCAGGAGGCTGAGGCAGGAGAATCACTTGAACCTGGGAGGTGGAGGTTGCAGTGAGTCAAGATTGCACCATTGCATTCCAGTCTGGGTGACACAGTGAGACTCCATAAAATAAATAAATAAAATCAAAGACAAAGACTTAAGAGCAAAAGAAAAGATAATCTTCAAAAACACTGACAGACTCTCAGCAGAACAAAATCAGGCCAGGTGTAGTGGCTCATGCCTGTAATCCCAACACTTTAGGAGGCTGAGGTGGTTGGATCATCTGAGGTCAGGAGTTCGAAACCAGCCTGGCCAACATAGTGAAACCCTGTCTCTACGAAAAATGTAAAAATTAGCAGGGCCTGGTGTCATGAACCTATAGTCCCAGCTACATGGAGGCTGAAGCACGATAATCACTTGCACCTGGGAGGCAAATGTTGCAGTGAGCTGAAATTATACCACTGCACTACAGCCTGGGCAATAGAGCAAGACTCTGTCTCAAAAAAAGAAAAAAATTAGAACCTGGAAGATAAATGAATATTATTATGAAAGTGCCTAGATATTTATACCCAGTAAAAAGACCCTCCAAAAAGAAGGTAAAACATATTTTCAGCCAGGAAATAAACTGGTAATTTAGGCCTATATTAAAGGAAATAATAAAAGATGTTCTTCATGCAGGAAGAAATGACACCAAATAGGAGATTGCAAATGGACAAAGAATGAAGAACAGAAATGGTAAACATGTAACTAAATCTAAATAGATATTGATAATATAAAACAATTATAACAATAATACTATTGGATGAGATTTATATAGAGAAGTAAAATATATAGTAGCCATACCATACAAGTTCTAAAGCCTTGCCTAGTCAAGGAAGTGGTAAAAATACTGATTTATATTAGACTTTGATAAGAAAGCATTTTATAATCTCTGGGGAACCACTGAGAGAATAGTAAAAGAATTTATAAATTTATGTATATAGAGAAGTAAAATACATAGTAGCCATACCATACAAGTTCTAAAGTCTTGCCTAGTCAAGGAAGGGGTAAAAATACTGATTTATATTAGACTTTGATAAATTAAGAATGCATTTTATAATCTCCGGGGAACCACTGAGAATAGTAAAAGAATTTATAAAAATTGTAACTACAAGACCAGGTGCGGTGGTTCACGCCTGTAATCCCAGCACTTTGGGAGGCTGAGACGGGCAGATCACAAGGTTAGGAGATCGAGACCATCCTGGCTAACACGGTGAAACCCCGTCTCTACTAAAAATACAGAAAAAAAAAATTTAGCTGGGCGCGGTGGCGGGCGCCTGTAGACCCAGCTACTCGGGAGGCTGAGGCAGGAGAATGGCGTGAACCTGGGAGGCGGAGCTTGCAGTGAGCCGAGATTGCGCCACTGCACTCCAGCCTGGGCAACAGAGTGAGACTCTGTCTCAAAAACAAACAAACAAAAAAATGAAGAATACTAATAGACTGTATAACATTCCCAAGCTAAAGGAGGAGAAAATGGTATAATCATAGTAAGAAAATCGATCCAATGGAGGGCAAGAAGAAAGGGAAAAAGAGACGTGAAAAGGTATAAATAGAAAAAAATAGAAAGGTGATGTATTTAATCCCAAATATATCAAAACTTGCATTATAGAAAAATGAAACAAATATCCCAATTAAAATACAAAAATCTTCAGACTCAATAGGAAGACCAAACCCAACTGCATACTGCTAAAACAAGGCATATCTCAAACACAAGGATATGAAAAAGTGAAAAGTGAAAAGTCTGAGAAAAAAATATAGCATTCCAACCTAAACTGAAGAGGAGCATTTTACGATGATAAAACCTTCAGCTTGCCTGGAAAACATAACAATACTAACTCTGTCAGAACATTGGCAGATCTAAGAAACCAATAAATCCACCATCGTGGTGGCTAACTTCAACACATCTCTCTCAGTAACAGAAAGAACAAGCAGACCAAAAATCATTAAGAATGTATGCTTAGAGCAACATGATTGACAAACTTGACTGAATTGAGAGATACAGTATACAAAACTCAATGACATTCTTTTTAATTGCAAGTGAGCATTTCCCATAATTGATGACTTTTGGCCATAAAGCAAAGATGAATACATTTCCATGTATTAAAATGATATAAAGTATGTTCTCTGACCATAGTAGTACTAAGCTAGGAAGAAAAAACCACAAAGAAAATGAGCTAATCATCATATGTTTGGAAATTAAGCAATACATATCTAAATATATAGGAATTAAAGAAGAAATCACACAGGAAATTAGAGAATATTCTGAACTGAATGATAATGAAAATACTACATATCAAAACTTGTGAGATGTAGCTACAGCCTTCTTAGAGGGAAAGCATAGACTTAAAAACAAATGTTAAAAGGTAAGGAAGGATGAAAGCCAATAATCTAAGCACTTATATCTCAAGAAGTAAGAAAGAGTCAGAAACTAAAACTAGATAGTGTAAAAGGAAGGAAGTTATTCATAAGAGCAAAAATTAATAAGAACAAAATGCATGATGAAATCACAACCCAAAGTTTCTTTTAAAAAACCTATTGAATAAATCCATGGTGAGTCTGGTCAAGGAAAAAATAAAGATTGCTTAAATAACCAATATGAAGAATACAAATAAGTATGTTACAAAAAATCTTTTGACCATTAAAAAGATCATAGTGGAATGTTACCACCAACTCTATGCTAAGAAGTTAGAAAATTTAGATGAAGTAGAAAAATTCCTCGAAAAACACAACTTTGCAAAATGTATACAAGAAGATATAGAAAAACCTCTATAATACCAAACATTTAAATAAATTTATAATGAAAAACTTTCTACCTACAAAACTCCAAGCCCAGCTGTCTTCAATAGTGGGTTCTACTTAATATTTAGAGAAGAAGTAAAACCAATCTTACACAAAATATTTCAAAGAATAAAAAAGGAACATTCCAACTATTTTTGTAAAGCCAGAATAATCCGGTATCAAAACCTGGCATGATAAAAATATAAGAAAGGAAAATGACAGACAAGTCTTTCCCATAAGTAAAGATTCAAAAATCGTAACCAAAATATTAGCAAGGCAAATCCAAGTATAAATAACAAGTATAATACATTATGACCAAGTGTAGCAATTACAAAGTGTTGGCTAATTGAAAAACTCAGGAAATTCCAAATGTATATACACAACACATAAAGCTTTAATAAAGGTGAAGGATACGATACAGCAGGAAAAGGAATGCATGGGCAAAACATGAGAGAAGTCTCAGATTTCTAGACAAAGCTTCCGATATCCTTTTTTCAGTCTTACAGAGTCTGCAACCTCTTTGATTTATCAACAACCAATACATGTGGGATGCTTTGGTCTCAGGAATTCCAAGATGCAAATTGACTGACAGGCTTTTATATCCTACAAGTCACATAGTTAAAATCAGCCTGCATAACGAGGCAAACCAGTTGTAAAGCATCAATGTGTATGTTTTCAATAAACAATATAGACAAGCTGGTAGAGGGTGCCTCTGGGAAATTTTGGGCTTTAAGCAACACATTACAAGCTAGTGCATTTCATCTGCATCTTGGTTAAGGGTTGGTGCCAGATATCTTGTCTTCCCTAGAGCTAAGGCTAGAACCTAGAACTAAGACTAGCTACCATTGACTACTTGCAACTTAACCCCATCCTTACACACCAACTTTGGGTATTCCAAGAATGTAAGGTTGGTTTAGCATTCAAAAATTAATATAATTCGTTATATTCCGTTAAGGAGAGAAATCTCATGATCATCTTAACAGATGCAGCAAAAACACTTGATAAAATTAAACATTTATTCATTTATTAAAAACCCTTAGGCCGGACGCGGTGGCTCAAGCCTGTAATCCCAGCACTTTGGGAGGTCGAGACGGGCAGATCACGAGGTCAGGAGATGGAGACCATCCTGGCTAACACGGTGAAACCCCGTCTCTACTAAAAAATACAAAAAACTAGC
>NW_012115043.1:11532063-11537272 GCF_000951035.1 Colobus angolensis palliatus
CCCTTAGCAAACTAGAAATGGAAGGAGATGTCCTTAATTTGATAAAGGCTATTTATGAAACACCAGCAAACATTACTATGAAATATTAAAAGCTTTCGCTCAGCAGAAATAAGCCACAGAGTACCTCTATCATCACTTCTATTCAATATTAAACTGGCTATTCTAGCCAGAGCAATAAAACAAAGAAAAATAAATATAGAGCTGGAAAAGAAGAAATAAAAAATGTCATCATTTGTAAATGACATCATTATGTATGTAGAAAATACAAAACTAATACATATATTTGCAAAAAAACCACTGAAAAATAACCATTTTTATTAATTTTTGACTAATCTATGGGGAAGGGACATTAACAGGTAACGGAAATAGGAATATAAGCAAGAAGATTTCTCTGTATGTGCCTTATTATAAATAACTTTCAATTATAGCTTCATATAATGTTTTATATATTAAAAAATGAAATACAAAAGAAAAAATCAGTACTTAAGAAGTTAAAAACCAATGGACATTAATGAAACTAACATAACAATTTGGTGATATAATCACATGGAGAACATAGTTATTTCAAGTGATATAGTGTTTTGACTGTACATTCTTAGGGAATATAGTCTGAAGACAAAAAGTGCTGTAAAGAAATTGTAAATTTTACCCTGTTTTATTGCTAATGGTAATATGTATATTTTTATTTTAATACATATATGCACATATATAGGGAAAAGGTAACATACTTAAGTATATCAACATTGTTAAGAACCAAGATTTTGAGTTTAGGAGATAAGAAATAGTTACAGAACCTCAAAAATTACATTAAAATCTTGTGATGTTAGATTTGAATTAGAAATATCAGCATAAACTCATTATTTTGTTTTCTTTTTTAAAAATACACTTTTCCTAGTTTGTCCACTGAAAGTATGAAAAGTCCAGGAAGTCCAATGACAACAAGCCTATCTAGCACCCCAATTGTGGTTTCTAAATATCAAAAGAAATCAAGACTCCTTGGAGAAATAACTTATTCCAGGTCTGGGATAAGAAATCTACAATTCTGGATGTTTTGTGCCTGAAAACAAGGGAGCTATGAAAAACTAATGAGTCATGTCAAAGGGATCCAAGAGCCAACGTGAAGGAACCACCTTGGCTAGAGATGGGAAAGTTTTAGCACCAAAAATACTAGTGAATTCTGTTTATTGAAGTACATTAAATATATAAAAACCCATGATTCTGTGATATGCAAAAAATGAAAAAAGCCCCAAAAGCCAACAAACAAAAACAGTTCATTAGACACTATTGGAATGAAGTGGGACAATAGCTCTTTACTCTAACAGCTGTCGATTATAAGGAAAGATTAATCATTTACTTGTATTTCCTGTACGAAATATACATTGGGGCTATCAAATAGCTCAGGTGATGCATGAAAGTTTTTCATTATGTAAAAATTTCATATAATAAGTGTGTAAGTAATAATGCAATTAGAAAGTCACCATTTTCAACCTTTAATAAGATTAGGTAATCATTAATGGATAATACCATTAGATGAAATTTCAATGGGAAACTTTACATAGGAGGAGTCAGACTATTATCTCTCAAACTCACTGATCAGTCTTAGGCTGTGTGCCTCCTGACATGATACAGTTACAAAGTACTGGCTAAAATCTATAAAGTATTACTGTCAAAGAGTTAAACCAGAATCTAAACAAACCTTAAAACTAACTTTGATGTGGAGGAAATAAGAGGGATGAATGAACAGGCAATTGACACTACAAGGAAGTAAACAGACATATCCCCAGTCTTGGATCTTCTACAGGACGATAGAGGAAAAAGAAAGAGGGAGAGAAAGAGAAGGAGTAGGACTAGGAGGACAAAATAGGACAGGGAGGAGGGAGAAAAGGAGAGAGAGAGAGAAAGAGAAAGAAATTGGGAAATAATCAAAGCTATAGTAAAAGAAAATTTTTCCTAAACTGAAGAAAAGCTTAAGTGCTCCCATCCCTCATGAGTCAACACATCAAGTAAACCAAGCAAAAAAAGTGAAAGTGAATTTTTTTGGTGTGTGTGTGAACTCAACAGGTTTGGTTATGAATATATATGTCTAATTTACTATCCACATTTCTTTCAAATAGCCCTGAAAAGTTTACTATTACATAACTGACCATTGGTCACAAAGAGTAGGTTGACTTGACTGATTGATTTTCTTAGTGGTAATGTTTTGTGATTTGCAAATTTATCTTAAATTGAATTTTGATCTCTCTCTCCCTATGTCCTCCCCCACTGCCCCCTGCCAATGCCAGGTGTCCATTTCAAAAACATGGCTTATACTGGTGGCTCTGGGCTCCTAACTTGTGTTGATATTGGAGATAAATCCACTCACCAAAACTGATGGTATCTTGGCTGTGTTTTCTTTCTCCTCCCCAAATTTACTTGGCTATTCCTCACATTATTCTAGAAGAGTTCTGTACTGATTTTCAAGTTGCATAAACTATCCCACTGGCATTTCTCTGGAATTGCTTTAATTTTTATAAAGATAATTGAGGTAACTAATATGTTTACAATATAAAATAGTCTCATCTAGAAACAAGGGATATATCTAAACAATTTAGTCTTCTTTCATGTCATCAATAAAGTTAGATTTTTTCCCCCCTGTATTGTTATTGCACATTTCTTCTTTTGTTACTGTGAATGGGCTTGTTGAAAATGACATCTTCTATATAAATTAATTATTGATGACGTATGGGGAACCTCTTGGTTTTCTTTTTCTTTTTTTGAGATGGAGTCTTGTTCTGTCACCCAGGCTGGAGTGCAGTGGCACCATCTCGGCTCACTGCAAGCTCCACCTCTCAGGTTCAAGCAATTCTCCTGCCTCAGCCTCCCGAGTAGCTGGAACTACAGGTGCGCGCCACCACGCCCAGCTAATTTTTGTACTTTTAGTAGAGACGGGGTTTCACAATGTTAGCCAGGATGAGTCTCTACCTCCTGACCCCGTGATCCACCCTCCTTGGCCTCCCAAAGTGCTGAGATTACAGGTGTGAGCCACTGCACCCAGCCTACCTCTTGATTTTCATGTCACTCTCATATCTGGCCATCTTGGAACTCTTATTATAATTCCTTAAAAATGGACTGGACATAATCTAAATAGACATCAACAGAGAATTATGAAGTCAATCAGGGTAAATCTATTATATAGAACATTATGCAGCTATTTTAAAATTACATAGATTAAGTGGGAAAATGCAAATAAAATCTAAAAAGTTGCAGAATAATATAGTATAATTCAAGTATGTAAAACTACAGGTTGATGTATACATATACAATGTAAATTCACAGGATAAAGCCTGAAAAAATGCAATCCAATGTTAACAGTGATTACCCTTGGATAGGAGAGTAAAGGGGAATTTTCACTTTTTTTGAGACATGGTTTTTCCCTTTCACCTAGGCTGCTGGAATACAGTGACAATCACAGCTCACTGCAGCCTTGAACCCCTGAACTCAAGTGATTGTCCTTCTTCGGCCTCTTGAGTAACTAGGACTATGAGCATGTGACACCATGCCCAGCTAATTTATTTATTTATTTTTATTTTGTAGAGACAGGATCTCACTATATTGCCTAGGTGGTCTTGAACTCCAGGTCTCAAGTGATCCTCCCACCTCAGTCTCCCAAATTGCTGAGATTACAGGCATGAGCCACCCCACCTAGTCAATGTTTCCCTTTTTCACTCTATAGATTTTTGTATTGTTTATGAATTTTTTCTAAGACACAAATTTATTTATTGCTTTTGTAATTACATCTTTTTTAATGTAGAATTAATGTTCTGGGAAAGAGACAAGTTGATAAAGATTGTCCTGGAGGAAGCTCCAGAAAGAACAGGTGTAAGTTCCTAAAAATCCTCACAGATCATTAATTTCTACAGTATCTTTAAAATCATTTCCATTTGGCTTTGGAAAATCTGTGGCTCCACACAATCTGTCAAGGAATATTACCAGCATCTCTTAGAGCAGAAAATGAAGACAAAATGTAACACAACTGTCCGATGAAATCAGGGGAGCCATCCCCAGTGTTTATCTATCTCTCATGACTTCTCCTACGCAAGGGCCGTGGACTAGTGAAGGACCTCAATAAATTAGCCAGCTACATGAATTGGATAATTTTCCTTCTATCCTTCTCTCATTGCCAGATACCAGACGAGACCAGCCTGTATTTCCTAGGTTTCTCGAGCGCCTAGAGTTGTTGCATAGAAAGCCCTTCCGACCTGAATTTAGAAATAGGGTAGCTGTTGGTTTAATTGCATCAGGTGGATCAAACATGCTTGTCGGCCTTGAAGCCAGGCTCTTCCTTGGCTTGGCACACAAGGTCTCTATGGAAATGGCTCCTAATGACCTCAGGTCACTGTGCATGCCTAGGCCATGTCCCTTGCAATGAGTTAGAGTTATATCTTAAATCATAAATAAATTTTGGTAAATATGTGGCCTGGATTTTTATTTTTGTAACACATGGTGAGCACCTAACAGTATCTAGCAGCTCTTCTCAAACTTTAATGGAAGTACCACCTCTGGATGCTATTCGGTAGGTCGGGGTAGACCCTTGAAGTTGCATTTCTAAGAAGCTCCCAGGTTATGTGGATGTGGCTGGGTCAGGAATCAACCAAGTGACAAGAGCATACAGCACATGCTTTGTACTTAATAAAGATCTGTTGAATGAGTCCTCTTCTGTCCTAACCCCCAGAAACTTGACTCTTGTGAAGTCACATCCTTCCTCTTTGTTCTCCTCTGGGTGAGACTGTCAGGAACAAAAAACTTTCTAGCTTCCTGAAAAGCAAACTCTAGCAAGTGATTGTATTTTGCATATTTCCACCCCTCCCGATATTCTACCACATGGAGGCAGAACCCATGGCTGTTTTTCCATGGAGAAAACATCTCTGTGTGCACCCCGCTCTGCTCACTCCTTCCCAGCACAATCTGGCACATTGCACAGCTTCTGCCCAGCGGAGATGTCCTACTGGGGCTGCAAACCAGCATCACAGGCCAAGCTATGGGGGGAAACGGTGGCCTCTCCTGCAAGACCACATTCTCCTCAGAGCCCTTTCCCACTCTGGGTTAGTGATTTGCTCAAGCACTAAATTATTTCACAAAATTTAACAACAACAACAAAAAAATCAGCTCTTGAACTCCAACATAGAAGTGTCCTAAACTGAATGAGGATTTTTTTTTTTTTTTTTTTTTT
>NW_012115043.1:11538132-11540161 GCF_000951035.1 Colobus angolensis palliatus
AAAAAAAAAAAAAAAAAAAAGCTGAACTCGTGTCTTGAAAAATGCATTGCCTAATTCATTTTCCCTTTCGCTGGAGAAAAAAAAAAACAAAAAACACAATGTTTGCCTTTTGAGCTATGGTGAAAATACCTCGTAAAGTTATTAAGCCTGGTTCTGGATATTTCCCTTAGAGTAGGATCAAAAGCCAAGTCAGAAAATGATTGAAGTATGTTAAAATATTCTTTTGTAATGAACAAGCCATGTTTTAGATGGATGGAGATGTTAGTTTTATCTTATAAAATTATGTTTAAAATTTTAAGACTCGTTCAAGATTATTGGATTGTGTAGACAGAAAAATACTATTGTGATCAATTTAACAGTTATTCTCACTTATTGGCTGCTCAGCTGGGGGGTCTGGTCGGTACAATGTTAACGGAACCCACTTGGGGGTTATAGCATGTGCACATTAGCAGAATAGATTGGACTGTGATTTGTAGCATGGGGCCAGTTTTGCAGAGAGCATTTTCTACCCACCCGCAGCTTCGTGGTGATGTTGGGATCTGTCTACTCAGTGGAGGATTAGTAGCTTAAGAAGCTAATGAATATTCATTTCTTTTCCCTGGGTACAAAGTAAAATAACCAGTAATTAGTATAATATTTAATACTTCTATTCAAAATAAATAAATCTTTTGTAAAAAAAAACCCTAATTATTATAATGTAGCAAATTCCACATATGTAACTGAAATTGGATGTAGTGTTTTGAAAATGCTTTTATGCTCTCATTTACATGTTTTGAGATTTGTTAATTATTCCCCTTTTATGCATTAAACAAAACTCTAAATTTCTACCTGCATTTATTATTCATTTTTCTATCTCCCAAGTTTAGCTGATTCTAATATTTAAGTTTTATGTTTTTTAGATACTGAACATCTTTGTATTTCAAAGACATCTGGATTTGGACGTGTTCTTGTTCTTTTCTTCTCTTGTTCCAGAGATCTATAGGGTGCGTATGGCTTATGAGATTCCCAGGTGGAGTTTTTTATTTGACCCTAGGTTTATGTGGCAAGGTTTAGCTATTCCAATTTTTAAAAATATACATTTCTGAGTACTTAATATATGACAAGCACCATGCATAGTGCCTTCATATATGCCACACATTTTTATTCTACAACAATCCTGTGAGATTTGTTTTCTCTACCACCATCAGTACATAAGGAAACTGAGCTCAAAGAGGTTTACTCCCTTGATGCAAAGTGTAGGATTCTGAATTATCCATCCATCTAAATCCAAATCCAGTTTATATCACAACTGCAAGCTTCTGAAGCCCACTCTTCCCCATTGCTGAGGGTGAAAGGTTTGGAGGAGGTGAGGAAATGCTTCTGTATAAATCAGAACTCACAGGGTGTTGTCATGGGCTTGGGTACTTGTGGGTGCCAACCTCTGCTGAGTGGAGGGGACAGCCTGGGATCAGTGGCCTGTTGTGCAAAACTATCTGAGCCTACGATAAACAAGGAAACTTCTGGCCTTTGGCCCAATGGTTTCTCAGTGATGATGACTAGTGCCTGCCAGGGGGAATTTACATTCTTGCCCAAGTAGAAATGGGTGGACACACAGTATGGCAAACAGAGTCACTATCCTTGAAGACCTAGGTAATTCATAGTGCTGCAATTCCTTAATTCTGAAAAAATGCAAATGTCAAGATGCAGGGAGCTTGTATGAATCATCTGGTGTGGATAGCACAGGCAAGAGTCTCCATTTATATTCTTTTGGGACGTTCCCAGGAAAACTACAATAAAATTCAGACTTCTTCTTCTTCTTCTTTCTTCTTTCTTCTTCTTCTTTCTTCTTCCTCCTCTTCCTCCTCTTCCTCCTCCTTCCTTCTCCTTCTTCTCCCTTCTTCTCCCTTCTCCTCCTCCCTTCTCCCTTCTCCTCCTCCCTTCTCCTCCTCCCTTGTCCCTTCTCCCCCTCCCTTCTCCTCCTCCCTTGTCCCTTCTCCCCCTCCCTTCTCCTCCTCCCTTCTCCCTTCTCCTCCCTTCTCCTCCTCCTCCC
>NW_012115043.1:11540970-11551759 GCF_000951035.1 Colobus angolensis palliatus
TCTTCTTCTTCTTCTTCTTCTTCTTCTTCTTCTTCTTCTTCTTCTTCTTCTTCTTCTTCTTTTCTTCTTCTTTTTGAGATGGAGTCTTATTCTGTCACGCAGACTGGAGTGCAATGGTGCAATCTTAATCTTGGCTCACTGCAACCTCCGCCTTTGGGTTCAAGCAACTCTCCTGCCTCAGCCTCTTGAGTAGCTGGAATTACAGGTGTGTGCTACCATATCTGGCTGATTTTTGTATTTTTAGAAGACATGGGGTTTCACCATGTTGGCCAGACTGCTCCTGAACTCCTGACCTCAGGTGATCCACCCACCTTGGTCTCCCAAAGTGCTGGGATTACAGGTGTAAGCCACCACACCCGGCCAAAATTCAGACTTCTTACTAAGGCCTGCAGGCCCTATGTGGTCCATTTACTGCCAGCCTCTCCCAGCTCCTCATGTGCCTCCTCCTCACCTGTGCTCCACATCTTCTGGCCGCACTAGCCTCCTTTCTGTTCTTCCTCACAAGTTTACAAAGCAGCACCTCCACTTCTTCTATGGAGTGGCAGTGTGTGACTGTGCCAATCAAATGAAACTCACCTTAATTCGAATCCAAATCTGTGGTGAACTGGCTACGGACATTGGCTGGGTCAATTAATCATGCTGTGTCCTGTTTCTTCACCTGAAAAGGGGATGACAGTATCCACCTGGAGAAACTGTTGTGAGAAATACATGAAGCGATGTGTACAAGGTGTCATGCATATTTATATACACGGGATGTAGATATTATTAAATGTGAATTTTCTTTTTCCCATTCTGTTCTCCGTGTCAGTCTATCCTGTATTGTGCATCTCATACACATTCACACTTAATCCTACACATGGGATAGCTATCAGCCTCAATCCTGTTTTACAGATGAGGAAACTTAGGACATTGCTGCTAAGTGATTTGCTCAAAATTCCCCTCCTAGAAAATGGTCCAGCCACTGCGTGATCAAATGGTCTTTCCATCCCATCAAAGCTACCTCTTTCCTCTGCCTGCAACACCAAATAACAGGTAGATGAAGTGGAAGAAAATGAATCTTCTGGCCATTTGAGCTCTCGGGATAGCAGAGGGCATCTGCTTCAATCCCAGGGGCAGTGCCACCTGCTGGAACTAGAGGGCCTGTGCTGAGGTGAGGAGCAACTGTGGGTAGAGGAGGATGCGCCAACCTTATGTTAGGGCCCCATCCCCTGCCTTCAGAACACCATAGTTTCTCCACCTGTTGATTCAGGCTTTGACTCTGAAATGAATAAAATGGCATGCAAGTTGTTGTATTTACATGTCACTGTTATTACATATCAAAGAGCTCTAGCAAATTGCCACTGGGCACTGTGATGCTTGGGCTGTGGTTGCTGGATGTCAGGTGAGTTAATCAGCATACATAGCAAGTGTTCATTCGGGTGGCAGCAGAGCAGTAAAGAACATGGATTTAGAGTCAGACTACAGTTCAAACTCCTAGTCCATTATGTATCAGCTGTGACTTTGGGCAAGCTGTTTTCTGGATTTTCTCCCTTCCTTTCCCGTCCCTTCCCTTCCCTTCCCTTCCCTTCTCTTCCCTCTCTCCTTCCCTCTCTCCTTCCCTCTCTCCTTCTCTCTTTTTTTTGACAGAGTCTCGCTCTGTCACCCAGGCTGGAGTGCAGTGGTGCGATCTCCGCTCACTGCAAGTTCCGCCTCCCGGGTTCACGCCATTCTCCTGCCTCAGCCTCCCGAGTAGCTGGGACTATAGGTGCCTGCTATCACGCCTGGCTAGTTTTTTGTATTTTTAGTAGATATGGGGTTTCACCGTGTTAGCCAGGATGGTCTCGATCTCCTGACCTCGTGATCCACCCGCCTTGGCCTCCTGAAGTGCTGGGATTACAGGTGTGAGCCACTGCACCTGGTCTCTCTCTCTCTCTTTCTCTCTTTCTCTGTCTGTCTCTTTCTCTCTTTCTTTCTTTCTTTCTCTCTTTCTTTCTTTCTTTCTTTCTGATGGAGTTTCACTCTTGTTGCTCAGGCTGGTCTCGAACTCCCGACATCAGGTGATCTGCCTGCCTCGGCCTCCCAAAGTGCTGGGATTATAGGCATGAGCCACTGTGTCCAGCATTTTCTGGATTTTCTATTTGCTCCTTCTGTGTAATAAAATTAATTCCATCTACCTCACAAGGTTTATTTGGAGAATTAAATATGCCTGCACATGACAACTTTCAATAATGATAGCTACATGACAGCTGCTACCACCAACCCCTTTTCCTATAGGTAGCATTATCCTCTAAGTAGAAAGTCTACAGAAATAGTTGGAAATATCCAAGGGTTCCTACCATGACCCCAGTGTAACAGAGCCAAAGCATGGAGGAGCTCCTCGTTTCCAACTTGTTTTGTTCTTCAAGTATGATACAAGTATAATAAGTGAATTCCGGGGGAATTAGACACTTTACTTCTGAACACTTCTTCGATAGAGTGGAAGTAATATGAGTAATAAATTATCCTTGCATCCTCAAGATCTTTCTGGTCATTATTCTCTAATCTAATTAGAATGCCAGATGCAGATCCATCCATCTTCATCCAGAAGCAATGGTAAACTGGGGAAAATGCTTACTGCAAAGGAATGTTGGTATAAGGGAGAATGGATTTTCTGTGGAGTGGAAGATTCAAACCTAAAAACTTGAGCTGACATCCACAATCAGATGTGAGGGCCTTGTGGGGCTTTCTTCCCAAATATGCGTGTCTAGGTACTTGTTTCCCTTTTAATAGCAAGCAAAAGTCTATGTTAGAAACTTTCCTAAGGGGCTGGGTGAGGTGGCTTACTCCTGTAATTCCAGCACTTTGGGGGGCCGAGGTGGGTGGATCACCTGAGGTTAGGAGTTTGAGACCAGCCTGGCCAACATAGTGAAACCCTGTCTCTACTAAAAGTACAAAAATTAGCCGGGTGTGGTGGTGCATGCCTGTGTCCCAGCTACTAGAGAGGCTGAGACAGGAGAATTGCTTGAACTTGGGAGGCAGAGGTTGCAGTGAGCCAAGATTGCACCACTGCACTCCAGCCTGGGCAATGTAGCAAGATTCTGTCTCAAAAAATAATGAGAAACTCTCCTAAGGCTTCTAGAGTATATTCTTGCTTATGTGGATTTCCTCCCTTTGGTGCGACAGGAAAGTATCCAAGCTTCCTTGGGTTCCCTCTTGCCACATCCCTCAAAGTTTCTAGGGCCTAGAATCTAGATGATAAGTGTCACTCATGGTCATTCTGTGACACCTTTAACTTTCTGGGACATTTGTGTATCTAAGGCATCCAGATAACATGGCAGTCAAAATGTCTAACAAGTGAACCCTGACATTGCTAGAAGAAAACACACTAATGGAGAAAGATCTCTGTTGAATCTCCAGAGGAAAGTGAGCAAAATCAAATGTTCTGTATCCGGCTCCCCATGGAAAGTATAAGGTGATTTGAGGACCCATTAGAGAATACCTAGCTCTAAACTTAGCTCTCCTTTCTCTTATATATTCATTGCAATTCCTGTATTTGGATATACCTTTTCTTTCTTCCTTCTTTCCTTCCTTCCTTCCTTTCTCCCTCCCTTCCTTTCTCCCTCCCTTCTCTTCCCTTCCCCTCCTTTCCCTTCCCTTCTTCTCCCTTTCTCCCTTCTTCTCTCCCTCTTTTCCTTCTCCCTCCCTCCCTTTCTTACTCCCTCTAATCCTTCCTCTTTCTATTCCTTTCTTTTCTCCCCCCCTCCCTCTTTCCTTCTCTTCCTCCCTTCCTTCTCCCTCCCTTCTTTTCTTCCTTCCTCTATTCTTTTCCTCTTTCTTCCCTCCCTCTTTCCTTCCCTCCCTCACTTCCTTCCTTTCATTCTTCCTCATAATTCATTTATTCATTTATCTGTTCCTTCATGTGAATGGCTATAGCTTGGTGAGGGCAAGGATTATATCTAGCTATCTTGATCACCATTGTTTCTCTAGCTCCTAGTAAATACAGTAGGATCTCCACATATTTTTTTGTAATAAATGGATGAATAGACACTTACTGAATACTTACTATGTTCGTAGTTTTTCAATCCTTAGGGTTAAAACTGTGTTTCCCAAACTTCAGTTCTTTACATACTACCTTTCCAATATTCGCCAGATCTATGAACGACTTTTTCTTCTGTTTTTTACATTTTTTAAAAAATTGACTTTTCTTTATACTTAGCCTCATCCAAAGCAATAACATCTGTGAAATTACACATTAGGTGTCTATTTGCATTTTTCAATAATTGACATTGAAGTAAATGTATAACTATATTTTAAAAGACTATTATATCACCTAAAATTACCTCAAGGGCCTCTATTAAAATACAAATTTTATCTGGAATGAAATGAAAACATTATTGATTATACCCATTTGGACCTCCACAATAAAGAAGGCCCAGAAACAGAAGTTCTGCAAAGAAGGACTTTGGGGTGGGGACTGCTGCTCATGGAAGCAGATGAGCCTTGGATTCCTGAGGGTCAATGGTTCTGTAGAATGTGTCTGCCTTTTGTGGTTCTAGCTCTTTGTAACTTTGATTGGATAAATCATTTGCTGAACCTCTTGTCCCTCAACTCTAGTATGGATATAACAACACTACCACCTCATCACTTCCGCGTTGAAAAGCACATGAAAAGTGTGAAGAACCATTTATATCCAATAATAACTGTATAGCAGTTGCACAATAAATATTTGTTTATATTATCATGAGGTTGCTAGGCAATTAATGCGAAGCCAAATGCCAAAAAGCAGAAAGAGGTTACAGCAAAGGGCTGGAGAAGTATTCCTTTCATTCTTTCTTTCATTTATTCAATAAATACTTAACTGCATATGTTCTAGCCTCAGAACTAGATGTTGAAAATATGACAGCAAAAAGACAGATATGGTCCTTCCTGTCATAGTCTGGTGGGAGAAACAGGCAGTTACATAAACAATTGCATATATAATTACTTTATTATAGCAGCAATAGATGCCAACATAAAAATACAAAGTGCAGACCGGGTGTGGTGGCTCATGCCTGTAATTCCAGCACTTTGAGAGGCTAAGGTGGGTGGATTGCTTGAGATCAGGAGTTTGAGATCAGCCTGGGCAACATGGTGAAACTCCATCTCTACTGAAAATACAAAAATTAGCCAACTGTGGTAGCCTGTAATCCCAGCTACTCAGGAGGCTGAGGCAGGAGAATTGCTTGAACTTGGGAGGTGGAGGCTGCAGTGAGTCGAGATTGTGCCACTGCATTCCAACCTGGATGACAGAGCAAGACTCAGAAAACAAACATACAAACAAACAAAGAACAAACAAACAAAAACCCAGAAAAACAAAGTGCAAAAATAAAGTATAATAGGAGGACCAGCTAATCTAAGGAGTTGAAGAGGGCATTCCTGCAGAAGTGACATTTAAGCCAAGGTCTGAAACATCATTAAAAATTAAGTATGTATATAAAGGGGGAACTAAAAACCCAGTTTCCAAATTTTTATGAAACCAGGTTCTCATCTCTTCCCTACTGCTTACTCTGTTTCTGAACAACCAACTGGAGTGTGCAGTTCTGGTAGGTTTCTCTTCTTACTCACTCACTAGTTGATGGAGCACACTGGCTGATACTGCCTTAAAAAGAAACTTGAAGTGTGGCTTGAGAAAAGATCACAGAACCCAGAGAATTACACACTGCGAAGCACTGCTGAGACCATGTCTCCATTCCTAATTATAACAAAGTCACTGTTAAAAAGTGAGTGTTTCCACTTCTTGTGGGAGTTTTCTTTGCCAAAGAAAAGAATAAATGTGGTAGGCATGGATTCATAATTTGTAAACGTAGGAAGGTTAGATTTCGAAATCTATTATAGCAGACATGTTTAGTGTAACATATAAAGATCACTACCCTGCGCATTAGGTCTCCAAGTGATATGGAGTTTTTCTTGCTAGGGCAGCTAAGAGAAGGGGCCATTGGCAGACAGCAATGAAAACAAGGCATTTTGCCCATAGTCGCCCAGCCTGCCCCATACTTTATGATCGTCGGTAGGCTTCCATCTGTTTATTTTTATTTAGTTGAGTTTTTCAACAAAAAAAAGTATTTATTACAGACAAAAGTAGTAAATACAGATTGATAAAAGTTAAATGAAAGTTAGTCATTATGTCACTATGCAGAAATTATTAACGGCCATAAGTATTTTGTGGTATAGCTGCATAGAGATATGGATTAAAAAATTAATTTGTGGCCAGGCGTGGTGGCTCACCCCTGTAATCCCAGCACTTTGGGAGGCTGAGGCAGGCAAATCATGAGGTCAGGAGTTCAAGACCAGCCTGGCCAACATGGTGAAACCTCAACTCTACTAAAAATACAAAAATTAGCCGGGTGTGGTGGCACGCACCTGTAATCCCAGCTACTTGGGAGGCTGAGGCAGGAGATTCACTTGAACCCAGGAGGCGGAGGTTGCAGTGAGCCGAGATAGCACCATTGCACTCCAGCCTGGGTGACAAAAGCAAAACTCCATCTCAAAAAATAGATTGTATTAATTAAAAATTAACTTGTGATTTTATTGACTTCACATTGTTGGTAATTAGTCTTTTACTATTGTTGCTTCTTTTAACTTTCAATGATGATTTACTTTTTAGAGTAAGCCTTAATCCCTCTAAGAAACCAACACTCCTGAAAAATCATTTGAGAAGTTACTTATTCTAGTAATCCACAATTCACAACCGTTTTCAGCAGTTTGTTCACCTCAGGCCTTCACAATAGGTCCTTGTTGCAATGCCATGCAAGTAGCTGCTGGGGTGGAGGCTTGGGGATGGCTGGAGTTGGGCAGCAGTTTTGCAAATTTGTGCAGAAAAGTGACATTCAGGCTTCCCTTCCTTTCTCTTCAGTTTTTAGACCCAGAAAAATAGCAATACCCTCAGGCAGAAAAATGACTTCAACTGTAGGTGGTAGAAGTGCAGTATTTTGGAGGAAGGCAAGAAAAAAATCATTTTACCAAAAAAAATACATTTGTAGTTTAATGAAGATGAATCCCAACTCTTAGTGACAGAGGTAACTATATGCTGGAATTAAGCATAGGGCTAACCTGTGTGAGCTGCAGGTGTTTCTTCTGTTCGTATTTCTAAGGTGGTTTGCAATGCTACTATGCTATAAACATGCTTAAATTAGGTGGTTGTACTTTCCAGTTCCAACACCAAATGCTTCCAAAGTCATCCCGTCCTCCCCTATCCTGGACACCCCCTCAATATTCTGGGACCATTAGGCTTTAACCTTCCAGACAAAGACCCCTCAGAGAGGAGAGCTGGCTTATGGAAGGGACTATCCACAAATTCCAAGGACTCACGCTGGTGAAGGATGAGTTTGTTATGGAAATGATACAGTTAGTATACCTGTGGGGGTCGGAGGCGATTGTTACATTGTTCACACAGTGCCCCAAGTTGGCTGATTAAAGCAGAAAAAGAATGCAACATTGATAAACATATCCAGTATGACATGCTACAGGGTGAACAGTGTAACAGCCCCTCGGAGGTGACTTGAAGCTGTCTGTAAGATTAAAAAAAAAAAAAAAAGAAAAAAGAGGAAATAAAGATTTGTGTTGGGAAATTTTCTGCTTTCTTAATAATCTTTGTCCAACATTTCTGTCAGAACTTCAATATCTAAATGACTCGTGAAAGGGAATCATGATTCTCCGGTCTTTCCAAAACGAAAAGAACTAAGAGCAGTCCAAGTGAATAATACATTTGTTTACCTAGTGATCACTATAGTAACTGATATCTTTTTGGCACTTACCTTGGGCATTTTCTTATTTTTTATCTCATTTAATTTCAACAACAGCAGTACGAAATAGGTACTATAGTTTGGTGTTGAAGAAGAGGGAACTGGGCCAAAGAAAAGTTTTTCCCAACTCCAGTTGGGTTCCAAGTTCATGCTCTTAACATTGAACTCTACTGCTCATCCCGAGTTCCTTTGTTTTGTACCTGTGACATTCCTGCAAGAGCAGTCACTCTCTTGTGACATGAGACAGATGAGCTTGGGGCTCTGAAGTGCTTCTTAGCAAACCAGAGAAGCTTTGCAGAGCATGCTGCCAATGAGCCAACTCTTGGGGGCTCATTTTTCTGGGCTCCTCATGCCAGGACAGAGTGAAAGATTTCACTTAGAGAATTAACTAGGAGGGGAAACCGCGTAAAAAGTCGTGGTGCTCAGATATGATTAAAAAGCCTGATTTAATAGAAGTTGCAGTTTCACTTTCAATTGAGGTTGAGGCATCTTAAAGGAGAGGAAAAAAACCATAGGGCAGAGTCAGGAGAGCGGGTTGGGCCTGTTTCGGTGCAGCTGTCTGGCTTAGGGCAAGCTGTGGGCTTCTCTGAGCCTTGATTTCTTCATGTATTAAATAAGGAGTGAGCCAGATAATCCCCAGCCTGTCTCAGTGCTTACGGTGTGAGATTTGTCTGTCTCCGCTGTAGCTGGGAAGTTACAGAAAGGGGGCACCCTCTCCTTCTCTTCCACTGCTCCCTTCTCCCAGTCCCTCATATTAGGAAACAACTTTTCAATGGACCTTTCTGAGAGGCCAAATACAGACAAATGTATTTTTTAGTCTAGAGTGAAGTGCCACAAACCCAACAGCTGTTGTGGTCAGATAGTGTATCTAAAAATAAACAAAAAAGCACACACACACACACAAACACAAAAAACAAAAAAGGGTAGAATCCACTGTGTGGTCAATACAATTTTTCTGAAAATATCTTGTTTTTTTTTTTTTTTTTTGAGATGGAGTTTTGCTCTTGTTGCCCAAGCTGGGGTGCAATGGAGTGATCTCGGCTCACTGCAACCTCTGCCTCCGGGTTCAAGTGATTCTCCTGCCTCAGCCTCCTGAGTAGCTGGGATTACAGGCGTGTGCCACCATGCTCGGCTTTTTTTTGGTATTTTTCGTAGAAATGGGGTTTCATCGTATTAGCCAGCTGGTCTTGAACTCCTGACCTCAGGTAATCCGCCCACCTCGACCTCCCAGAGTGCTGGGATTACAGGCGTGAGCCACCACGCCCGGCCTGAAAATATCTCTTGTTCTTAATCCTATTCTGATTTTCCCACTTTTGATCAAGTCGGTGGTCTAGAGAAACAGATCTCTATCAGGAGAGAAACAGCGGTGTGGGTGCACCATGCAAGCCTAAATGAGCACAGCTGTGGGCTGGCCTGGCCAGGGCTACCAGTTTGCTTTCTCTGCCCTGGAGGCTGTCCATCCTCCATCAACGAGTTGTCACGATGTCAGTTTTAAAATCCTGAGAAAATGACTATGTTGTTTTTATGCTGATCATTTATATTTACCCAGAAGTTTCCTTTAGGTTTAGCTGAAAGCCACCCTTCTCAAAAGTGCCTATAGTTACTTGCAATTACTTGTGCAAAAAAAAAAAAAAAAAAAAAGGTAAAGGGGAAGTGGAGCCTGACAAAGACAATCCAGGAGTAATGTACGCTGCTTTAGGAAATCTGGAGGCAGACATGCCTGCCTACTGCCTAGTGTAGTACCTGGTGCATATTGGGCACTCAAAAAAACTATTCATGGAATGAGAGGATGGATGGATGGATGGATGGATGGATGGATAGACGGACGGATGGACAGATGGATGGACAGATGGATGAATGGATGGATGGATGGATGGACAGAATAGACAGATAGATGGATAGATAGATAGATAGATGATAGATACATAGATAGATATTTAATAGATGAGATCACACAGCCCTAGAAGGTAGAAGGTTAGGTCCTGTGTTAATGATGGGTAGACAGCTGGAGGCAAAACTGGGACTGACAGGTCTGCCAATTTCACACACAGGGCTCATTCTACGATCTACTCCCTGCTTTCGTTTTTGTTTTCTTCATGTACAACTTAGTTCCTTAAGCACGTGCAACTGTAAACCAATGATCCCCCTGATGCTTTCTCATGTTCAAATGTGTGACCTCATCTCACAGTTTAGGGAGTATCCTGCACTAAGCAGGTGGGGTGTGATGGCTGCAGCCACAGAGCAGATGCTTCCTCTTCTGTGAGCAAACTTGGAGGTATGCACAGGGTAGACTAGGCAGGAAGGCAAGAAGAGCTGTCCCTCTCCATCTCTCGAGTAGTCCAATAGCTGGATTATTCTGGGTCAGTGCAGCGTTAAGCAGAAGCCATGCTGCTAGCCCTCTCTGTGGCACCTTTTTAGAATTACTACTCAAATGCGATGCAAAATGCTATAACTGAGGGCAGCCAGCTTCTCCTAAATTGTTTAGAATTTGTTGTTTTCTCTTTTATTGATACAGAATCTTTTACATATTTGTGGGGTACTACACATGTTTGTTACATACCTAGAATGTGTAATGATCAAGTCACGATATCTGGGGTATCCATCATCCTCAGTATTTATCATTATTTTTATGTTGGTATCATTTCAAGTCTTCTCATCAGTTACTTTGAAATGTACCTAATATTGTTACTAAGTATAGTCACCCTAGTCTGCTATCAAACATTAAAATGTATTTCTTCTACCTATTTTGTACCCATAACCAACCTCTCTCTCTGTCTCTTTTTTTTCTTTTTTCTTTTTCTTTTCTTTTCTTTTTTTTTTTTCTTTTTTTTTTTTTGAGACAGAGTCTCACTCTGTCACCCAGGCTGTCAGGCAATGGCATGATCTTGGCTCACTGCATCCTCCGCCTCCTGTGTTCAAGTGATTCTCCTACCTCAGTTCCCTGAGTAACTGGTACTACATGCACACGCCACCACGCCTGGCTAATTTTTGTATTTTTTAGTAGAGACAGGGTTTCACCATGTTGGTCAGGCTGGTCTCGAACTCCTGAC
>NW_012115043.1:11553694-11580283 GCF_000951035.1 Colobus angolensis palliatus
GCTAATTTTTGTATTTTTAGTAGAGATGGGGTTTCACTGTGTTGGCCAGGGTGGTCTCAAACTCCTGACCTCAGGTGATCCACCTGCCTCGGACTCCCAGAGTGCTAAATTACAGGCGTGAGCCACTGCGCTTGGCCTAGAATATTTTTTATGAGAATGTTTTATATGTGGTGCTGTGTACTTTGTATTGCATCTCATCAAGAGGTATAGAATGTCTGCTTATTCCACTTTGGAAGTGCTAAGAACAATCATGGGTTTAGATCATTATAGCCAGATGCCCCACTGTAGAAGCAGTGACTTGTGACTAGCAAGAAATCTGTTTAGGAAGGGGGACATGCAGTGGAGTTAGCACATTTATGCCATGTGAATCTAATCCTTTTATTTTATTTATTTATTATTTTTTTAGGCAGGGTCTTGCTCTGTTGCCCAGGCTGGAATGCAGTGGTGCAATAACGGCTCACTGCAACCTCGACCTCCTGGGCTCAAGCTATCCTCCTGCCTCAGCCTCCTGAGTAGCTGGGACCACAGGCACATGCCACTATGCCCAGCTAATTAAAAATTTTTTTTTTTTGTAGAGACAAGGTCTCATTTTATTGCCCAGGCTAGTCTTGAACTTCTGGGCTCAAATGATCCTCCTGCCTCAGCCTCCTGAGTAGCTGGGACCACAGGCACATGCCACTATGCCCAGCTAATTAAAAATTTTTTTTTTTTGTAGAGACAAGGTCTCATTTTATTGCCCAGGCTAGTCTTGAACTTCTGGGCTCAAATGATCCTCCTGCCTCAGCCTCCCAAAGTGCTAGGATTACAGGCATTAGCCACTGTGCCTGGCCTGAATCTAATTATTTATCAACCTTTTTTCCTATTGTCCATGGATTCTTGCTTGAATCTTTTAGTTCTTCAGGGATTGCAAAATGGCAATTTTCTAATTTCATCATTCTGTAGGGGAGAAAAGGTAGTATTTTTTCCTTACCCATTGCAAGGTTCATGGCTGACACCCCTATAACAAAAGACAAATTAACAAGGGAAAAGCATAACAAATTTATTTAGCTAAAGTTTTATGTGACATGGGAACCTTCAGAAATGAAGACCTCAAAGACCCAGAGAAATCTGTTTATTTTTATGTTTAGGTTGAGGAAGAACGGACAGTCATGTAGAAGTATGGTTGGACATAGTACCATTATTACCTAATGGTAATGAACTGGGGGTAACTTAGCACGACCTGTTTGTTAGGATTCTTGTTGGCATCTCTGTATCTTCATTTCTTTTCCTCTGGCAGAGGTAAGGACACCTGTCACATGAAGATCTTGTGACCTACTTTCAGGGGAGGTAGGTCAGAGAATTATTTTATGGCCAGCTCTTACACAGAAAGACAAGAGAAAGTCAGAGAATGACCTTTCTGCTTCTGCAGTTTTCTCAATTTTCAAGGTGTCATATTTTGGGGTAGCATGTTCTGACCCCTGACAATTCCTTCTACATTTAGTAACCAGTATTCAACCATAAAAAAGGCCTTGTCTCATCAACAGGGGTTTAATGGTCAACCTAAAATAGAGTTCTAACTGGAAAGAACATAATTCTTACCTTTTATTTACCAATTTCCAGAGTAAGGAGTTGGTGTAATGGCCTTCTCCAAGATAACAAATGAGGATTTGTTTGCTGGCTTGCTTTCTCTTCACTGATTCTCATTATAGACACAGGGATTTTTACACGTTCAATGTACTGCAATCCATTACCATCAATTATTCATTTTGATGCTGAAATTGTCCCAACTTTATGGGTGTCCCTTCAAGTTGGGTCAATATTTGCAGGTGAAAAATGATGGAAAGATATCCTTAGCTGAAAACACGTCTAAGAACTTGGCTGTGTTTGGTACTGGGCTAGATACTGGGTGCAGAGGGCTGCATTCACAGGCTTGCGTTCTTCCGTTAACCCTGAAGAGATAAGCCCTGAAAGTCTTAGTGAATAATCAAGCGCAAGCTGCTGACTGTGCCAGTTCACCTTTGAATGTGCCCTCCTTCACCAGGCAAATGTGGCAAATTGAGTCAGCTGTGGCCTCCCAAGGATACAGCCAGGTAGCTCGTTCAGCAGATGGTAGCCAATGACTCAAATCGACAAAAGGTAAATCAGAACTGAGAGGTTAGATGGGTTTCAGTTTTTCTGTTTGTTCTGTTTCAGCTGTCTCCTAACTGCAGTTACAAAAGCCAAATCAAAATGATCTCAGTATATGAGGCACAGTAGCTGGGGATAGGGGGTGGCGGTGAAGGGCTCTTGAGAAAAACGGGTGTTGGGGAAAGAATGTTGTGATCCTCTCTCAGGCCTTAAGGCCAAGGCAAGGCAGCTGGCTATCTTCAGTGGGCAAAACACCAACTCCTCATCCACACAATGGGCCTAAGGACTGCCCTGCAGAGGCTTGTTGTGTTGGCCAATGGTAACATAGCATACGTGGAAGCATTAAATTAATTGGAAGATTCACTATTATTGGATAATAATTGGTAGGAATATATTGGCTAGTTGTCCTAGAATGTATGACAGTTCTGGGATTGTCTGATGTTTGTCCTGTGCAATATCATGTATCTTGTTCTTCTACTCCTTGTGTGTTCTGAAATCTGGAATTAAGAGCAAAGGCTTGATTAAATTCTGGTGAAATATTTTTGACAATATTTTGGATACCTAATTACCTTTCAACTTAAAATGATAAGAATAGGTAATACTTATTCAGGGCTTAATTTATTCAGGGATTTTTACACCCTCAATGTGCTGCAATCCATAATGCTTTCAACTATCTCTTTGAGGTAGGTGCTAGTGGTGTTATTCCCATTTTACAGAAGAGGAAGCTGAGGTGCGGAAAAGATAAGTAACTTGCTCAAAATTGCACAGCTAATAAGTGACAGACATGGCTCCAAGACTGTGGTCCTTAACCATTCTGCAGTGAATGAATACTTCCTGGAGAAATCTATAATAGATATCTACATCATTTGATTTCCATAGCACATATTTGAGTTTTTAATTTGGACTTCTAGAGAGCAGAAAAACATTGGAGGTGATGTTTTAGGCAACAAGATGACTACAACAAATGAATGTTTCCATCCAAGATAGAGGCTATTCATATCTGTGGTGTGTGTGTGTGTGCGTGCGCTATAGTCACCATCTCTAGCGAGGAGTACCTGGAGAGATGGGACTACCTGCCTAGAAAAGCAGAGCTGATGCTTTGTGTCATATGCTGTGACTTGGAAGACCCAAATGTGGCCTGCCCATCATAGGGAAGAGCTCTCACTTGGGGCAGCATAGCCCAGTGTTACACACACACGCTGTCTACTGAAGGCATGGAGCTGAATGGAGCTCTGCAGATTGACTTGCATTTTATGTTAAGAGAATTTTTCTAGGGCAGTGTTAAGTGTGTGAACTTGAGGGCAAGGCTGCCTGTATTTGTAAGTGACACACGCAAAGCTTGGTGCATGGCAATCACTCAGTAAAGGCCAGCTGTTGTTATTGGGATGAATGGCTTTCTTAGCTCAAAAGTGGGTTACGAAGAGAATCATTGGGCTCTTCTCTGGAGATTAATAAAATCAAGAAACACTGGGTCAGAGTTCTTAATGAGGGTTCTAATACCACCTGCTGGGTGTCTAGGTGGGATGTGGAGTATTCATAACAATGACTAGAAATTCCCCTCCCTCAGCCCCCCCACACGTGTTACACCTGTGTCTTGGGACAAGCTGGTGTTAATCCCCACTATCCCTGCCAAACAACGAGTGTCTTTGAAGTACCACTTCCTGTGGATCCTTCCTGCTGTGCAGCTCAGTGTCTTCAAAAGAGCTTTGAAGTCCCACTGACCCAGCTTGAATCCCAATTTCCCCATAGAGGAGCTGTGTGACTTTGGGCAAATTACCCAGCTTTTCTGAGCTTCATCTTCTCATCTGTAAAAAAAGAGACAATACCTATCTGATGGGTCATTGTGAGCTCTTAGAACCAATAATATATGAAACACAGTTCCTAGACCATCGGAGGCTCCCTTCTGTGGCCACCCTGCCAAGACCACTGAGAGCATCTGGGAGGTACCTGGGGGCATGGAAGTCATCTTTAGTGCTGTCTTTATGAGTCAGAATGGGGACCTCAAAACCATGAATTTTAAAATCTACTCTTTTTCAATCTGCTAAATGCCCCCCGCCAGCCTCAAATAGAAATAAGCAAAATAACGGGAGCATTGTGAATTACTGAACTAGATGATTCCAGTAAAGGCATAATTTATTCTTAGAGTAAAATGTTTATCCTTTTCATCCTAAAACATGTAAGATTGATCTTTTTATAAAACAATCCATCTAGAGTAGTCAAATTTATAGAGACATAAAGTAGAATGGTGGTTGCCAGGTGCTGACGGAAGTGGGGAATAGGGAGTTATGGTTTAATGGTTATGGAGTTTCAGTTAATGAAAAGAGATGTATGGATGGACAGTGGTGATGGTAGCACAACTGTGTGAATGCACTTAATGCCATTGAACTATACACTTAAAGCTGTTTAAAATGGTAAGTTTTAGGTTGTGTGTATTTTACTGCAATTAAAAAAAAATTGAATGTTCAAAACATGAATGCGTGCAATCTTAGTTTCCTCAAGCCTCTGAGTCCTGACAAGGAGGCTAGAATGAAGGCACATCTGGCACCGTGTTCTAGATTCTAAAAGAGAGAGTCCTTTTCAGAGGCAGCATCCCTGTGTGTGGTCCTCAGCCGCCTGCTGTGGCCAGGGATGGGGCATTCCCAGGATCTGGACACTTTTGTTTCATTTCTAAACCTGAGCTCCCTGAAAGGAAGGAACCTGTTTGTTGAGGACTCTGTTAAAATCAGGCTGGGGAGAATTTTCTGGGAAATAGCTTCATAAATTGTGTGTAGATACAAAACTAACAGGCACATGAAAGATTTGTATTTTGAAAACAAAACCCCAGTGGGATTCTCTCAGCAGAAAATGAAAAGGTCTTCTTAACATTCAGTTGAACTATTAGAGCCATTTTTGCTGTTGCAAGCACTAATGCAGGTATGACCACTGCCACAGCCCCAGATTGCAGCACAGCAAATTAGCAAGGTTTTAACTTGGCTGCAAATATCAAGCTGGCTGCTTGTCATTATGCAAAAGGAATAGGGCTGGGAGGGGGACCGGCACCTAGTGGCAAAGCACATTATAATTGTTTAAGCAGGCCCCACAAGTCATGCATTTCAATTATTTGTTCAAAGCAGCCTGCAATTAGGAGTTGCAAACAAGGCTTTTGAATGCAAAGTCAGACAATTAAAATGTTTCATGAGTGCATTAGAGAAAGAAGTTCTGAATTAGCACTTTGAATACACAAGACCTCTTTTTCTAATCTCTAGTCCCTTTCACTCTTTGAAAAAAAGAGAGAGTAAGAGAAAGACATTTTGGGCTGTGATGGAGGTGATTTGAGTGTTTACTTATTTATATCAAATGCCTGACTAATCCAGGGAAGATTGAACCATCCTAATCAGCCCCTCATACATTTCAGTGTCTCTTGTTACTTGCCAGTCCTTGTCGAAGCATAATGGCCCAGGTGCCAAACCCATCACCCAAGGGGGTCGTAAATCACTTTAAACATCTCTCCTCCTTCTACCCTCACCACTCCCCATTCTTTCCTTTGAAGAAGCGGGTCTATTTGAACCAGTGATTTGTGACTTTCCAGTATTTAGGGCACAACCCTGAGCTGGTTGCACTAACACACAGGCTGGGGGAAACGAGTGCACTGGCCAGTGTTGGGATCAGGGAGGAGAGATTCTGTGTGTTCTGGGGGTGCCGATGAGCAGAAGCTGGCTGCTCTGGGTAAGCATGAAAAAGACACTAACCTGCCTTATTTCTTTGAAGGAAGATCTGCTGTTAAACTCCTTCCCCTCCCCCACCTACCTCCCCACCCACACATTCCCTTCCCCAGTCCACAAATGACCTACTGATATTAAATTTTATTTTATGATGTATTGTATTTTAGGACCCCTTTAAAATTTTGATCAGAGGAGACACTTTGAGGAGAGGGGAGTGTATCAAACATAGGGGGAAAAGTAAACATTCCTCCTTCAACCTTTTTCCCCTGTTAAATTGTGAGGCTTCCTAAAAAGCATTATTTGTATGAGGCATCAACCATTATTACAAAGTAAGTGACTGCAACCCAAAGCACTTTATGCTGTTTTTCAATGTGTGTGATTAACCAGGACGATCTTGACAATTTAAGGTGGAAATTGCTAACGTATCAGTTAATGTGTGCCTGTGTGCATGCATGCCTAATTTGAGAGCCTGGTGGCTAGTAGCCTTAATTTATCATTTCCTGACTGTAGCTAATTTATGAAAGATGATTTAAGTAATCCTATTTATCCTCTTTTATAAAGAAAATACATTTTAAAAATTATCTAGTTCAGGTAGGGAAAAGTTCTTTGAAAGAAAACCCTCTAATATGGAAAATAAATACGCAAAATATGGATATTGTGAATCTTATGCAATTATTTTCTGATTACTTTGTCTCCAAGCAATCATTCAAGGTTCAGAACACTGTTAAAATACCAAGTATCTGATGGGATTGATGAGCCTTTATGTGATCAATACATTTTATCAGTTGGAAATTTTAACGTTTTTCTGTGGGAAACATTTCTGTAGGCCTACCTAAAAATAAGTTGTTTTTCCCAGTTACCCCTAAGGATGCTGTCATGATAAGCATTAAAATCATATCATTTTAATGCTTGAGATATGTAAGTACAACAAAATAGATTTTTTTTTTTTAGTTGGCACAGTTTTTAATATCTTGTTTTTTTTTTTTTTTTTTTACAACTCTGACATTTTAAATCATCTTTTGAAAGGCCCAAAGTGATAAACTGAATCATTCTAGATTGATTAGGTTTTTGTAACCTATTACATTAATTTTGCTGATCTGTTTTTGAAAGTAGTAAGTGCCATTTTAAAAAAAGACGTATTTAAAAATCAAAATAGCTGTACATTCTTTACCATAGGCTTGTCCAAGGTAGTTTACAATAGAAAGGGGAGGGGAAGGAAGGCAGCTGTGAGGGAAGCTCTGCATAAAATCCCACTTAGGTGCAACCTGAGTCTCCTCCCCAGAACAACCTTTAAAAACATCTGTCCTGAATGGAGAGCTTTAATCTGCAGGAGAGACTCAATAAAATAAATGATAGCCAAGCCTCAAGTCAAACCACTGGAAACTGACAAATAATAAACTGTATTTGATTTGGTGATTTCTGGATTGCTTCACAACTTTTGGGTCTGCTCATTTATTTACTCATTAGTTTTATGAGTGTTAGTTCTACAGCTGGACTCTTTTTCTCTAAAGAGGTAATTTGATCAGAGGGTGTGCCTACAAGTTGTACCAACATAACAGGTGTTAAACCCTAAACATTCTGAAAACTAGCTCTCAGACTTTCTTAAGTTGACTCAGGGAGAGGAAAAAAGAAACAAGAAAAACAAAAATACCCCAAAAACATTTCTCTCCCAGACTACTGTCACAAATAGGTATCCTCTGGGGGTGACTAAAAGCAGTTGCTCCTGTAATAAGAAAGAGAGAGAGAAAAGACTGTCCAAGCTCTACTCTTCTAGAACTTGGTGGCTTAGAGTCTCCAATGTCTAACAGGTAATCTGGAAGATGCAGCCAACGTTTTCAGGAGGCAGCCAAGGAGAATCGAAGCTGCTTATCCCCATGTTACTCCTGTTCATATTGCACATTTTATTCCAATCCATTTCACAATCAAGAGGTATTGGGAGTCTTGCCACTGAAATGCCACCATTTCTGGGACCCAGGGCTGGAAGCCAATCAGCCCTTTGGATATCTCAGTAGGAGGCAGAGAGAAATTTCTGCTGAAGGACACCAGTACAAATGCCTTTTATGTGAGGGGACATGGGAATACTTCAAATTATCTACCTTCAAAAGCTGAGTGTTTGAGTCGCTACCCAAGAACGGATTCCTGAGTCTGTGAAATGGAAAAACAAAGGTGTTCGGGGCTGGGTAACAGGACGGAGGCTTTTCCCAGCTGTAGAATTCAAGGATGATGAAAGGGAGATGCAATAGAATGTAAAACAAATTGTTCACTGGAGAGTGGAAAATACAGATTTGAAAGTTAAGTGTCTGGAACAAGACAGATATGAGTCACTGGAATTTACAAGTTACTATAGGAAACAAAGATAAAGAGATCATGAGAGAAGTAGTAACGCAGGTAGCAAAATGGCATTTCGTTAACTGCAAAACTAGATGATGGCAGAAACCGTTCATCAATTGGGGAAGGAGGTAGTAATTATGGAAGACAACAGCAGATAATAGCATTGACAGAGGGACCTACAGGAACAAAATTGGGTGTTTGGCAATTATGCCAAATGGGAGCACAGATTTTTCTTCCCCTTCAACATGGTAAATCAGGGAAAATTAGGTCTGGAGGGCACTCAGTTTCCAGCAGGGAAGAGAGGAAAGCTTGGTTTTCCAAGGGGCAATGGTATTCCAGCTAGAGGGAAACTGCTTTTCTCTGTACTAAATAGCAGGGCTTCTTATGTGAAGGTCAAAAACACATTTGGCATTTTGAATTTTTGTGTGTGGATGCAAAATATGTGTGAGGAAAAGTGCATAAACACCCCAACAGCTGCCATCATCGAGTCAGGAACTAGGACACTGCCAGCCCCCCAGTGTATCCTTCCCAACCACAAATCCTGCGTCCCCCAGAGGTACTATCCCAACTTTAATTCTAACAATTCCCTTGTTTTTCCCTATTCTTTTGTGATCTCTGGATGCTTCTCTAAACAATATAGCTTAGTTTTGTCTGTTTTTGAGTTGTATATATTTATGTACATGTAGATAGAAATGTAGCCACAGTCTTCTTTCAAGTCTAGCTTCTTCTCAACATTATTTTTGTTACATTCTTCCTTGTTGGGTGTAGGTGTAGTTTGTTCGCTTCCATTGCCAAATCACATCCCATTGTACGAATGTATCACAATGTATCTATTCTTTTGTTTCTGGGCATTTTGGCTTGTGCCGGAGATTAATAGTGAATTACCATTCCCGTGTTCTGCCAGGTACCTCTTGTTCCTGGGCACATCTGGATGGCTTTGCCAGCCTTCTTTCAGTAAGGTATGACAACGGGGTCTGGCCTGCCCACACACGCTTCCCACGTATGATTTTCCATTATCTTCCCCACCCCCTCCCCGGCGTGTGGACTAGAGGTGACCTCTGGTTGACCTTGGAAACCATGTGTAGAAGACTGGAAAGCCACAGGATACAAAAAACCTGGGTTCCTGAATCACCAGTAGGATGAGGGTTGCCCAGGAGAACACCCTGATTGGGAGCATCCACATTAGCATCATATAGGAGTGGGAAATAAACGATTTTATCATGTCAAATGAATCAGCCAGCTTCACCTTAACTAATACGGAGTTGTTCTAGTGTGGGCTATTAAGAACGATGCTGCTATGAAGTCTTGAATATGTATCTTGCTGTACATAAGTCCATGATTCTAAAGGGTATGAACTCAGGAGTGGAGTTGCTGGATCAAAGACTGCATATCTCCAACTCTATGAGATGATGCTGATCTGCTTCCAAAATGTACTGCTTCCAGTTTATACTCTCACCAGCAGGGATAAGAGTTCTGTGCTCCACACCCTCATCAATACTTGGTATTGTCTGAATTGTTTACTTGTGCCAATAGGAAGGGTGTGGTTTGTCACAGTGGCATACAATTTGCATTTCCTTGACAACTGAGATTGCTTACACTTTCGTGTATTTATTAACCATTTGGATTTCCCCTTATATAAGGCCCAAGTCTTTTGCCAAGTTTTTTCTGGAATTATCTTTCTACTGGTGTGCCAGATTTTAAAAACTATATTCTGAACACTAGGCCCTCATTAATTATATGTTTTGGCTATTAGCTTTACCCATTCTATGGCAAAAATTGTCTTTCTGCTTTTCAAATGCTCTCTTTGGTAAACATAGTTTAGACGTAAAATTTATCAATTTTTAATTTAAGATTAGTATTTTTTTTACTGTCTTAAGAAATCCTTCTTATAAATATTTTCGTATATTCTAAAATCTTTATAGCTCTGTTTTTTACATTTAGTTTTAAAATCCATCCACAATTATTATTTGCATATTATATGAGATAGGGGTGTAATTTCAGTTTCTCCCAAGTGATTCCCAATTTTTCCAGCATCATTAATTGAAAAATGTGTGCTTTTCCCACTACTCCGCTTTGCTACCTTCGTCAAATATCAAGTGTTTATATATATAAGAGTCTGTTTTAGGGCTTTCCATTTTGTTCAAGTGGTCTATTTGTTTATCTCTGCACCAATTCCACAATATCTTGATTGTCATAGCTTTATGTCTTGGGATCTGGTATAGCAAGACCTCCCAAGATTTCTTTTTCAAAAATGTCTCAGGTTTTGGACGCATTTTGCATTTCCACTTGAATTTTACAATCATCTTGAATTATTCCAAAACAAATTATTGAGATTTGAACTGTGATTCCATTAAATCTATAAGTAAATTTGGGACAAATTAACAACTTTATTGAATCGGCATATTCCTCCAAACATGTACATCTTTATTAATATCTCTCAGTTGATTTTTATACATTGATTTTGGATCTAGAAACACCCCAAATTCATGTTAATTCTAATAATTTATCTGTAGATTTTTTAAAATTTCTGTTTATACAACCATGTTATACGTGAATAATGACAGATTCATTTCTTCCTTTTCAATTCTTATAACTCTTATTTCTTTTTTTGTGCTATATTGTCTAGGACCTCCAGAACAAAGTTGAATGAAAATAGTCATAGTAAGCATCCTCACCTAGTTCTTAATCTTAAAAGGAATGCTTTTAATATTTTACCATTAAGTATTTTATTTGCTGTAAGATTTTAATATATATTCCTTTCAGATTAAGGAATTTCACTTCTAATTCTGGTTTGCTAAAAATTACTTTAATTATTAAATGTTAAGCTTATATACTGGTATAATCCCCACTTGATCGTCATATATTATTATCCTCTTCAATTATTATTGGATTTTGCTTTCAAATAGTTTTTTAAGGATTTTTTGCATTGACATTCATGTGTGAAATTGGCCTATGACTTACCTGGTCCTTGTGAGGTTTTAGAATCTAACTTATACTAGTTTCTTATGAGCTGGGGATGTCTTCTCTTTTCCTATTCTCTGGAGGCTTGTGTAAAAAATAACTGTGTTTTATGTTTATTAGAACTTGATGCAGAAGCCATCAGATACTGATGTTTTATTTATTGGATGATTTTTTTTTTTTTTTTTTTGAGATGGAGCCTCATTCTGTCGCCCAGGCTGGAGTGCAGTGGGGCAATCTCTGCTCACTTCAACATCCGTCTCCTAGGTTCAGGCAATTTTCCTGCCTCAGCCTCCCAATATTGGATGATTTCTTAAAAACTATTAATTCAATTTATGATTTTATGACCCATCAAGTTTTCTATTTATTTTTGAGTCAAACTTTTCCAAGAATGTCTCCATTTAATGTAAATCATTAAAATATATAGTCAGAAAGTAGTTTATAATATCCTCATTCTCTGTTAATGTTTTTTTTTTTTTTAAGTCTCACTCTGTCTCCCAGGCTGGAGTGCAGTGGCACAATCTTGGCTCACTGGGCTCACTGCAACCTCCACCTCCTGAGTTCAAGCAATTCTTCCGCCTCAGCCTCTTGAATAGCTGGGCTTACAGGCACCCGCCACCATGCCTAGCTAATTTTTGTATTTTTAGTAGAGACAAGGTTTTGCCATTTTGGGCAGGTTGGTCTCGAACTCCTGAACTCAAGCGATCCACCCACATCAGCCTCCCAAAGTGCAGGGATTACAGGCATGAGCCACCACACCTGGCCATATGTCCCTTTTTTTCATTCCTCATATTACTTATTTGTGCCTTTTTCTTGATCAGTCTCAGCTGTGGCTTGTCAATTTTATTAACCTTTTCAAACAACCAACTCTTGTTTGTTTATCTTCTAGATTGTATATGTCTTTTCTATTTCATAAATTGTCACTTTTCGTTATTAATTCCTTCCTGTTGCTTTCTTTGAATTTGATTTACTATTATTTTACATTTTTAGGGCTATTAGAAGGAAATAATAGTGGCATCATCTGTTCTCTTGTGGGTTGAGAAGAGATGAAGTCCTGCCCAGCATGAACTCTCATTAGAAGTTGTACGAAAGGCAGACTCGTAAGTGCCAGCATTGGATAATTCAGATGACATTTATTTTTAGGCTTAGAACAGAATACAGTTCTCCCACTACAGTTTATGAGTCTGGTTGTTGATAACTGCTATTGTAAGAAAATTTTGAAATTAAGAATTAAAAAACTTGGGACTTATGGGGAAAAATATGACTAGAGAGCCAAGAGAGAAAGCACCTCTATAAAAGCCCACTAAATAGTCACGTATTCACTAAACTAAAAAAAAGAGATAGGACACCTTCAACAAAGGCAATCTCAATGACGTCTTACATTTTTCAACTAGTAATAATGAAATTGTATCATTGGTTTCCAGTGATCATTTCTTGTTCTATAGAAACCTTTCTTTTCAGTTTCAGTAGAAGACTTGTAAATTCATTGTGTGTGTGTGTGTGTGTGTGTGTGTGTGTATTCACAGGTATGCATACTAAGCAGTCTTTTAGCTTGAGTCTCATACTTCTCAATGCCCTAAGCTTTTCTGAATTTAATGTTCAGGAATTATTAAGTTCACCCTTCAACAATTGTTCTTATATTTATCACTCCAGAGATATTATTGGAATACATTTAAAAGCCCTTCCTGCCTGCGTGCCTGCCCGCCTTTTCTTCCTTTCTTTTTTCCTCTCTTTCTGCCTTCTTTCCTCCCACAAAGACCTATTGCCTCTGCTTACTCTTCAGGCCTTCTTCAAGGAATACAGCAATGAACAAAACAGAAAAAAATCCAGGCCTTAGCTGGCTTATAAATCTGGTGGGAGTAGACAAACAGTAACCAAGGTAAATAAATAAAATATAAATGTCAGATGGTAGTAAGTACTATGCAGAAACACAAATCAGGTAAAGGGGGCAGAGAGTGGCAGGGAGTGGAAAATGGAATTTAGGGAAGTTTGCAATTTAGATAGTGTAACCAAGGAAGATCTCACTGGGAAGGTGAAATTTGAATAAAGACTTGAAGGGGAATGAGGAAGGAGCCATGTGGCTCTGGGGAGGCCAAGGTGAAGAAAATTCCAGGCAAAGAGAACAACAAGTACCAATGCCAGGCCCTAAGTCCTTGCAGGCCATGGTAAAGCTTTTAGTTTAAGGAAAATGGGAAGCCAATGGAAGATTATAAACAGCCAAGTGACATGATATAGCTTATTGTCCAAAAGTTTTACTCTGACTGTTGTATTGATAATTTTTGTATTTTAGTAGATGGGGTTTTACCGTGTTGGCCAGGCTGGTCCCAAACTCCTGCCCTCAAGAGATCTGCCAGCCTTGGCCTCTCAAAGTGCTGGGATTACAGGTATGAGCCACCACACCTAGCCTTTTTTTTTTTTTTTTTTTTTGAGACAAGGTCTCCTCTCTCTGTCACCCAGGCTGGAATCCAATGGCACAATCACAGCTCACTGAAGCCTCGACCTTCCAGGGCCCAATCGATCCTCCTACCTCAATCTCTCAAGTAGCTGGAACTACAGGTGTGTGCCACCATGCCTGGCTAATTTTTGTGTTTTTTGTAGTGATGGGGTTTTGCCATATTGCTCAAGCTGGTTTTGAACTCCTGAGCTCAAGCCATCCACCCACCTTGGCCCCCCAAAGTTCTGGGATTACAGGTGTGAGTCACTGTGCGCTGCTGAGATACATGTTTGAAAAGAGAGGGGACAAGCTTTGATGGATCAGATGAGGAACATGGAGCAAAATATGAGGTCCAGGATTGCTCCATAATTTTTGGCCTGAAAAACTAAAAGAGTGAAGTGCTATTTACAGAAAGAGGGGAAGCTGCAGAAAGAGAAGGTTTGGAAGAGCAGATCGGGAGTTCAGTATTGGATATACTAAATTTGAGAAGTGTGTAAGGCAACCAAATGAGGCAACTGGATATTTAAATCCAAACTGAGGTGCAAGGTAGATGCTGTCATTGTTAATTTGGTTATTACAAGCATATAGATATTTTGTAAGACTTTATCATGAAAAATATTCTTTCCTTCTTCATCACTGACTTTATCTCACAATTTCCCCCTCTTTTCTAATTATCCTAAATAAGAACAACTTTGCTCTCCTGAAAATAAAATTCGTCCACTTTGACAAATAAGAAATAGTTCAAATATTCACACTAGGATTTCTTTTTTTAAAAAATAAGATTCCCCGTAAAAATAGAAATACAAATGTAAAGAGTAAAGCAGCAAGACAAACATGTAATTGTTAATCTACAGAGCCATTACAAACTTAAGTCAACAACATCTGGAGTAAGAAGTTAGAAACACTAAACCCTTAGGCTAATTTGGTGCCATCTCTCTAATTTCAACTTAATGTCAAGTCCTGCTAAACCTAAATGATGCTTTTTTTTTTTTTTTTTTTGAGATGGAGTCTCGCATGCAGTGGCGCCATCTTGGCTCACTGCAGCCTCTGCCTTCTGGGTTCAAGCAATTCTCCTGCCTCAGCCTCCCGAGTAGCTGAGACTACAGACATGCACTGCCACACCCGGCTAATTTTTTATATTTTTAGTAGAGATGGGGTTTCACCATGTTGGCCGGGATGGTCTTGATCTCCTGACATCGTGATCTACCTGCCTCAGCCTTCCAAAGTATTGGGATTACAGGTGTGAACCGCTGCGCCCTGCCAATGATGCTTTTGTATTTTACTTCAAGAGGAGCCTGCCTTTACAGTTTCTCATGGAAGTTACTCATAGTTTTTGTGCCAATTCCCTTTCTACGGTCTGTAATGGCCAAGGCTACCTACCTAATTCAACTGTGGGGTTTAAAAAGCCTTTGGTTCTTCTCCCTCACTATTTGCACTGTAACTCCTGTTCTTAGCTTCCTCTAAATAAATGCTTTCAGATAAAACTCTCCTTGCCATTCTCTAATTCTCTTTCCTGCTATTGGCCACGTTAGACAGTCAGAGAAAAGACTGAGGTACTTTCCACTTGCCTCACCTACTTAATGATGCAGCAGTGATAGTCTTTCATTCAGGAGTCAAATTTGAAAAATATCAATAAAATATGTTTTTATTCTTTCTTCTCAGTCTCAGTATTGTATTTGCCTTTCTACCCATCTCTCTACCCTTCCATTTATCCATCTATTCATGCATCCCTCTATCTACTCACTCATCTATTTCATAACAACCCAAGGTTCTGTATAGTTTTCAAACTGCTTTTATTGTGATCATCTCACAGCAATATACTGGGGGAAGGAAGAAAAATTCCATATATATGTAGCCTAGGCCCAATGGACATAAACAGAAAACTTATGTATTTCTACCCATTCTCCCTCTAATGTACCCCTCTCTCCTTTCAAATGCCCCTGATCCATAGCATATCCAATCTGGTTCTTTTTTCTGTGTTACATAGAATGTTTTTGCTTTCTAGTCATGGCCACTAGCAGCTTCATAGAATTTACTACTTTATCTCTTCACCCAAAATTGTACCCGCAAATCCACTTCTTACGACTTATGACTTTGCAGTTACTAAAGTCTTTTATGCAATCTTTAATAAAGAAATTGAGAAAAACTGGAATCCTGTTTTAATGTTGAGGATTTCAATTTCCTCTCTCTCCAAACCTTTCCATGATAAGTCTCCTGTTTCTTCCTTTTGTCCCATTTATGGGTAAGTGTGTCATTCATCATGCCAAGGCTAGTTCCTCCCCCTGTATTTTTGAGCCCACACCTACTCACCTCTCCTGAAATCTTACCTCCTACCTCTTCTGAGACTTGTCTTTCTTGCATCTTGTATGTCTCCTTCTCTACTAGCTCTTTTCCTCTGGTCTTCAACACATTCAGGCATCTTGAACTGTAACAAATAGTTTAGCTTCTCTGTTGTTTCCTACCAGGATCCCCATTGCTGCCACACACATTCCCTGTTTCTTCAACTTGCCCACTATCTTCTCACTCCTTAGCATTTTGCAGTTTGATTCATATCCTCACCACTGTCCTGACTGCTCCTTTACAGATTATCTGGGACCAAGTGCAATGGCCTTTTCTTGAGCTGTATTATTTTCAACAGTTTTCTGTAGCATTTTAACACAAGGCCAAGTTTGACAAAGGAGCTGTTGACAATTGAAGTGGGTTTTTGGTAAAGAACAGCTACTACTTGGAGAATACTTGGTCTACTTACCTTGATCTTGTCCTAGTCTTATAGGTCAAGAAACTGGAGTTTTCCCATACATCCAGGGATGAAAATACCCTTGTGATATGATTTGGCTCTGTGTCCCCACCCAAATCTCACCTCAAATTGTAATCCCCATGTGTCAAGTGAGGGACTTAGAGGGAAGCGATTGGATCATGGGGGTGGTCTCCTCCCATGCTCTTCTCGTGACAGTGAGTTCTCACAAGATCTGATGGTTTTATAGGTGGTGGTTTCCACTCCTCTCTCTTGCCTGCCACCATGTAAGATGTGCCTGTTTCCCATTCTGCCATGATTGTAAATTTCCTGAGGCCTCCCCAGCCATGCAGAACTGTGAGTCAATTAAGCCTCTTTCCTTTATAAATTACCCAGCCTCGGGTATTTCTTTATAGTAGTGTGAGAATGGACTCATATACCTTGAGTGTATGATGACACTCATTGAACTCCCAAGTGGCATGGAGAGTCAAATTTTTAACACAATGGTAGGCAATTTCCTGGTCTTAAGCAGGAAAAGCATCCAGCGGAGCTTGATTATTGTCACCATGTGCCTTGTGAGTGTTAGCTGCAATGTGCTGCAATGGAATAGAAAGCCTGTGAAATTAACTAGTTCTAGGCTTGAATTTGAGTCCACATCAGTTGGCTAGTTGTTTAATTTTGGAAACATGTTTAGCCTCTCTAGCCCTCAGTTTCTGTATCTGTAAAAAATAAGTATATTACCTATTTGGGGGTATTGTTGTAAAATTTATCAATATGTCATAGTAATATCACATAAAAGGTGCCTAGTGTGATCACCATCATCACCAACAGACATTGGAACACTCAGATGTGCCAGACATGGTAGCTGATTAGGTTACAAACTGTGACCAGTGCACTGTCCCTGTGCATATGAAATCTTCAGTGTTGTGGGGGTGGCAGAGATAAACAGCCAAATACACCGTAGGGATTTGCATGAAGGTATGTCAACGGTATTGTGCATGCACAGAAGGAGTACTGCTTATCTACTTAGAGTTTTCCTCTCATCTTTGTTGGATTGGACCAACTCATGGCATTCTCCACAGGTCAGGTTCAATGTCACACTTTCCCTGACACATTTTGTTGCCATGTGCCCTTGCACTTACCATTTTGTGGCATTCATCACAGAGATAATGACTTACTAATGTGTGTTTCAGACTCATAACATCATGGAGCCAAGGACTATCTCTGCTATATTCCTTGCTGTATCCTCATGCCTAGTGCAGTGCCTGGCACATTGCAGGAGTTTAAGACATATTTGGGTAGCTGAATCAAGAACTATAAGGGGTTTGGTGGGGTTGTGTGAGGGAGTAGTTGAGAAAATGAAAAGACTCTAGGGGTGAGATAATGAAGAGCCTTTTTTGATAAAGAATTTGGACTTCAAATAGCAGAGAATGGTGAACCATTGAAATATTTTATTTTTATTTTTTTGAGACGGGCTCTGGCTCTGTCATCCAGCTCACTATAGCCTCAACATACTGGGCTCAAGCAAACCTCCCATATCAGCCTTTGGTGTAGCTGGGGCTATAAGCTCACACCACCACACCCAGCTAATTTTTTAAAAAGTTTTTGTAGAAATAAGGTCTCACTATATTGCCCAGTCTGATCTTGAACTCCTGGGCTCAAGCCATCCTCCCTTGACCTCCCAAAGTGCTGGGATAACAGGCACAAGCCACTCCCTCAGCCTATTGAGAGATGTTAAACAAGGGATATAATCAGGTTGGAGCTTAGAAAGTTCATTCTGGCAACAGTATAGTATATTATGGGGTGTATGTGATGGGTGAGGGGATGAGAGACATTAAAGAGTTTTAGTTAGGAGGCTCTTGCTCAAGACCAGGTGAGAAATCACGAGGACTCAAAGCAATAGCAGTGGGGATGGAGCAAACTGTTTGAGGGTCAGAATTAATGGAGTTAGTAAACAAGTAGATGTGAGAAGAAAGGAAGAAGAATAATTCTAGATTGACTTCCAAGTTTCTACCTTGTATGATGAATATTGGAACCCATTATACTTGAAAGATGAGCTTTGGCATCAGACAGCTTGGATGTGACATCAGGCATCATTTGCCTTAGTTTTTCCATCTGTAATGAAAATTTCAATAGCTCCCTTGGGGGTTGGTGTGCTATGAAATGTCTGTTACTGAGCAGAGATAACACTTAAGTTTGTCCATGTGTTCCCATCCCTATAATTGAGCCTTGGCTAAAAGAATAAAAATAGATTCAGTGGAGAAGATGGAGAACTTGGATTTGCAAACTTTAAGTTTTAGACATCTTTGTGGTACTCACCTTTTGAATACACAATAAAAGATCTTAAAACTAAAACTGAGGCTAACAACATTGTAAACTTCTATAGTTCTTGTAAGAGATTTTTCATATAAGAAGCCACACATTCCCCCGCCAACCCCCCAACCCCGTAGACTTTTGGAACCTATTACGGACCAAACAAGTTGAAACATGTTTGCCCTGTGGACCATTAGAAAGAGCATAGACTTTGAGATCAAATCTGACAGAGGGGGAATGTCTACTTCTGACTCAGATTTCTCATTAAAGAATGGAATTGATGGTTGGTGTCACTCAGGCTGGTGTGTGATTAAGATACCTCCTAGTGGAAAACCTACCAGTGTGCTTGAATCATATAGTCACTCAGTAAATATACATTTCTTTCCCTCAAAGTTCCAAATCACAACAAAAATACTATTTAAGAAAAATTTTAAAGAGCCACTTAAACTCCAGTGGACTGACCCACAGTCAGTACACCTGCTTTCAGCCAAAAGTCCACTTCCTACAACTACGCTACTTGACAAAAAGTGTTTATAATTATCATACATGTAGGCCAAAGGTAATATAAGATATGGAATCAAAGGCCAACTCAGTAATATTTGGGGCAAATTAGAATACTAAAATAAAAATGCATGTTAGACTTTAAATTCAATGTGCAGAGTTAAGATAAAAAATGTAATTCAGTTATTTCTCAGTTATCCAGAAAATAGTTTGTCACAGTTCCTCACAGCTCCCCAGAACTTTGCATAGTTAAGATTAGAGAGAAAAATCTGTATTAATTTGCTTTGGTACTAGTTTTACTTGGTGACATCATCTCTAAAGTCATCCTTATCACAAGGGTGAACAGCTTTGCAGAAGACATTGCTTTTCTAGCAGGGCAAGAGGAGAATAAGTGTCTTTTAAGAGGCTCCAAGCTTTTAATTTGTAAAGTTGAGAACTATTACCAACATTTATTCTTTAGCAATCAGTTCCTATTTTAGTGCACAGTAACAAAGGGGTTGGCTGTTTGTTCATGAACTTTTTACAAGCTTAAATTCCTATGATAAAAGTCAAATTAAACAATAAATGCTGCTCAAGGATACAATTTTTTAAAAAGAGACAAAAATGTAAACATTTTTATAATGAGATCTCTAGTATTTTCACTGACGTCCACTGTAAGCAAATATTTTGGAGCATATTACAAATAATTTAGGTTATGGTGAGCCCAGGAATTCAAGACCAGACTGGGCAATAAAAAGGTTAGAATTCTTTTCTTTGGAGGAGGAATTCCAGGCAGAATTTGGCATTTCCTCTGTCAAATTAGTCTGATTCCAAAGCCTATGCTGTTTCTAATATATCACAGATTAAATCTGCTTAAAAAAGTTCTCTTCAAAAAGGGTTTCAAAAGTCTGCACAAATGTGTGTGTGTCTGTGTAATGGGATGGAAGTCCACGAAATCAAGAGTTCTTTTTATGAACAGATGAAATTCAGTAACCTTGAGGAAAAGAAATAGTGTTTTTCAAAAGTTGAAATTTAGGTTTAAAAATAGATTATGATTTCTGTGAAAAGACATTCTTGGTTTGCAATGGGATAAATGGCCTAATTTTCTTGCTCTTGTTAGTAACATGATATTTTGGTTGCCATTCTATGAACTGACATGATCCTGACATAAGAGAATAATTGTGAGTTAATGAAAGATTCTCTAAAACTAAAGCTGGCAATTTTATTACAAATGATTGATTTAGAGGAGGTGTCAGAAATGGATGATATAATTTGACTTTATTTATAATATTAACAACTATAGTTGAACAACTTTAACGTAATCAGAAAAGTCAATATATTATTACATCACTATGATCTCACTCCTTCTATGTCACTAGAGTTTACTTTCTTTATAACCAGATGACTACTTTTGGTTGGCCTGGAACTATCCTGATTTTAACACTACAGGTTTCCCTCTGTCCCAGCCAAATAGGGATGGCTAGTCACCCTATACATAACTGTAGATATAAAGTAGTTAGTGGCTGGACATGGAGGCTCATGCCTGTAATCCCAGCACTATGGGAGGCTGAAGAGGAAGGATCGCTTGAGCCCAGAGTGTGAGACCAGCTTAGGCAACATAGTGAGACTTTGTCTCTACAAAAAATGAAAAATTAGCCAAGCATGGTGGTGTGCATCTGTTATCCCAGCTACTCAGGAGGCTGAAGTGGGAGGATTGTTTGAACCCAGAAGCCTGAGGATGCGGTGAGCTATAATAGTGCTACTGAACTCTAGCCTGGGTAACAGAGGGAGACCTGTCTCTAAATAAATAAATAAATAAAGTAGTCAATGGCTCCTTAAAAGCATTTAGAATATTACTGCAAAACTCTTTTTTTGTAAAGAATGACGTGCAGTTTTTTTTTTTTAGTGAGGGAGAGGTATTAAAATATTTGTCATTTGAATTTAGTGGTGTATATCAAAATAGATGGTATAACATTTTCTTTTCAGATCTAAATATTCCTGATTTTGAATCGGGCAACACTGTATTTATCTGCCTCCATGAGTCTCCCTCCCCCAACCATTGTTTTTATGACCTCAGTTTCTTGTGAGGCATAGCCCCAGGATGTAGACTGAACAAAGCAACCAAGATGGGCAGGTCCTTGAACTGCTTTGTTCACAGAATGAGAAAACCAACATCATAGTCAGTTCATCTTTAATTCTCTGCAAGACTTGCTGCACCTCATTAAACCTGAGACCTCGTAAGCAACAAGCTTAGACTAGGCACTAAAGGGATCTCAATTTGGCAAGAAATGGCCAAATCACTCCTGCTGGTGAATTCCAACTTCTCAAATTCAGACCCTTTCCCCGCTACATGTTTACTCTGAGTTCCAGCAGCAATATCCTCTCCAATTGTGGGTTACTTTGCTCCGGAGCAAGTCCTTGGTAGGCATTCTATTCAACGCAGTAGCGCTGGAAATCACAGTGACGTTTATGGTTCAGCACTGCTGATTTGCCCTGTTCTTCCCAGTTGCTGGAGCAGCCGCAAGGGGCAAAAGGTGACCAGGTCACTTCTACTCCACCTGCTTCTGTTGTTGTTTCTTTTAAATCCTCTTAAGTGGACTTTTAAGTGTGAACTTTGCAACCATGTCCTGGCTAAAGAACAACCTCAGAGGCAGCTGCAGCTTGTTCAAAGAGATGGGCTGGTGGGAATCCCAGACTCGCCTGATTTCTGTTCACAAACTCTCACTAATCTGGCAACCAGGTGGTTAATGCCAGTGTTGGCCGCATGGACACACAAGTGTCTTTCTTGCCCAAAGTCTACAGGAGGTCAGCAGCTGGAAACACTGAAGTCTGAATTTCTCACATCCAGGTATAAATGGGGAAGTCAGAAATTTCTCCTTGTTTTCCACTTAAAATGCTGAAGAAGAGATAAACTTTAGAAGTCAGCTAGCCAGAATGGCAGTAGTTGCCTATGAGCCCAAAGAGTTTGCATGAATTGTTTATTGGTGTGTCACAAATGACCCTTTTGTAGTGAAAACTGGAATCATGTGGTAGTAATAAGCAAGGACAGTGAAGCCAGTCTGCCTGGGTTCAGTCCTTAGCTCCCTTCACTTAGCGTGGCCTTAGATGAGGTATTGATCTCTCTCTGCACTTCAGTTTTTCCATCTGTCAAATAGGAACAACAAGAGTACATACCTCAGAGGGTTATTTTGAAGACCAAATGGATTAATATTTGTAAAGTACATAGAACAGCACCGGACACAAAATAAGAGCTGTATATTTTTTTGTTAGTAGTACAGTAACAAACCTAGCAGTTTGTCAAATAACCTGATATGGGTCTCAATTCTTGAGATAACATCTGTAAGGTTGACCATTATTATTACTATTTGAGACATGGTCTCACTCTGTTATCCAAGCTGCAGTGCGATCGCACAATCACGGCTCACGGCAACCTCGGCCTCCCGGACTCAGTTGATCCTCCCAGCTCAGTCTCCTGGGTAGCTGGGACCACAGGTCCATGCTGATAAATTTTATGAAAACCAGTGGAGTTGATGTTATCATTGTCCCTATTCTACAGAGAAGACAACTAAAGCTCAGTCAGACTGAATACGATGCCCAGCATCACCAGTTGGTAAATGACAGGGCTGGGACTCACACCTGGGTGTTTCTGACTCCAGAGTCCATAGATTTGAGCCCTCTGTTTTCTGACTTATATAAGGCAGCTTTCTCTCATCTAGGTGACTAGTTCTTGCATCAAAGTTACTCCTGAAGACCAGTTACCCGATTATGAGCGCCAGTAGGTTAAGTCACATTATCCAAAGACTCCCAAGTTGTGCAATCTCTGCATTTGTACTTGGGACATTTTTTTCATGACTAGCACACACTTCTTTGGGAAAGGATGGCTGGAGCTGCTTCTGCTACAGAAAGAACCCAGCATGGACCAGCTTCTTCTCACTCAAGTCCTGCAAGTCTGAAACAGGCATCCAAGCTACCTCCAAGAGAACCAGAGAGGACAGGAACTTAAGCCCTAAGGAGCCCTTGTTCTTCAGAGGCAGCGGGGCACAGTGGAAAGATTATAGGTTGAGAGCCTGAGAGAGCTTAGCTCTTAGTAGTTGTGAGGCCTTCTGTTATCAGTCCACCTTCTCTAAGCCCCAGGTTCCTCCCTTGTAAAATGAGGGTCATGGTCTCCATTTTGAGGGGTTGTGTGGGCATTAAATAAGTAACTGGAGCTGCACTTTCAGGATCCAAATTTTGACTCCCCTACTTATTATATGTGTGACCTTGGGCAAGCTACATCGGCTCTGTGAGTCTATTACTTCATTGGCAAATGGGGTTAAAGAACTCCAAATCCATCAGTTCTTCTGAGCACTCCCTTTTTGTTCTCTTCTTTTAACTCACTTACATGTGGGCTATGATGGAGAACTCAGATATTTTTGGCTTTAACATAGAAGAAGGAAGTTCTTCAAGAGGAAGGTCTTTGTTGTGTGGTGAAAGCATATTTAGCTCTGGGGCATGGAAGCAGAGATTGTACCTGAATTATTCATTTTTGGATCCTAGGATCCAGCAGAGTATCCCACACAGATACCAACAAACATTTTAGAAGTGAGTGACTGAATACTAGGACATGAAACCATTTTCATTTTTCACGTATCTATCCTAATCATGAACTTCCTTCAGTTTTTTTTTTCCCAAAAGGTAAATATGTGGGCCCAAGATTTTAGTGGTTTTTGAAAGGAAAGAAAACTAATTTTCCCTAGTAGGTAGTTTGTAATCTAAGGCAATATCACACAGGCCACAAACTTGTTGTGTGATTTTGTGTAAATGACATAATGTCCCTAGTCATCATGACCTGGAATCACTCACAGAAACTGAATCTAACTTTTGTGTACAGTGACACTCAAATGTCTGCTGCATGAATAAATGATGTTTTTGCTAACAACCAGAACTTGATTTAGTCATGGATAGAACAATATTTAATAGACAGAATAATTTAATATGAATATAAATAATTATTTATGATGATATATAGGGCTGAAGAATGCCCGCCCCCCCAAAGACATCCATGTTTTAATGCAAAATTTGGTAGCTGGAAGTTAGTTGTTCATGTAATAAATACTTAAAAATATGGAAGTGATTTTGGAGTTGGATCATGGATACAGGATGGAAGAATTTTGAGGCACATGACAGAAAAAAACAGGTTGCTTTAGACAGGCTGTGGATAGAAATATGGACAGTTAAGGAACTGTTGGTGAGGTCTCAGAAGGAAATGAGAAGCAAGTTAGGGAAAGCCTGTGTTGTCTTAGAGGATACATATATCATCTTAAATAGGATGTTGGTAGAAATATAAAGGTTAAATGCATTGCTAGTACTGGGTACAATGGCTTATGCCTTTAATCCCAGCACTTTGGGGGGTTGAGGTGGGCAGATTGATCGACCCCAGGAATTCAAGATCAGCCTGGGCAACATGGCAAAACCCTGTCTCTACAAAAAATAGAAAAATTAGCCTAGTGTGGTGGTGCATGCCTGTAGTCCCAGCTACTTGGGCAGCTGAGGCAGGAGGATTGCTTGAGCCCAGGAGGTCAAGGCTGCGATAAGCTCTAATTGTGTCACTACACTCTAGGCTGGGGAAGAGAGTGAGACTCTGTCTCAAAAAAAGAAAAGTGTTACTGGTGAAGTCTAAGAAGAAAACAGAAATATCTCATTGGAAACTGGAGGAAAGAAGTCCTTGTTAGTGGCAGAAACTTATAAAAGATGAAATTAGACATTTAGCTGAGGAGACTTCTAAGAAAAGTGTTGAAAGTACAGCCTGGTCTTTTCTCACTGTATATAGTAAAATAAGAAAGGGAAGAGATAAACTGAGGGTAGAACTATTAAGCAAAAAGTAACCAGAATTAGATGGCTTTGGAAATTCTCAGCCTGTCCAGATTGCAAAAGATGCTAAAATTTGGAGATCCACTGTTCAGGAAAATGTGCTCTGGAGAGGAAGCCAAGGTGGTGGCTGAACAACCTTTTGCTAGTGCTTTAGAACTTACCAAAATATCAAAATATTCATTTATAGAGAGGACCCTTTAAAGAGATTGTGGTGTGACTCATGGATCCATGGATCCCTACAACCATCTTAGGAGAAGCTGGGCCTAGAGATGGAATTATCTAGAAAAGGCCTGTGGAGAATCATCTTATCTAATGGTGTGAATACTCATGATATACATGGGAGACCCACAACATTTTTGAGACTGTTGTATCAGCAGAAACACTGCCAGGTTTGACTGAAAAACATAGGAGGAAATGAGGGAAGCCTGTCTGACTTTCAAAATTCTACAGGCAGGAAACAGGCTGATAAAACTACTCAGCAGAAAACATGTGCTGCCCTTCAAGAAAAAGAAAGAATGACCTTGAAGGTAGAGGCTTGGGCCACCTTTCATTTTTTCTTTTGTGAGATGGAACATCTGTAACTGTTATCCTATCTCACCACTGTATTTTAGAATCAGGCAACTTAATGGAGAGAAATTTTGCCCCAGGATGAATGATACCCAGAGTTCCAACAATGCTTAACTTAGATGACCTAGATGATGAGCTTTGGGACTTTTGAGTTGATAATGTTGGGATGAAGTTTTGAACATGAGTTGGTGCTTTAATGGGTTAAGACTCTGGGAGATGTTAAGATGGGGATAAATTTATTTTGCATGTGGGATGAACATGGTGGGATGAACATGAACTTTCAGGAATGTCTATGGTAGACTGAGAAGAGTTCCTCAAAGATATCATGTCTTAATCCCTGAAACCTGTGAAGGTTACTTTTTGTGGCAAAAGAAAAGAAAAGGACATTGCAGATACACTTAAACTAAAGATCTTGATATGGTGAGATTATCCTGAGCCCTCCAGGTGGGCCCTAAATGCAATTGTATATAATATTATAAGACAAAGGCAGAGGAGGATTTGCACACAGATAAAGAGGGGACTGTAATGTGATCACAGAAGCAGAGACTGGAAATATGTGATGACAAGGAAGCCAAAGAATGCTGGCAGCCACCAGAAGCTGGAAGGGCAAGGAACTGATTCACCTCTAAAGCTTCCAGAAGGAGCATGGCCCTGCTGACACCGTAATTTCAGTCCAGTTATACTGATTTCATTCTGTGAGAAATGAAGAAAATAAATTTATGTTATTTTAAGCCATCAAGTTTGTAATAATTTGTTATAGAAATAATGGGAAACAATACTAATTACTAATAATGGCAATTAACTTGTGGATTGCTGCCTTTTTCATGTTATTCCAATAGTGTGGATATTAAGTAAAGCTTCCTACATCTGCACAGTTGTGTCTACATAGGAAACTTGACTCAATATGAGAGACAAATCTTTTATTCTATACTAAGAACAGTGGTTTCCAGACTTAGCTGAATACTGCAATCACTGGGGGAGATTAAAAATCCCAGTGCTCACGGCAGCAAAAGCCAAAATTGACAAATGGGATCTAATTAAATTAAAGAGCTTCTGCACAGCAAAAGAAACTACCATCAGAGTGAACAGGCAACCTACAGAATGGGAGAAAATTT
>NW_012115043.1:11582106-11593678 GCF_000951035.1 Colobus angolensis palliatus
ATCTCCTGACCTCGTGATCCACCCGTCTCGGCCTCCCAAAGTGCTGGGATTACAGGCTTGAGCCACCGGGCCCGGCTGGCCTCAGACACTTCTTTTGTCCATTCTGCGGACCATGGTGCCCCACAGAGGGAACTTCGAAGGCTTTGGGGAGGCTTCAGAGGATGGAGTGGAGGGAAATAAGTGGATTCAAAGTTGGAGCCTCCCCCAGCTTTACAAAGAGCTGCTGTTTTGTTTGTTTGTTTGTTTGTTTTTAAGTATCTAGGCCAGGTGTGGTAGCTCATGCCTATAATCCCAGCACTCTGGGAGGCTGAAGTGGCAGAATCGCTTGAGCCCAGGGGTTCAAGACCAGCCTGGGCAATGTAGTGAGGCCCCATGTCTACTAAAAATTTAAAAAGTAGGCAGGTGTTGTGGCACACGCCTGTAGTCCCAACTACTCCAGAGGCTGAGGTAGGAGGATCACTTGAGCCTGGGAGGTTGAGGCTGCAGTGAGCTGTGATCATGCCACTGCACTCCAGCCTGAGCAACAGAGTGAGACTGCCTCCCCGCAAAGAAACAAAAACTAATTAATATATGAAGGATCTAAGAAAGATTTCATTTGAAAAATGAGTTCAGCTGTTTAAAAAATAGAAAAAACAATACAGCAGTTCAGCTACAGTACACACCCTGAGTTTCAAACAGAAGATAGAACTGTTTTCATAGGGGCAGGAACACAGGGAGCTGCTGGGAGAAGGCAGCTTCATTGCTTACTGTGTCTGCTCACAATGGCAGCATGGAAGCTGTGGGTGGAGGCCCAGGCACAGAAACTGTTGCTGCGAGAAGTCTGAAGGGGCAGGCAGGCCAATTTTCAGAACCAGAAGCTGCTCCTTGCTGCAAAAATACGAGGTATTTCTTTTCACGCATGGGTAAACCAAGATTCTGAGAGTTTAAGACACTTGTCCAAGGCACACAGCTAGTAAATGGGGGCTTCTAGATTTCATTTGGGGTCTTGCTCATCCTCAAAGCTCTCAGGCTTAAGGTCCTGGTTTTGCCTTTTGATTTTCATCCTATCCAGTGGTTTTTCAAACTTTGGTATGTGTAAGAATCACCTGGATTGTCTGTTAAAGATTCTAATTCTTAGGTCTAGTTTTTGGTGGTTAATATAGCAGATCTGGATGGGGATGCATCCGTGGTGATTCTTATGCAAGCAGGCTAAAGACCACACTCTGGAAAACCTGGTCTAGGTTTTATGTGGGATTCATATGTGTGGAAGATGCCCTTGGCTCCAAGAATTTGGTGAAGACTCTGAAGCACTTATTCCCACTCCTCAACCTCCTACTTTCCAGAGAGAGACTTTTGGGTTTAGGGTGGTTACAGGGTTGGGGGAGTGGGCTTCTCCAGGGGAGTGGGCTTCTGTGGCATCTGAGCAAGACTCTACCAGGAACAGGAGCAACTGAACTTCCCATGGGGAACACCTGGTTCCTTCCCAACCTTTCCAAAATTCCACCGATCCCAATTTCTGTAGAGAGTGGGTGAAAAGGACTCACTTCCAGGATTGAATTTTGCAACCAGAATGGCCAAATGTTGCAGTGGCTATTGGCTTTGCCCCCTTTTTGGCCTGCCTGAAAGAGATCGTTAAAAACTCACTTATCTGTTGATCTGGCTCTCAGCTGCAGGATGCCTTCTGCTACCAGGCTCATAATGGCAGCTTTGAAGTCCAGCACAAGTGTGAATTTATTGTTTTGTAAAGACCAGATTCCTGAACAGGTCATAAATTACCTTGTTAGACAAAGGCTTCTGGGGAAATGTAATGTGCTGAAATCCTTCAGTGGGTGATTATCCTAACACATTGCTGGCAGAGCAAATAACTGGCACACAGACACCAAAATCCAACAGCTGCCAAACTCCGGAGTAGTGCAGCCAGGCTAGGCTTTGAAATCTTAGTTAAACATTTCTCCTAGGTGAGAAAGAAAGGGAGAATAGCATTAAAAAAAAAAAAAAGAATAAAAAGAATTGACTTCCCATTTTTGATCTTGTTTAGGAGAATTCTGCTTTTAGATTCCATTGAAATATAAGTAATTACCATTATATGGATTGTGGTGGCATAATTCTCTTTGGTTGCAAGAAGATTCCTTCTCACTGCGGATTCATCATCTTTCCTGGGCTCACACCTTTCCTACCTGTCTAGGTGACCTTCCAGAGTTACAACTGGCACAATTAGCTCTTTGACACTAATCACTGATGGGCCATTAGCTGATGATACTTGGAACTCCTCTCTTGTCTCCAGACCTGGTATGAAATACCAGCCTCTGTTGTGAATTGTCTTTCTCTCTTCTTTCCTTTAATAAGTTTATGCTACCTACAACTAAATGAAAGGACTTGAATAGAATCAAAACGCCAACTGAAAATAAAATTGTGTCAAAACCTGAACAATAATATTTCTTATATAACAATACTTTAAGATGTAGTTAGAAAAGTAATATACGCTCATTGTACTGAATTTAGAAAACACAGAAAATGCAAAAAAGGAAAGTAAAACCTATCCAAGAGTTCATCAACCAAAAAGAGCTACTGTTTACATTTTGGCTAAAAAAGTGGGCTTATACTAGACCACATTGTTTTGTAACCTGCGTTTCCACACAGCTAAATATCACAGACATTTGTTTGTGTCATTAAGAATTCATCTACAACATCTTTTTCAACATTTGCAAGGCAGACAGACTCCTAAGTTTGTTGATTAGAAGAAAGATGTATCTGTCCTCATAGAACTTTGTGAGAGTATAAGAACAAACTTCTAAAAAAATGGTGAAATGCCTTTTAAAACTGATAATATTGGCTGTATACACATATTCCAATCAAATTAAGGTCACTGATGTCATATAAAATCCTCAGGAATTAATGTTGATTACCATGTAATACTGGATCTGATTTTTTTTCTCTTTCTTTATTATACTCCTTTTAGCACAGGACCTGGACCACAGTAAGTGCTTAGCAAATATTGGTTGGATGAATGGTTGGTGAATAGGTATGTCAAATATAACTGAAGTTGGTTTGCTTATCAAAAATTGGGTCTTCTTTCTGGAATTCAGGAAGGGAAGTCAAACCTAAATGCCATGGTAGCTCTTTTCTTCTTGGATAATTGTTCAGATAAGAGAGGATGAACTGAATCAGATAGCATTTTGAGGAGTCCCTTCCACACCCAAGTTTTCTCCTTGTAGGTAGAGAGTGCTGTGCTGAAGTTCAAGACACATTCATATCAAGACACTGCAATATACCCTCTGGAAAGGAAGGGGCCAGGTCGACTCCATACTGTTCAGACAAGTGCGTTGGTTTATTAATCTCAGCAGCAAAAGAAACAGTTCTTTGCAGAGAATTGTGGGCTTTGAGGAATACATTAAAGTCTGTGCTGTCCCAGAGCAAGACGTAAGCTTGACGTATGTGGTATTCAGAGACTCAGAAACTGGAAAAAGCTGAGATTAGATCAATTTTTTTTTTCACCTGTTTGATTTGTGTCTGATGCCTACATCTTGACAGATAATTAGCAGGTCACATAGAGTACCTGGAAGGCACTGAAATATTACAACTTATGGGTACCTGGCTCTGGACGGTATATGTTAAGAATCATTCTGAAGTTCGCTTGCTAGATCTCTGACACTTGCAAAAAAATGATCATAGAAAATGTTTGAATTTGCTTTAAGGCAGGACCTAATAAACACGTGTGCATTATGGGAACTGAAGCAGCAAATCTGTTATTTTTGCTAAGGACTAGAAAACTCTTTGAGAACAGAATGGGATGAGAGGGAGGGTTTGCTGAATTAGAGAGGGTGAGGTAAAATATGTAAATGTCATTAAAGAAAGGTTAATAAAATAGAGCTGGTTTTTGCGGGGGGCGGGGGAGATTTTTGACTTCCAGAAGGGATGCAAAAGAAATGGCTTGATGGTCAAGTTTTCCTTCACAGAAGAGAGAGACCCAGTGAGGGTTCATTTCGCGTCAGTTCTATGTCAGCTCTCTTCCTGACTCTTGGGCAGTGTTGAGCAACAACCATCAGCTTCTCTGGAGAAATGGGGGCATTACAGCCAGTGAGTCATAGGACTGGAATTCAGGTCTATGGTTTGTGCTCCAAACCCTTTATCCTTTACTCAGCGGTCAGAGGGCAGACCCTGGCAGCATAAGCTCAGGTTTCAGCCTGGGGCTCTGCCACTTCATAGAGCTGTTACTTGGGCAACTTACTTACCTTTCAGTTAGATAGAAAAAAACTTCAAAGGAAAAGTTCTCTTCTGAGTAGAAACTCAAAGATAGTGATTAGGAAAGCAGATTTTCTTCAGATCAAATCAGCTTTAGAACCTCTATTTCTATATTTAAGCTTGTGGGACTGCATATGACTCTAGGCTCCTTGTATGTTTCCTTTTGGCTATTTCACAGACATCTCAGTCTCACCACGTGAGCTTGAAAAAACATTTACCATGCACTTCATAAATCCAGCTGGGACTGTCAGTACCATCTGCTGTCATCCCCATATTCCATTAGATTGCAAGCTCCAAGAGGGTAGTAACTGTGTTGACTTCACTCATCAGCACAGGCTCAGTTCCTGGCAGAATGCAAAACACATTGCAGACGCTCAGTGTTTGCCTCATCTGTCGTTCTAGCTCTAGTTTGTCCCCTTTCCAGGACCTCCACACAGTATCAGCAGATTAGAATACCAATCTGATGTTTTATCTACTTAAATATCTTAAATGTTCCCCACTGCAGGAAGAAAAATACATAGAGGCCCTCCTGATGTGAACTCTGCCAAGCTTTCTGCCCATGTCTTTTCTGCTCCCCAGGCCCTGCTCTGAGCCCCAGCTGGATAGAAATACCCCAGTGTTTCCAGGCATGCAAACACTGAGCGTCTGTAACGGGTTTCAGGCTGGAGATAGACCCATGAGAAGCATAAGACACCCAGCCCGCCCCGTAAAACCAACCCCCCACAAAAAATCTGTGGGTTTCCCAGTGCTGGTTGGTATCAAAATCATGCTACTGAAGATCAGGTTATAACCTCCCCAAATATGCCACTTCAGTGTAAGGACTGTTTTGAGCTGAAAGCAGTGAGCTCTCTGCCCTCCTTCTTTCTGTCTAAAAGCTGGATATGAATTTCCCTTTGTGAAGGTGAGATAAATTTCATTTGTAAAGATGTTTCCCTCTCCTGTGCCAGGAAGTGGAGAATAACTGTCAACTTCATAACAAACCTTATTAAACAATGCTTATTTGCCTTACATTTCCTAGTAGCCCTCTCACAATCCCTCAAGTCATTTTTATTTTTCTAGTCCCTTCTTCACATTTTATTGCCTTTTGTAAAGATAGTATATTAGACCCCGATTCTAACTACTCCTTTGAGAATAATCTCCCACATCACTGAGTTCTCCCACATGTATGCACATTGTGTATATAAACAAACTCTGGGATTTTTTTATTCTGTTAATCTGTCTTCTGTCAGTTAAATTTACAGGCCCCAACTATTGAACATAAGACTGTAGAGAAAAGATAGGGTTTTCCCCTGTATATGTTTCAGAGGAGGCATTATACAGATTAGTCCCGGCATTCCATTAAACAGTTGTTGCTGGGAAATGTATTTTCAGAGGGAAATAATTCATTTTTTGAGTACATCTGTCAAGATCACCTTAAAGATAAGTAAAGCTTTTGCTTCTAGAAAATACACCCTGCATACAACTGACCAGCCAGAGTCATCACGCTGGAGCGTCCTTCCTTCACATCTGTGGGAAGCTCATTTTCTGCTGCCTTCACTTATGTGTCATCTGGGGACAGAGACAATTCTGGAACCAGATGAAGCTCTGTCCCCCCAAAAGGGGCACGGGCTGAGGTGTCTTGAGGATGGAACTAGTATGGTTAAGAGAATGACTGGGAGAGATTCTTCAGGAAGAGAGTTGGAGAACACCAGAAGGAAGAGTGAGTGGGGACAAAGAGAAGAGTGACCTCTGCTCAAATCTTAGTCTTCTGCCCTGTGATCCACCTCAGGACGTGAGTTAAAGTCCATGCACATGTTTTGGGAACACCCAGGGCTGCAGAATTTCTGTTTACTATGACACTGGAACATCTACCTTCCAATTTCTGGTCCACCCTCATCCCCAACAGAATTAAAAAACAACACATTCCCTCCCCATCCCAACCTGCTCACTTCCTTCTCCTCTCCTCCCTGTTCCATTCAGGAACTTCTTGCTAGTTCACTAAATGCATTGCTGAGCTTTCAGGCGGACAGACTTGCGTTCTTTTTCTCCTACAGATAGGTTGTCTCTGGTCACTGCATTTATATCCATTGTTATGCCAGTATCACAAGACCATTATGTTATCCTTGTTTCAAATGAGGGAACCTTTCCCTAAACTCTAGGAAGTGGACTTTTGTGGGTGTGTGGATATAGGGAAAAGCTGAGTCCCCCAAAGAAGCTAACTACTATTAACCAGTTGCTGGTCAGTGGCTACATTCTTGAGGAATTTTAGACTTATCCATCATCACAAAGAGTATATTTTTTACAGGTTCTGTGTGAATTCGTTCTGTCTGTGTGTTCCTACCCTTGAAAGTTAATTTTGAATCTTCTAGCTCCTCAGTGTGGTTCATAACCCTTCCTGTGATTGGCACTTCATCTCTCTTGTTCTCCCTTGGGCCACTGGATGTCAGTGGGAAAAGTCTAACGATGACTCCTCCTTTGACGATGTGAGTCCCTGTGGTATTCAGCAGGTAAAGAGAGTAGCAGCGGCACCACTGTTCAGTCAATATTTCCTTTTGAAGGTGTGGAAGCCCTGGATCATCAGCCTGCCTTTGCTTGACAAATGCTGGAGATAATGAAAGCGAAGGTGTGGAGTGGAACAACCAAGACAGTCCGGACACGTCTCTCATCACCACCTGTTTGGCGAGCTCATGTTTATTCCTCTCCTTTGAAGGGCTGGCAGGCTGTGTGAACTGGGCTTGAGCCGCCGAATACCCAAATCCTGGAGCAAAGCGAGGCTGGAAGACAGATGAAGGGAATGCTTTGAAACAATATTGCTTTCTCTAATTAGTGCAGACAGAGAGCCCCCTGAGGAGCTTCAGGTGACCTCAGCCTTGCAAGGCTCAGGTATTCTCAGAAGTGGCAGGGGCTGGAAACCTATTCCCTTTGCACTGACTGGTCTGGGAATCTTGAAAGAGTCTGTTTTCTTTCCATCCATGATGCTTCTGGGTGTGCATGTGGTGGGCTGGGGATGGAGTGGAAGATTCTCTGAGATAGTCATTCTCATTGTCCTTTTGGTTCTGATCTATTATATGCACAGAAAATACAGTGGTTCTTTTAAACCACAGGACGGACAGCTTGGCAGGGCAATACTAGATTAAAAGTCAGACGAATCATATCCTAGTTGGACTCTACTGCTCCCTGACCACAAGAACTCAAAAAAAAATCTGAACTTTCTGAGCTGATTTCCTCATTTGGATAATGGAGCAAATAATACCTGCCCTTTACACTTTACAAAATGGTTTTGAAGGAGCTTTGTGGACTGAAAAGTACTTTGGGAATGTAAGGACCTCCTGGACAAGACATTTTCACAAAAGAGCTATGATTACAGAAGTACTTTCAGCATATTTTGTTTTCTCATGGTAGATCAAGGATGTGTCTTTAGATAGTTTAAATCTTCACAGATTCTTACCTTTGAAAATATAGGACAGTAAGATCCTAGGCTTTTTTACGTCTGCATCATAACAAAATAAGAAACACCGGCCCTCTGTAATTGGTTAGAAATGCAACTTCCTTGAAAGTCTGTTCTTGCTGGGTATTCTTAGCTCAAATGCTTCCCAGTCTGGTTAGATAAAAAATTTAGTATGACCTTCTTCTGTGTTGTTTATTGGCCAATATGTTTCATGCCTCATTTGCCCTCAAATTCACATTTTTATTCATCAGAGTATTTGTTCTGCGTCTGTGTGTGTGTGCATGTGTGCACTTGCTGCACAGCCAAAGAAAAACCTTTGCATGTTAAACACTGGCCACATGATAGAGTATTTATTTTTTATTTTGCAGGCTACATGATTTCTATACATTGTTTTAAAACCAAGAGCAAAGGAAAAACATTATGAATTGTGCTTCAAACGAGCAGCCTCTGACATTTCTAAGATGGTGAGGGTCAGTTTCTATTCCATGCAAACCTTTTAATTACATGCAGTCTGAATCCGGGCAGCCGTCTCTGACCTGGAGTCTCATATCGACTCTCATGCACGCTGATGGGTGCCGTCCGCTAGTCCCCATTCTTCACGTGAGTCAGTAATTCTGTCATGCCCTCCCAGCAGGCAAGAGGGCCAGAGCGAGGCTGGTTTCCTTGCAATTAATGAACAGCAATAGCACATAATTATGAAATTCCTAAGGAAGCCTCCCCTTTTAGCAAAAGGAGAGTTCATCTTCTCTCCCTTCTGTTGCCAATTCCCTCACCTAAGTCACAACTTGTCAGGTTTAGGGATTTTATAATTTTTATTGAGTCATCTTCATTGACAATTTTTATTTATTTATTTTTATTTTTAAGGCAAAGTCTTGCTCTGTCACCCAGGCTGAAGTACAGTGGGATGTTCATAGCTTACTGCAACCTCCACCTCTCAGGTTCAAGTGAGCCTCCCACCTCAGCCTCCTGAGTAGTTGAGACTACAGGTATGCACTACCATGGTCAGCTAATTTTTTTTTTCTTTTTTCTGTAGAGATGGGTTTTTTTTTATGTTGCACAGGCTGGTCTTGAACTCCAGAGCTCAAGTGATCCTCCTGCCTTAGCCTCCCCAAGTGTTGGGATTACAGGCGTCAGCTGCCATGCCTAGCTGACTACTTGTTTGTTGACTGTTATAGACTTACCTTAAAATGTTTAACCCCAGGAGCAGACGGTTAAGTTAATGACCCTTGTCATCTTATTTGTTCCTTTGTTCCTCATTCTTCTTCCCTTGCATGCCCTCACAGGTAACCATTTCAATGTATTTACTGTAGACTGTGTGTGTGTGTGTGTGTGTGTGTGTGTGAGAGAGAGAGAGAGAGAGAGAGAGAGAGACTGTGTTCTTCTAAATGGCCATGAGTTTTCATCATTGATTTTTCCTCTGCACCAACTCTCTTTCAGGAGGTTTCAGTTCACCTTGGATGTGTTTTTGTTTCATGGCAAGTGAATCACATATGTATACACTCGAGTCTACCATTTTCACCTGGAAATGTGGCTGGAGTTATTAGAAATTCCGTCTCAGTGAGTCTTTTTATTCGTCTCTTCTGAGACTTAACCCACCTGATAGAGCATATGAATCTTAAGCTTTGGAAAGTGTTTCCTGAGACTCTCCAGTCACTGAGGAAGAGAAAACTGATGGGAAGATGCAATGAAACTGGGGTGTGGGGAAACTAAGTGATAGTAGATGTGACTGGAAATACAGACACCTGGGTGAGTCACTAGGCACGAACCCTTGAGCAATTTATATAAGCCACCCAAAGCCTTGGTTTTCTTACCTATAAAATGGACTTAGTACCTGAACCATAGGTTTGAGTTGCAGTTAAATGAAATAATATATTGTCTGGCAATAAGCTCAGTGCCCAGCATATACATGGTGCTCAGTAGGTGTTGGTTGAATCAGGGCATCTTTGTGGAGTGGTTTGAAATTTCCTGCTGAGTTTAGGTACAGGGGAAGAGCCCTTTACATGGAAGGACAGCAAAAGACAGGTGCGAGTTGCTGCTAAGGGCTCATTATATTTGCATCAAGAAGAAGGCAGAGATGCAGGAACAACAATGGACCTTCTTAGAGCTTCTTAGAGCTACTTAGAGCTACAACAATAAACCTACTTGGAGCTATTACTTCTTAGGCAGTTGTGCAGGAGAACTGGGGCAACATTGAGATATCTACATTTGTCTATTTTTTCTTTTAAATGTTGCTTCTTTAATTGTTCAACTACAGAAACAGTGACTATCTACGAAGTGAGAGTTGGGAGCTTGAATCTAAGACTCAACTATGGGCCTTGGTTTCCTCACGAGGGGTTGATATTTCTCAGTGGGGCCGTGCAATTCTTCACTGCATGGGACAGATCCAGGACTGCAGAACAACAGCACCTCAGCCATTGTCACAACCAGCCTCTCGCCCCATTCCACATGCCCCTTAGGGTGAGTGCCTGGATCTCTAAGGTTTCTTCCAGTGCTTGCTTTCAAGGTGTAAACAGTGGGTGAGAAAGCACTATCATATTGGTAGTGATAAATAATCATTTCATGTTACTTCCACATTATCTTTGAGAAAGAGGGCAGATTCATTGAAAGAAAATACAGTCTGGTAAAACAGTGACCAGGGAAGACTGAATTCTCTTTGGGAGCCCAAGTTCATTCTCTGCATTTAAGACAAAACCACCCCACCTCACACAATTCTTGTAGGACTGAATCATGATGACATTCACTAAGGAAGAAATATAGACCTTCACTTTGGCTGTGTGTTCAATATATTTTTTTAAAAGATGATTGTTTCTGTGGTTACCAGGAACCAAATATGGCAACTTTTTGGATAACAGACAGCACAGGCCAGGAGTGGTGGTTCATGCCTGTAATCCCAGCAGTTTGGGAGGCCGAGGCGGGTGGATCATCTGAGCTCAGGAGTTCGAGACCAACCTGGCCAACATGGTTAAACCTTGTCTCCACTAAAAATACAAAATTAGCTGGGCATGGTGGCATATGCCTGTAATCCCAGCTACTTGGGAGGCTGAGGCAGGATAATCTCTTGAACCTGGGAGGCGGAGGTTACAGCAAGCTGAGATTACACCATTGCACTCCAGCCTGGGCAACAAGAGTGAAACTCCATCTCAAAAACAAGCAAACAAAAAACCAGACAGCACAGATATCTATGTGTCAAGAACTCAAATGTATATATAACATATATACATCATATCTCTTATGTTTCCTACATATCATATAGAGAATGTTGACTTCTCTGTATGACATGGAAAGTGGGCACAATGTCATGTCTCTGCCTCCAACTCTGTCTTAGCACACCTCAATGATGAAGGTTTTTCAGGCTCAATGATCTCCCCAGACTTCTTAGGGTGGGGGAGAGGTTCCTTGCATATACTCTGCAACAAGAAAAGGGAATGGAATCAGATTGGAAGATCCCTGAGGGAAGCTATTTGGAGCTTTAGTTTACCATCTCCTGGAAACCTTTTCCTCATTCCTTTGCTAGATCAAATGCAAAATAAAGTTGTTAAATGGAACAGGAAAAGGTCCTCACGATTGTTGAAGGCTGTGATATGTATCTTCAGATTTGGACAAAAGAAAGGCCATCTCTTCAGCTGCTAATTGAGGTAGTGCTAGAGGGACAGTGAGCAGATGCCTTTGACATTTAGAGAACTAGACCATATGATTTTAGCAAGTTAAAATCGGATTTTGGATTTATATTTATATAGGTAAATACTCTCCTTTTTCCTTCTAATGTTGTTCTCTGTATTTATATAGCTACATTGTGCTTTGGACACAATCACTGTGATTACCAATGTTTATTTAAAATTAGGAAATATTTATTTTTCTGTGAATTCATTTCCCCCCTATTTTCAGATGTGGTAAAGTCAAATGTCTTCATGATGAAGAAGGCCC
>NW_012115043.1:11594132-11623303 GCF_000951035.1 Colobus angolensis palliatus
CCCAGGAAGGGAGTTTAACCAAATAGCTCTTACTCATTTGAGTCAGACTATGTTTTCTGTAACTATTTCAAAAGGGAAACTTCTCACTTGCTAGGATTTGTATCTTCAGGTCTAGAGTGACCCTTTCTGCCTGCTCCATCTTTCACATAGGGCAAGGAGGACGGTGATCAATTGAACCTCGAAATCTCAGAAACTCCATCATGGGAGAGGTGGGGCTTCTCCTTCTGGTTCACTCATTTTGATGAAAGAATTTCAAGAAAGGTCTTTCCCTTGCAATAGGAACATCTTGGCTTCCTGTTGCCTTTCCAGGATCAGACCACCACTTTAGGTCTCATCTACAGGAGTGACATGTTAGGATGAAATATTCACTGGGCAGCTTTTGGATGACTTTTTAATCACCTCTGGCTCTACATCTTAAAAATGGAAAAATGAGGAATTTCTTTTCAAGTTGGCTGTTTATATTCCTGCCAAACTATTATGTTTCTGCTTCTAGCTTTCACTAATAGTAGGTCTTGATGTAAAATGTCCACGGACAACCTGGGGCATGAGAATGGCCTCTCCCGACTCTGACAGGGCTTCCCCGAGGCCCTCTGTGTCCTCTCTGGGACCAGGGTACAAGGCTCCCTTCACGCTTCTTTCCTTTGGGGGAATGGTTAGGTATGTAATTTAATCAATTTGGGCTGCTAGCCTAAGGTTGTTAAGCAGCAGGTGCTGATCATAGGAGTAATTACTAAGGGCTGCATACCCCAAAATGATTTATAACCTGCGATCTAAAGCAAAAAAAAAAAAAAATGCTCACTTGTCAGATCTCCTTCTTCCCTCGCCCTGCCCCAAATGTGCTGACGATAATTAATCCACTTCTGAGCACCTCACCTGCCATGAGGTGTCTCCTCCTGCCCGTGCTGGAAGATACCTCTATAGATGTACACACAGAGCGGGCTCCGTGTACTAAATCCACACAAAGGGCCATCCCGCCCTTCTCAGCTCACATTTTATAACGCTCAGTCTGAAATGACCTTTAAAAAGCCAGATAATATTTTATTTACCTTTTTTCTCCTATTTACTGTTAAATGTTAATGAAGGTAAGAGATTCAAATTCCTGCTAATAAAACATTTTAATTGACTCATGTGTAACCATAACTGTAAATTGGCTACTTTATATGAAGGACCTTAGAGCTTCCCTGCCCCCAACACTATGACCTGTGCAATTTTGGAAGTTGGCAGCAAACATCTTTGTTCTTCCTGGGCTGCATGTACAGTCTGCCGGCCTTCAACTCCAGGACAGGCAACCAAAGGTGACTTTGGATCCCTCACCTCAACGGAATTGACTGCCCCTTCATCCCTCCCACAGCCTCCTTCTATTGAAACTCTTCGACTTCAGGGCCTATCTAAGCATGGCCTCCTCCGGGAAGCCCCACCACCACCCATCTCCACTTCCCTCTCATACTCCTCCAAATGACCATTGCATTTTGATATTTTCCTTGGGATACCTCCCTCTTTAGCTTCTGTTAGAGTAACTTCTGTGGCTCTGTTATCTCTTTTCTCACATTAGAAACCCTAGGCATACCCAGTGGTCAATAACTATCTGTTACATTGAATTAGCTGATTCAAGTGAGAGGAAGAAAACAGCGATTTTATTGGTCTATGCCATATCAATTCTCTAGGGCATTCTGAAAAACATGTATTCAATGCTCTTTGTCTGACTTCCTTAGGCCAGGCCACTCAGGATTCACAGCTTGTAGTAACTTACTGCTTTAGAGAGAAAGTTTTAAAAAAGAATGATGTAATTCACACCCCTATACAAATTTTTTAAAAGCAGGGGTGACCACTCTACAATTTTTATGTAGGATGAGATTAGGTGGCTAGAGGAAATGACTGAGCCATGGGTGCTTTTCTCTTGCTGAAGCTCTGGTGGACCATAGGCCATAGTTGATTTGGTCTAGGCTTCTGAGGGCTGCTGGGTTTAGATGGTAGATAGGTCAGTTTCTTGAGAACAGCATCTATCACCAGTGAGCTGTGGGCTGCTGGTGGAAGAGGTGGCTTCTGCTGAAGACCATACCTGAAAAGAGGCAGAAGAGAGGTTAAGACACTAACCATTTAGTTTCTGTATGATCTTGAGCAAGTTATTTTACCTGTCTGTGATTCAGTTTCCTCCACTGTAAAATGGGGGTAATGGCAATATCTACCTCATAAAGATATTTTGACAATTAGGTGTTTTAAGTGCAAAGGATTTTAGGGAAAAGTTCTTGGGGCCAGGTGCGGTGGCTCACGCCTGTAATCCCAGCACTTTGGGAGGCTGAGGCAGGCAGACTGCTGGAGGTCAGGAGTTTGAGACACCAGCCTGGCCAACATAGTGAAACTTTGTCTCTTCTAAAAATACAAAAAATTAGCCAGCCATGGTGGCATGCACCTGTAATCCCAGCTACTCAGGAGGCTGAGGCAGGAGAATCCCTTGAACCCAGAAGGTGGAGGTTGCAGTAAGCTGAGATCACACAGCTGTACTCCAGCCTGGGCAACAAGAGCGAAACTGTCTAAAACAAACAAACAAACCTGATTTTAAACAAAGGTATTGCAATAATGTCTGGCACACAGTGAATACTCAGTAAATATTAGCTTTTATTACCTTTTCTATTCTGGAAGCAGAAAAAGCATGGTAAAAAGGTGAAATACTTTTTCTCCTTTCCATTAGAAAGTCCTTGAACTTTAGAAAAGGGATACCCTAATTTTATCTAACTAGCTCCCTTCACCTAACCCACAGTTGCTCTCTGGGAATCTTTTCACTCCAGGCCCATTTCAAGAATCACCTCTTCTGGGAAGTCTTCCCCGATGCCTGACCTCTCCTCTTCCTCCTCCACATTTCTACAGCATTTTGATACCTGCCATGGAACACTTCTGAATATGGCCAATACCTACTTTCCAGTTTCTGGGAGTCTCTTTCCAATCACCTAAGTCAATGGATCTAAACTACCTTCCTGTGGAATATATTGATCCTAGAGCTAAACAAAGATGTTTTGCTGCTGAGATTAAATAATGGCATTTAGTTCTCCATTTACAGAAAAATAGAAATTAATGGATGTTTTTCTCCATTATAGACTTTCCTTCCATAAATTCTGCCTCTTCTGTCAGGACCTACCTCCACTTCATTATCTACAAGTCCAGCCCTCAACCATGGCTCACGTGGGGATCATTAACAAGTACCATTGCTTGGGCTCTACCAATTAAAACAGAAATTTTGGATGTGGGGCCTGGGCATCTAGATTTTTAAAGTTCTTCTGAATGATTCTAATGTTCAGCTCAGGGAAGAGAGCCCCCAGCTCAGCAATGATCTTGTCTAAGAGAAAGCAGATCAACAACGATCAAATGTATGTTAAATATATTAGTGGGGAATTTTAGAAACAGACAATCAGACTTAGCTTCATAGTTTAATTAAAATGTACTCGTGGCTATACATCTACATAGAAAACATCTAGCAGTCCTGTTTTGGGTTATGTTGTCCTGTGGTTATTTTATTTTGAGCTATGTTGTTTCGTGGCATGTTCTAATGTTTTACCTCCTGAAATTGCCTGGCCTAAGCAAACATGTCTTCTGGTCAACACTCAAGCCAGTAAAGATTTGGAAATCATAGGCCGCTGTTAGTGTGGCCTAGTTACTTTTGTTCTCTTTCTGTAGCTGTAGATGTCTTCACTTACACAGCCTGAGTTTATCAGTGTAGCCTGTTGGCCACAAGAGGGACAAAGAGAAACAGTGTGAATGGCTTTGCACAAACACTAGAAAAAAAGTAGAAAGCACACCCTCCCCCCACGATGGGAGAGCACCATCATCTTTGTACAGGATAAACAAAGGTGTAATCTTTGTCTCAAGTGATTGTACAGAAGATACTTTTACATATCAAAGAAGTTGAGAATCAGGGATATGCCCCGAGTTGGATCATCATCCAAACCCTAATATTCCTGCTAAAATAGCCTGCAGTTCTCATCAATTACACTGGAACTACACACAATGAAAGCATCTTCATGGATTTCCATGTGATGATTTAGGTAAGTTCGGATGACATACGTAAAGCAATTTGCTTATTGCAATAACTATAAAAAGTAAACTGTAAATAATTTTATTTGGAATTTAAGGAAAATGTTATGCCTTTTTCATACCTATAGAAAAATTGTGCTAATTTAGGCCGAGCACGGTGGTTCATGCCTGTAATCCCTGCACTTTGGGAGGCTGAGGCGGGCAGATCACAAGGTCGGGAGATTGAGACTGTCCTGGCTAACACAGTGAAACCCTGTCTCTACTAAAAATACAAAAAGTTAACTGGGCATGGTGGCGGGCGCCTGTAGTCCCAGCTACTCGGGAGGCTAAGGCAGGAGAATTGCATGAACCCGGGAGGTGGAGTTTGCAGTGAGCCAAGATCGTGTCACTGCACTCCAGCCTGGGCAACAGAGTGAGACTCTGTCTCAAAAAAAAAAAAAAAAAGAAAAAAAAATTGTGCTAATTTTCAGTTAACAATTCAATTGATATCTTGCACCTTTTGATAGACAAATATGTCTTTATGGCCCCAGAGCTACTTCTGACAAGGGAAATTTCTTTCGGCTATCATCCAGCATTCGATTGTTCTTGCTCCAAGGATGACAAAGAGGCTCAATCAAGAGCCAGGCCTGATTGTTAATCCAAAAATATAGAAGGCCTCTGCTTAGCCTTCTCATAATGTGCCCAGTTACTTTGCTGACACAGGCTCAAAAACCTATTTTTCCATCCTGGAAAATGATGAAAAAGTTTGCATGGATCTGACTGTGGATCTTGGTCCGTGAGAGATGCAGACAGCAGGGGGACTGTGGCAGGTGGCCTCAGTGCAAGCCTCGTCATAACTTGCTGGCTTGTTTCTCTGTGCTGCTTCTTCATTGCCCTCACAATGCTTTCATGCCTCTGTGAGAGAAAACCACCCGTGAGTCAAGGAAACAAGGCCTACGAATGCTTTTGTGTGGTCTTATCTGCCTTCAGTCTCCCCCTTACTACCTGCAGCTTAAACATGACAAGAACAACCCAATAAAATTAGCTTCGTGGGATGAGACAGGAAGAAAAATGTCAAGAAGTCAGTTCTTCTCCTCACCCTCTTCTCAATCTGTATGAACACACCCCGGCTTCAGGAGTTTTTAGCCCACTAGACAAAATGCTCTTGGGCTCTTACTGGTTTAATGAACAAACCAAACTCTTGAGGACAAAAAAGGACAAACCTGCCCACTGAAAATTCTGTGACTTGGGCTCTGTTAAGGCTTGTGTTCGGCCAGGGGAATAGCGCTTCCTGGATTGACTACACTGAGTGTGTTCCTCATCACCTCCTGTCTACAAGACTCTCAGAGCCTGTGTGACCAAGTGTTTATTGTCGGCAGCCACCCAGGGATGCAGAATCAGCTAGTGCCTTGTTAGGAAAACATTTTACAGGTTTGGTAAGATGACTCTGGGAAGTGGCTTTGAGGAGCAATATATCTGAGGTTAACGCTTTCTGGACTTTAGAGATATGGGGTTTTTTCAAAAGGATTTTTGCCTTCAAATATGGAAAACAGGCTCTTTGTGATGAGTGTGCTTTTCCTAGTACAAAGACTGAATTTGTAAACATCTGTTTATGAAAAAGTTGCATTTCTCAACATGATGGCATGATCTTCTAAACCGATACATAAATGAATCTTCAGTGCACATGGAAATCTTTTTGCATTTGAATATAAAAATCTATTGAGGGATCGAGAAGGGAGAGAAAGAAATGGGTAAATAAATACAAAAACTCTTAAGAGCTTCTGGGCTGGTTTCAAGAATGCCCCACAAAACAGGTTTTCATGGTTGTGTGGGGTGATGTGATCCTATTCAAGTTTCTTTCCTTTCTTTAGAATTTCTGAAGAAGCTGTTGAAAATGGCTTCAGGGGCTGTTCCTAAAATAGATTTTAGAAATGAAAAAATGAGAGAATGCACATACAATCTGAGACAAATGAACAGCTCTGGTACTGAAGCAGAGATTGTAAGATGACTGCTGTGCCTTGCAAGAAATGAATATTCAGGATGCCCCTGCTGGGTGCCTTTCCCTATTTGAACCAAATACTGTTTGGGCCACGATTCACTTGTTACCAAATTAAACACTCTTTGCACACAGCAGAGCAACTTTACGAAGTCGGATTTTGAAGTGCAAACATCTTTTCTGCTCTGGCCACGGAACCTGTCACAATCTTCATCGGGAACTGAATTAAGTTTAAAATATCATCAGAGGGTGTTGATCTCTCCTGGGCCTGGAGCTGTCCTCTGTACATCCGGCATTTTTCTGTTGACACTGCATATCACTTAGCAACGGGCCTGAAAGGCCCTATATGCATTGATTGCACGCCATTGTCTTTAAGGGGTAGAAGTGTTAACTGAATAAACCCCCCGGGTGACCAGACGGTCATTCCTCTCATGTTGATCGTCTGTTTACATCAAAATATTGTTTATTCCATTCTCTGATCTCCTGATTTTACATCTCTGACTGAAGGAATAAAGTTAATTCCCTACATGGTGGAGAACCCCAATTTACTTTCCTGACATGGTGTGATGAGAACAGTTTTGTCCCTAGTTCTCCTGATAAAGCATTAAATGCATTTGACAGTTAACTGCAGATGATAATGCCCACTTTCTTCTATGGTTTTCAGAGGATGGAGAAGTTACAAGCCTGCAATGGCCCCATAGAGAGAAAATATTCCCTTCGGTCTGTGAATTGTTTTTGAAATAAACAGCAGAGTGTGTTATATGGTTGTGAAGAGGTTAAGTCTTTAAAATGGCTGGCAGGCTCTGACATCAACTGAATGAAAAGGAAATATGGCCTAACCAAGGGGTGTTTTCAGAATGAATGAAATTTCAAAGTGGAAATTCTTGCCTGAGAGGCAGCAGTAGAGCTCATTTCTGCATCAATAGCCATGGCTGAAGCAATAGACCGGACTGGTGGGTCAAACAGGCATTTTACCTCACACCTCTCCCTTTTACAATGATCTGTTTCAGAGGGCTTCCATGGACGCAGCTTTTTCACAAACACCTCAGACAATGAGAATATTTCAGCTAAGGGGTTTTACATGTAGGCAAGGACCAGATCAGTGGGTTACATGCCCACCTTCATCAAACCATATACTGGAAACAAAATAGAAATTCTGGGCTTGCTGCCCTACAATGTCTAGTTTTAAGAAATCTGTTTTGCTTCTTTGTGAGTTTATATCTTACTACACCCAGCTTTAAAGAGAAGAACTACTTATTAATGTCTTGAGAAATATTGCTTATTCGACAAGATAAACAATTCCAAAATCAACCTACTAATGATCTTGGTATGGTGTTGCTTTTGTCTGGTATAAGGGAACTGGAATAAAAATGATAGCGCCAAAAGATTTACTGGTGACTTTTAAAGTTTTATCTCTCCACAGTCCTCTTCATCAAATAGGAATGCTGTTTAAAAGAACCATATTCTATGAATAGGGGAATGCTTCCCCTTTGACGAAAGCCTTGGTCCTTTACTCTGTGCTTTCCTAAGAGGAAAATTGCAATTACAAAGTTTTAAACATAGTTACCTATGAGTGGGATATGAGAACAACAGCAGGGAAAAGGGGAGATCGTCACTCTATGCAGTGAGTCCAAAGGGGTATGTAGGTATGTATTCATGTTTAACCATGAGGAGATGCGAGGATATCTTCATTTTCAGAAGTAAAACTGTTTTAAACTAGTCAACAGTGTTTTAAGCAACACTCATCTCTTGCTGTGCCCCTTCCCTCAAAACCTCTCTACAGTCTCTCTGCACATGAATCCTGTGGTGTCCTCTTGGCCTGGCTTAACTGCTAAGTGAATGCTCCTTCTATAAACATTTCACTGCTACAACTTGGATTTTTCACAGCATTAACTTTAACTACATGGGTGTTTGTAATGGAATAAAACTTCAAATTGATGTTTTGCCATATTGCTGGTTAAAGAAGTAGGCCTCAAATGGAGGTAGATGCGCACTTCATTTCATGGGAAAATCGTCATCTCGTCGGTCAAATTTAAGTTGTAGGCAGCCGTAGCTTCACCAAGAAAGTCTTAAAGAAAAAATATACACCAACCAAACCCCTACTTTTTACACGAAGTCCCTCAGCAAATTTTAACCACATATTAATTTAAGATTTATTTTAAACAGGCACAAACTTAAATCAATTGAGTAGAAAATAATGGGTTTTGGCCGGGCGCGGTGGCTCACGCCTGTAATCCCAGCACTTTGGGAGGCCGAGGCGGGTGGATCACAAGGTCAGGAGATCGAGACCACAGTGAAACCCCGTCTCTACTAAAAATACAAAAAATTAGCCGGGCGCAGTGGTGGGCGCCTGTAGTCCCAGCTACTCAGGAGGCTGAGGCAGGAGAATGGCGTGAACCCGGGAGGCGGAGCTTGCAGTGAGCTGAGATCCGGCCACTGCACTCCAGCCTGGGCGACAGAGCGAGACTCTGTCTCAAAAAAAAAAAAAAAAAAAAAAAGAAAATAATGGGTTTCAACACAAACATCTGTACAGACCTCACTCTGGAGAAATTATTTTGTGTGGAACCCAAGAAATTAGTTGGAAGAATTTGTTCACTGTCTCTTTCAAGATATCGGCCACTTCCTTTACTGAAATGCATTTAAGGACAAAGTTACTAGTTTCTGCTTAGGAATCAAAGGCTTTCTTTATAGGAAGCAGATTATTTAATTGCGGTTTGTTTATCCCACAAATGACACAGTCATCTACTTTGAACTCAGTTGAGTGGGTGGCGGTTGTTTGTAAAAATCATCATTGCCATTACTCGACTGCTAGATTTCAACAAGCGGGTTAGGTGCAAACATCTCTTGAATTGCAATGTGTTCTGGCCTAAGGGACCCATGCCTCCACATAAAACATTTTCCTTTGTCTCAAAATTTTATCCCATCTAGGTCTAACAATCTTGATCTTAAAATAATAAAAGAGAGAAGGCTGGAAGACTGGGCCCCTTTTTATAGTTAAATGTTATCTGCTTAGACTAATATTGCAGTTGCCACCCACTGACATAATTTGTTTCACAGTCACAGCTTGGCAGCATGAATCAAATGTTGACATTCTAATTTCATGCACACATGGGCGTTTGGCTGAGCAGGCCCGCAGCCTCCAGACCATTCTCTCTGTACCTGTGTAAATCAGGCAGACAAGGCTTGCTCTCAACAGCCTGCCAGCAAAGTTGCTCGCTTCTGTTGAGAGAACTTCCTGGCTTCTTCCCCTTCGTGTGTTTGTGTGTTTATGCCCCCGACCTTGCAGACTGTAACACAAATACTCTTTTATTTTTTCTAGAAAGGTGATTTCTTTTTTATGTTTTCTCCCTTTTAATTGCAGTTTTAACAGCTTTACTTAAGAACTCAACTAGCAGATGATTTTTTTCCATTGCTTTCTAAATCAATCACAAATGTCTCTTTGAGAAAAGACCAGTGAAAATTAAGTAGTAGTAAGAAGAGACACACCAGTGATTGCAAAGTGGAGAGGCTGGTTTCCCTCTGTTGTGAACTGGATTCTCTACCCTCAAATTCATAGGTAAGCCCTAATTCTCAATGTGATGGTATTTGGAAATAGGGCCTTGAAGGAGATAACTGAGGTCAAAGAAAATCATAAAGGTGGAGCCCTAAACCAATATGACTAGTGTCCTCATGAGAAGAAGAGGAGACACCAGGGATGTGCACACCCAGAGAAAAGACCATGGGAGGGCACAGCAAAAAGGTGGCCATCTGCAAGCCAAGGAGAGAGTCCTCAGGAGAAACCAAACCTGCCAACCCCTTGATCTTGGACTTCCAGCCGCCAGAACTGTGAGATAATAAATGTCTGTAGTTTAAAACCTCATGGTCTGTGCTATTTTGTTATGACAGCCCTAGCACACTAATACAGCCTCCAAGTTAAGAGCCAAACTTCCTGTGAATGCCCTTCCATTGACCAAGTGGCTTCTAGAACCACTTCAGCCCATGACTCCTCCACCAGACATTGTCAGTGTGAAGAGAGTTTTAGGGCCACAGCCATGAAGAGCTTGAATGAAACCAGCAGAGCGTTGCAGGGCAGCCTCTGTTTGACCTTCCACTCGGGAAGGATTAATGGCCAGCCCTTTGTGTTAGGAGAGGATGCTCTGGCCACATGCAGCCAGACATGGGGGAGTGTTGTTTCCCAGTTCCAGTGATAGGTTGGCCTATGCCGGTCTCATGCTCACACTTGGTTCTGCTAGGTCACAAGTTAGCAGGGAGTAAGCAGGGGGTCAGGGTAGGGCTATTGTTGGTCAAAGGAGAGACTAGAGCAATTGATTTGTACAGTATTGGACCCACATCTAACTCTGGAGCCCCAATTGTCTTGACTTTTTCCAGCTTTGATTTCACTGCCTCTTTGAGAGTCAGTTTTTCCTACTAATGGAATGTTTTCAAAGTGAGCTCAAGCCCATGCTCAGTGGGAAATTCTTCCTTGAAATAATTTGTCACAGAATCGTTTGACCATCTAAGACGTTTATTATCCTACTTACTGGCTATAAGTTTCATAGAGGAGCACAGGATACTCTAGATTTTTGTTCCCCTTAAAAAGCTGATATTCTAGAATCTGTCTGACATGGAAATATTGAAAAAATATAATACTTTCTACCAAAAAGCAAATCATATCATCTGGAAAAGAGGGTCTGGAGTCCAGCTTGAGTGCTGTCTTTGGGATTCATCTTTTGACCTCCCTTGGGCTTTGGCATCTTCACTTGTAGAGGAAGGGTTAATCTCTATGGTCCCTTGCAGTTTAATAATCTGATAATTCTTTTATTTAAAAAAATGAAGTATGTCGCCAAAGCCCCTGAGAGCAAGGGAATGAAAATCAGTGATTCAAATTCAGCTCAACTCAACAAAAACGTACTGCATACCTGCTATGTGCCAGACGTGATGCTAAGTGCTGACATGCAGGAATGAGTAAGATGTAATCCTCAACCTCTAAATATTAATAAAAAGGGGAAATTGAGATCAAGCATCAGGAGAGGAAGAAAGTTTGGGACAACAGAGTTATGGTGCAGTGCTCCATATATCTGTTTAAGGGCCAATGTTATTTACTAAACTGAACACAGATTATGGAACAATACTGGGCAATTGTTACCCTGGCCTGGGGAATAAAATGTAGTGGCTACTAACTAACTGTGTGGTCTTGGAGGAGCACAAAACCTTTCTGGGTTAAGGTTGTCCTGTTTTCTAAATATGGAGATTGGACTGATGGTTTCTGAGGTACCTTCCATTTCTAACATTCTATAATTATGAGAATATGAACTAGCTATGCATGTAATACTCCCAAGAATTGCAGAAGGCAGAGGAAATGGACTGAATTGCTTGGAAAGCTCTTTTCCCTTATGTTTCTGACGTAACAAGGTATGATACTGTCTTCATGTTACCAAAACATTTGTAAGTCAATATAAAATATCTAAAAGATGCCAGTCATGGCGGCTCACATCTGTAATCCTAGCACTTTGGGAGGCAGAGGTAGGTGGATTGCTTGAGCCCAGGAGTTCATGACCAGCCTGGACAATGTGGCAAAATCCCACCTCTACAAAAAATACAAAAGTTAGCCACGCATAGTGGCACGTGCCTGTAGTCCCAGCTACTCGGCAGGCTGAGGTATGAGGATCATCTGAACCCAAGAGGTTGAGGCTGCAGTGAGCCATAGTAGCTGAATTATGCTACTGCACCATTCATAATAGCTGAATTGCACCACTGCACTCCAGCCTGGGTGACAGAGTGAGATCCTGTCTCAAAAAAAGAAAAAAAATATATATATATGTACACACACACACACACACACACACACATAAATATATATATGAAAGACCAACCTATATGAGTGGCAATCACCAAAGTTCTCTGAAGAAATTTGTCATGGATAAGTTTTCCCTTTGCTGTCATCCCAAACTTTGTGTTTTCTTGCCTCTACCATTTTCCAAATTTCTATTTGGCATGATACTGCCACAGCCATCTTCTGCAACTATGCCTGCAAGCTCCTTTGACTGCCTCAAGCTGCTTCAAGGCCCCCAGCAACAAACCCTGGGTTCTCCCTTTCTGATTTAGAATTGTTGCCCTGAAGTAAGAATCTGACCTCAGCAGACCAGAGCTTCCCCCTCCCCCTCACCCACCATCACTCAAATTTTCCAGTTGCAATGCCCTCTCTCCTTCCCACCCTTCCCAAGAGGTCCCGGTTCAAGACTCCACTTGTTCCATAATTAGTCCCACGAAAGTTTCTTTCTCTCTCTTATTGAACTCAACATTCCTTTGTGTAGTTTGGCCACCTTACATGTGCTTGTACATTTCCTTTAAGTGCTTCTCTGACTCATCTATAAATCATCAGGAACGTTTTCATCAGCTCGCATGGAAAGTCTTCCAACATAAACACCATGCCTTCCACATTTTGTGTGCCTCCCATGATGTGTGGCATGACACTAAGCACACAGTGATGCTCAATAAATGTTTACGAAGTCTAATTGAGAAAATCAGAAAGCTGTTTTTTTATTTATCTGTAGTCTAGCTGAATCTCTTTTTGTTGTTGTTTTTGTTGTTTTTGAGACCAAGTCTCACTCTGTCGCCCAGCGGGGAGTGCAGTGGCTCAGTCTCTGCTCACTGCAACCTCCACCTCCCAGGTTCAAGCGATTCTCGTGCCTCAGCCTCCTGAGTAGCTGGGATTACAGGCACCCACCAACATGCCCAGCTAATTTTTGTATATTTAGTAGAGACGGGGTTTTGCTGTGTTGGCCAGGCTGATCTCAAACTCCTGACCTCAAGTGCTCTGCCCACCGTGGCCTTCCAAAGTGCTGGGATTACAGGTGTAAGCCACTGCACCCGGCCTGTCTAGCTGAATTTCCACAGTGTTTTCTCACTGCTGTAGCTGTGAAAGTAGCATGACCAGCAAGAACCTGGGATTTGGAGTTAAATCAATCCGTGTCCAAGCTCTAGCTCTGCCAGTTTACTCTATCATGAAACATTTATGGAGCAACTGCTATGTGAAGATGTGGAGCTGGCTGGTAGACAAATGAATAAGTAGAACATTGCTCTTGCCTTTAAGAAGTTTGGGGGTCTAGGAAATACATTATTCAATTTCTCTCAGCCCCTATTTCTTCAACTGAAAATGAGAATGATAACTATTTCATTGGATTGTTGTAGGTATTTCAATAATTATTTGGTTTTCTCCTCTTCTCCTCTTCTTATTTCTTAGATTAATAAGTTGGATTCTTAACGGTTCTATATTTTTCTCCTTTAAATGTCTCTGTGGTATGTTCATTTTGATGTACAATTAGCCATGAATTTGAATCCACTTGTATTATTTTTACCTTTAGATCACACATGGCCACATAAAAAATAAATCCAAGCACTTATTCTGAGACTGATAATCTTTGATAATCTCACTTGTCAAAGATGAGATTATTTTGGTACATTATCATTTATCTTTTTACCTGACAGCTGGGGGCCCAGCCTCAAGAAGATAACTAAGATTTAGAGAAATAAAAAGTCTTCCTCAAATATGAATGATTCCTTCTTGACTTGACCGGATTTAAGTTCAGACTCAGATTGGTGAGTACAGAAATACAGGAAGACATGTCATAATCTAGGGATCAGGTATAGCCCAGTAAATAGTGTGATCACTGAGGCCTCCATTACAATCAGAAAAATCAATCCTGTCTCTGAGTTATTTGACCCTGACACATATTTCTCCCTTGGGAGAGAAGTGTTGAGATTGTATTAGAAAAGAGTCTGCCTCTAACTGCCATGCAAGCACTGGTTTCCCTCTATCCCAGGGAAGTAGCCACGGAACCAAATGCTCTGCTACTGAGCTTTCTGCTTATGTTGCCAAAGTGCCACACTCAAATTCCTCCAAGGTGCTGGTTTGCTGGGGCAGAAGTTACACTTGTCCAGTTAATAATTCAATTTGTAGAATTTGACCCTCAAGATTTGCTGAGGATGATGTTTGAACTTTGATCCATGGTGCAATGAAAAGTCCTTAACTTAGACAAACTTGGAAAAAGGGCCAACTTAGTGACAAGTCTGAATGGTAGCATACTTCTTTTTTTGTTTCTTTTAATTTTTTTTTTTTTTTTTTTTAATGAGACAATGTCTCACTGTGTTGCCCAGGCTGGTTTCGGGCTCCCAGCCTCAAGCAATCCTCTTACCTCGGCCTCCCAGAGTGCTGGATTATAAGAGTGAGCCACCGTGCCCAGCCTGTAGTATATTAAAAAGTGATACAGTGATTTGGTTTCCCTGCCATGTGTAAGATCAAGGGATTGAAAGGATTCTTCTAGTATTAATCTTCAGTGATCCTGAGAATGGAACGTACGTGAGTAAACGTGCCTCCAAAGTACCTAAAGAACTGGCAGAAATTGATGAACATCTGAGAGGCTGTTTCTTTCATATTTCTGTGACATTAGTATAGTGTTAGCCATAATGCCGCTAAGACATTTGTAGAAATGTCAAAATTCCGGTCCTTATTAATTATTCTGATTCTCTGCTAGGTCCCTTACCCTGTCATGCTGCCAGTTTCTCTCTTTCAAAGGAAGATCGCAATGCCACCCTTCCTCTGCCATGTGATAAAGGCTGAATAAATATGAGTTAAATGATGAGTGAGGATTAAGTACGATAATGCATTTAGAATATTTTATGGCTGTAAATGCTATATAATTTTCTTTTCATTATTAGCGAACTTCTTCTCTTCCTTTAGAAGAGTCATCCTTTAGCTCAGTCATCACTTCCCCAGGGAAGCCTTCCTTGACTGTCTACCCTATGACAAAGCCCCCTATTATGTACTCTGATGGTACCATACATCCATTATTTGTAGCATGTATTAGCATTTTGCTTTTCCTCTTTTGTTTGGGGGGTTATCTGATTATTGTCCTTTACCCATCTTTGCCCTAAGCGCCCCAGATTAAGTCCCCATCTCGTTCTGCTCACCTCTGTTCTCTGATGGGTAGCCCAAGACCTGCCACTTTGTAGGCATACGACACATACAATATTTATTGAAGGAAGCAGGGAAAAGAAGAAAAAAGAGAAATGAAAATATAAATGTTTTCAGTAATTTGAACTAGAGTGGCTGTGATAGGCAATTTTATGTGTCAACTTGACTGTATGACAGGATGCCCAGGCATCTCGTTTTGCATTTTCTCTGAGTATGTCTGTGAGGGTGTTTCCAGAAGAGATTGGCATTTGGATTGGTGGACTGAGTAAAGCAGGTGGCCCTCCCCAGTGTGGGTGAGCCTCATCCAATCTGTTGAAGCTCTGGATAGAACAAAAAAATGGAAGAAGGGAAGATTTGCTCGCTCTCTCTGCCAAACTCTTGAGCTGGGACATCACTCTTCTCCTGCACACAGAGTTCCTGGTTTTCATGCCTTCTGTCTTGGACTGGAATCTACATCATTGGCCTACCAGCTCTCAGGCTTTCCAACTATACTACCAGTTTTTCTGGATTTTCAGCCTACCATGGACATCCTGTGAGACTTAGCCTCCTTAAATGTGTGAGCCAATATCTTATAATAAATTTATCTGTTATCTATCTATCTATCTACTTTATCTATTTATCTACTGTGTTTCTCTGAAGAACCCTGACTAATAAAGTGGCACAACACTGTCAAGCAAAATTACTTTAGGTGGCTTGCCTGGATGAATCAATGAAAAGGACTTGTGACTAGCTGGGAGCTTCTTTGTATGTAATAGAATCCTAAAAGGTATACAAAGTTGTTATTTATTGTTTAGGTTGGATTTTGAGTCCTAGATACTTCCAAAATTATCTGAAACTTTTACAAGTCTCGTGCAAATAAGAACAATATCAAAACAGAGATTATCTAAGGGAAGCACATCCAGTGGCTGCCCTCCTACCCCTCCTCTGCCCCGCCTCTGCCCCACACCTGGGACAATTGTGTTCTGACAGTTCGATACTGATTTGGACTTCATGTTTCCTGGCAGCTCAGGCAAGACAGGAAACAATTCTTCACACAGGCGGTTTTCTTTTCCTGACGAAAAAACTATTCAAATTCATAACAGACAATATATATTGTTCTAGTACCAAATTCAAGCAGAAATTTCTGAGAGGATGGCTTGGTGTTTCTTGTAAGGAGGGTTTGCACTGCAGGAGTTAGGATTCTATGACTCCATTCAAGCAAAACTTCCACATTTTGAATTTTGCTTCCAGGCAGTCACTCTAGAGAATACCAAACCAATGTCATCCGAGAGGATGGAACTGTTTTTACTTGGGTTTAATGCTTTAAGTTTACTTGACTTCTCCTGAGCTCCCAAAGCCCTCCCAACTCCCTCTAGTCTTCTGTGCCATGAAAATCGGAGGCTAAGAATGGAAGCGCTGCCCTGCAGGCCTTCTTCCACCACATTGTGCCTGCTCCTCTATGTTGCCATCTGAATATTTCCTGTGACAACAGCATATACTATCAGTATTTATTAAGCAAAAGCGAGTATGTTTTTCCTCTTTGCTCTGTTATTTATTTATCTACCATCTGGCTGGATCAGAAGATGAAGTCTGGAAGGAAGTTTTTACTTCTTTGGCTAATGAGAATCTGGCAAAGGGGTGGAATGAGCCAGGGGCTAGAGGAAAATCTCTAAACCAGGTAGAGGGAATTCTGTGCATCCCTGATGTGGCAGGTCAGCCTCCCAAAGGCAACCTGCACGGTCAACAGACAGTTAGGAGGGCTACATTTGGGATGATGGGAAGCCTGAACTGTTTAGACTTTCTGTTGCTCTGCAGAGTGGTTTGTGGAAGGTGTAACTCATTTCCTGCTTACAGTGGCACAGATGGGGCTTCTGGAGGCATCTGGGCTATCAGTGGCAGCTGGTAGGTATCAAGAGTGAGGAAAGGGAAAGAACAAGCTGTGACATCAAGGCTAGAGATGCAAGAATTCCAAATGAAATCCAGTTGAATCTACTTTCCTCTTTTAAAATGAGTTTTTTCTCAATTGGGTCAAATATACAGGAAACAGATTATGAAATGTTATCAATTAGGTCCACCTTCTAGGTCAACAGAAACTTCAAGGCTTAGTGCTGCATTTTAATAGCATAGTGCCTTTTTTTTTCTGAATTGTTAGGAATCTTTTCTGTGCTGGCATGTAGAAGACAGAAGGAGAGCAGTTTGAGCAGATGAGAAAGAAAACCCTATTGCCAGGAGGAAAAGTTAATAAGCCCTTGGTCTCTTTTTTAATTATTTTCTGTTGTTTAGGAGGAAAACTGATCTTTGCTCCTGCTAACATTTTTTTTTTTTAACGTCTCTTGCCCAAGGTCATGTACAGTGGCCTCCTTGGGAGAGTCTAACTATGAGCCATTTCTTGCACACTGGCAAGGCAGAAGTACTTTTTATTTAAGCTTATTTTTTTCCCTTTAATTTATCATTTTGAAATCTACCTCTTTGAAATGAAGCCACAGATCATAAGAAAAATGAACACAGGCTTATTATTGCTGTGTGGCTAATTGAGATGGACCCACCCAAATGAACCTACCCTGTCCTTGCCTAAGCAGGGTCCTGTCAGCTGGTGACGGGAAATCAACCACTACCTGTGGAACCTGGTAGCAGCAAAGTGAAAAACACACATCCTGGGGAAATCCTACCATGGTGTTCCCGACTTCTCAGGTAGATCCCTGTCATGTTTTCCAACCTGGGGCATGGTCCCTGCCTTGATGCCATTTAAAAGATAATACGGCCGGGCACGGTGGCTCACGCCTTTAATCCCAGCACTTTGGGAGGCCGAGGCGGGCTGATCACAAGGTCAGGAGATCAAGACCTTCCTGGTTAACACAGTGAAACCTTGTCTCTACTAAAAATACAAAAAATTAGCTGGACGTGGTGGCAGGCGCCTGTAGTCCCAGCTACTCGGGAGGCAGAGGCAGCAGAATGGTGTGAACCTGGGAGGCGGAGCTTGCAGTGAGCCGAGATTGGGCCACTGCAAACCAGCCTGGGTGACAGAGTGAGACTCTATCTCAAAAAAAAAAAAAAAAAAAGAAAGATAATACATCATGAGGCCATTAAGAGCGAGGTGTATAAGAGAGAAGTTCATCCCTCTATTAAGGCAGATGTCTTCACCTAGGGGCAATTTTGCTCCCCAGGAGATATTTGGCAATATAGAGAGACATTTTTGGTTGTCACATCTGGGAAGAGAGTGTCAGGTATTCTGCTAGGCATCCCACAATGCATAGGAACACCCCCACAGCAAAGAATTATCCAACCCCTAATGAATCTTCCTCTCAGTGTGGGAACATGAGATCCTTCTGTATCTACAAAGAGACTGTTCTTACCTTAAAAATGTTTTGGAGATGTTTTCAGTACCAATTCTCACTCCTCCCTGAAGCTTCTAGAGCTCCATGGGGACTTCAGGTGGTTAATGCAGATTCAAATGATTGATTAAGAAACACAGAGAGAGTCTTCCAAACCATTTATCTTGCTCTTGTCCTTAATCTTGATTTGCCCTGTAGGTTACTCGTATCATAAAGACAGTATGAATGACTGTCTCAGTGCCTTTCCTCATTAATGTTGCTAGAAATTGATGAGTAGCTCTCTGGAACTGTGGATTTTTTGGCAAGAATTATAGCTCTTATTTATTTTGGAGGACCCGTGCAGCTTTCTAAGCAAATATATGTAGAAAATTCCCCCCAAAATAAACACTACAAGTAATTGCCTGATAGATGAAGTTGACATTTTTGGCTTTGTGATTTGCTATGATACGTAAAAATCTAATTTTCTCCATGGAATGATGCCACTGCAAAATTGTGAGTAAATTAGAATCAGTGGTTTACTTAGAATGTGAGTAATAACTTCTGTTATGATGTATCAACATTTATTTACAGTTTCTTAAATCGACCTAAATCCACTTGGCAAAATGTTAACTAGATGAATAAATATGGCAGCAGAGTGATAGAGACTTCAGTTTTTCCTTTCTGGGTTTATGCGTCAAAAATCTCTTTGAGAATGTACTTGATTGAAGTTTTGAGATCTTTTGTGCACATTTGAATTGGCAATAAATAAGTTCATCAGGTTTGTAATAAATTCAAAATTTATCTACATCAAAGGTTCTTAGTGCTTTACCACCTGATCTGTGAGACAAGAAGCTGACAACAGCCTGGAGGAGTGCTTCTTTTAATGATCAATTTCTACATCTTGATATTCCTAATCACCATGTAAAGAATTAGAATGTCATAGCAAACAGTCAAAGCATTGGAAAAATCTACCTCTTAGAGATACATTTGCAATGAAAAAAAAAAAAAAGAGGGGTTCAAACTAGATCTAACAATATCTTCAAATAAATAGTTAACAAAAAGTTGCTCATTAATTGTCACTATAAAACAGGAAACAAGGGCCTTTGCATGTTTTGGTAGTCTGCTTAAGCTCTTGTTAACATTTCAAAATTAATTTGAAACATCTAATAGAAGTTAATTTTTTTAATCCATTTTGAGCTTTATAAAAATGATGATTATAAAGGCCAAGTATCTTGGAATAATATGCAATCATTTCTATGGGTTGATTTACGAGAGGGATAAGTTATCTTATGTATCAGTATTTCTTTCCTTTAAATTTATTTTAAGGGCCATATGTGAATAAATATATGGGGATGTTCATCACAGTACTATACATTATAAACAAAGGATTAGAAATAATACAATGTTCAAAATTATGGAACTAAATAAATTTTAGTATACTATATAATAGAATATCATGTATCCATTAAAAATGATGACTTTAAACACGACCGACAGAACAATGATGGATTAGTAAGTGAAAACAAAGTGTTACCAACAGCACGTATAATATTATATAATTTCTGATGTATATAAGTGTGATGATCAGCCTCTAAGATGGCCTCTTGTGACCCTTACTTCCTTTTCTCCCAACTACCCATGTCCCCCTGCCCCATGCCATTGGATAGTTTGACCAGTATAACCAACAGCATGTGCAGAAATGATGGATTGTGACTTCTGAGGCAAAGTATGCATAACATTTTGGCCTCTGAATTGCTATCTTGAGTCACTCTTTCTGGGGAAAGCCAGCTGCCATGTAAACATGACTCAAGCAACTATGTGGAAAGGTCCATGTAGCAAGGAACTCAGGCCTCCTGCCGAAAACCAGCACCAAACCAGAGTGCCCCATGTTGGAAGCAAATCCTCTAGCCCCAGTGAAGCCTTCAGATGACATCTTGACTGTAACTGCATGAGAAGCCCTGAGTAAGAACCACCCAGGTAAGCCACTCCCAAATTCCTGACACACAGAAGCTGTGTGAAATAATAAATATTTATTGTTTGAGCCACTAAGTTTTGGGGTAATTTGTTACATGGCAATAATTGTATTTTTGAAAAAACATGGAAAATCATATCTCAAAATATTAGCAATGAATATATCTAAGTGGTACAGTGAGATTATAGATTTTATACTTTCCTATACTGCCTTTATGTTTTTAATAAACATATACACTGTCTATGGGGGAAATATGTCATTTTGAAAAATATTCTTCCTTTTGGGGAAAGAGGTGAAACTAGTCTAGAACTTTGTATCCTGATCAAAGGTTCCAAATACTATAGGTGAACAGTAGTGATATTAGGGAAAGTGGTTATAATTGCCACCTTCTGGCAGATGTGCCAGAGGATGAAGGGCAGGAAGACAGTTTTGTGTCACTGAAATTAAAAAAACAAGTCCAACAAAGGTTTTACACCATCTTCCCGGCAAGTATAGTGACTGGCTAGTTAAGAGAGCCAAAAAACAGCAGATCTATGGAAACAGTAAAATGGCTGCATAGATACATGCACATTTTATATGTCATGAATGAGTTGGAGTCTTGCTCTTGGATTAAGAGAGAGTAAAGTTGGTCTGCCATGCAGGTAAACAGGGAGCCTACACAGTGGTAGTGGGAGGCTAGAATTAATTATCTCACTGTCTGTCATACTGTCTGAAATTCCACCATTAAGATTTCAGTGCTTTGAGCCTTGGGTAGTTTTGTAATCACCCAAAAGAGTTCTTCTTGCCCACTGCACAGTTAAAGCGAATTCACTGAGATAGCAGCGTTGCAGTAGAGAAACAGTTTACTAGTCACCAGACCAGCCAAGTGCAGGAATGGGAGATGTTGCTCAAATCCACCTCCTCTAAAGCTTGTAGGCTAGGGTTTAAAGGATAATTTGGCAGGCAGGGGGCTAGGAAATGGGTGCTGCTGATTGGTTGGGGATGAAATCATAGGAAGGTCCAAACTGTCTTCACGTGCTGAGTCAGTTTCTGGGTGGGAGTCAGTTCCTTGGTATGAACCACAGGTCTGGGTGGAGTCACTTGGTAGTCAGAATGCAAAGGTCCAAAAATATCTTGCATCCAGTCTTAGGTTTTGGCAATAATGATGTTATCTGTAAGAGCAAATAGGAAATTTACAAATCTTATGACCTCCAGAAGTTACATTCAACTATGCCTACATTTTAACAAAATTCAGGCCCCTCCCATAATCCTAACCTTATGGCCTTTCACTAATCTTACAAAGGCAGTCTTGGTCCCTGAGCAAGGAGGGGGTTAGTTCCAGGAAGGGACTGTTGCTATTTTATTTTAAAGTAAACCAAGGCAGTTAGGTTGTGAGATAGAATTAGAACTCAGTCTCCTGCTATGAAGGTTAATTTTTTTTTTTTTTTTTTGAGACAGAGTCTTGCTCTGTAGCCCAGGCTGGAGTGCAGTGGCCAGATCTCAGCTTACTGCAAGCTCCGCCTCCCAGGTTTACGCCATTTTCCTGCCTCAGCCTCCCGTGTAGCTGGGACTACAGGCGCCCGCCACCTTGCCTGGCTAGTTTTTTGTATTGTTTAGTAGAGACGGGGTTTCACCATGTTAGCCAGGATGGTCTCGATCTCCTGACCTCGTGATCCCCCTGTCTCGGCCTCCCAAAGTGCTGGGATTACAGGCTTGAGCTACCGCGCCCGGCCAAAGGTTAATTTTATGTGTCAACTTGACTCAAGCAAGATGGAGTCAGGTTAGGTTTCTCTCACTGTTATAATCTGTGCAAAGGCAGTTTCAGTTTTTGGTCCTCAAGGTCACCTGTTTAATGCCAAACACTTCTATCTGGGGTGCATATTATGGAGGACTCTGGCAGGTATGGGAGAGTAGGATACTTCAGGAGTGAGATCAGGGGAGGCACTCAAGGGAAAGTGAGGATAAACGAAAGAGAGAGAAAATAAACACAGGATTGGAATGCTCCCATGATAAATTGTCAATTGAGCTTTACTTGTTTTGTTGTTGAGAGAAATTTTTCTTTATAGAGATTAAATATTTCAAAATTTTCTACTGCAAGCCAAAAATAGCCACATATGACTTTTTAACAGTATCTCTAGATCAGTGAGGCAATAAAGAAATTTCCAAGTAATCATGTAAATAATAGAATGTCACTTTGTTTTTATAAAGGTATTTAAGCTTGATCTCCAATAACCTTATAAAACTCCAAGAAATCACCCTAGTTTCTCTGACCCTGCCTCTCAGGAGCAGGATTTATCCTTATATTTCTATGTGGCTACACTGTACCCCTGAGAGTCCAGTGGTCCCCACACCCAGGAAACAGGTGTCTTTTCAGATGCATTAATGCCATCCCAAATTATAGGGCACCCACCAGTTTCTGGTGTTTAAATTGATCTGTCACATTCATTCATTTGTATGGTGGTTCCATTTCTCAATCCTTGCATCCAGGATCCTTACATGTCTTTCTCATTTGTCCTCTTTCCACTTCCCCCTGCACTACCTTCCTCCTCACTGATAATCCTCACTAAATTTACTTAGCCCTTTGAGCCAGTGTTGTAATACTTACAGCCATTAAGTGTTAGTGGCAAAGACAGAATTGTAACCCAGTCTCCTGCAATCAAGGTTAATTTTATGTGTCAACTTGACTAGGTTTAGGGATGCTAGATAGTTGGTAACATTATTTCTGGATGTGTCTGTGTGGGTGTTTCTGGAAGAGATCAGCACTTGAATCAGTGGACTATGTAAAGAAGATCACCCTCACCAATGTGGACAGGTACCATGAAATCTGTTGAAGGCCCACATGGAACAAAAAGGCTGAGGAAAGGTGAATTCCCTTTCTCTCTTCTAGAGCTTGAGCATCCCTCTTCTCCTGCCCTCAGACATCAGGGCTTAAGGTTCTCAGGCCTTCAGACTCCAGAAATTAGACTGGTGGCCTCCCAAGTTGTGAAGCCTTAGAATTCAGACTGAGTTACTTCACTGGCTTCTCTGGTTCTCCAGCTTGCAGATAGCATGTTGTGGGACTTCTCAGCCTTCATCATCACATGGGCTAATTCCTGTAATAAATCTCTACCTATCTATCTATCTTTTTTTTTTTTTTTTTTGAGACAGAGTCTTGCTCTGCCACCCAGGCTGGAGGTGCAGTGGCACGATCTTGGCTCACTGCAAGCTCTGCCTCCTGGGTTCATGGCATTCTCCTGCCTCAGCCTCCCGAGTAGCTGGGACTACAGGCGCCCATCACCACACCCAGCTAATTTATTTGTATTTTTAGTAGAAGTGGGGTTTCACCATGTTAGCCAGGATGGTCTCGATCGGCTGACCTTGTGATCCGCCTGCCTCGGCCTCCCAAAGTGCTGGGATTACAGGCATGAGCCACTGCGCCCAGTCATATCTATCTATCTGTCTGTCTGTCTATCTGTCTATCTGTGTCTATACATCTCTTTATCCATCTTATTGATTCTGCTTCTCTTGTGATCCCTGACCTCCTGTCTCCCTCAGCCCAGAGCTGTTTTCTCTTACTTAATCTGTGTGCAATTCTTATGCTCTGCCTGAGTTTGTAAAAGCTGGATCGAGGAGTTATACTCTTTTAACTATGTTTTATCATATGCTCAGGCCTCCTGCAAGCCACTTACCTTCAATTTATTCTCCATCTTGCTGTAAGAATGATCTTTCCACACACAAATTTGTCTGTATCAATACCCTGCTGGAAGCTTCTTCATGGATTCCTTGCCCATAGGATGAAGTCCTAGCTCAACAGCAAGTTATAAAAGGCTTTCCACATCCTAGCCCCAGCCCAAGTGTATTGGTTATTGCTGTGTTAACAAACTACCTTAAAAATCATGGCTAAAACAAACAACCATTAATTATTATAGCTCAAGTGTCTATATGTCAGGTGGAGGCTCTAATCTGGGCTTGTCTGGACCACCTTAGCAGGGACAACTCTGCTTCACATGTTTCACATCCTTCTCCTGGAAGGAGTGGGCTAGCCCAGGCATGTCCTTTACCTGGCAATGGAAGAAACACAAGAGGGAAAAAGGAAGTGTACAAATCCTCTGGAGACCTAGGTTTGGATCTGGCACATTATCACTTCTGCCTTATTCTATTGGTTAAAGCAAGTCCCATAGCCAAGCCCAGAGCCAGAGAAGGAGGGCTTAGTCAAATTCCATGGCAAAGGATATAGATTCAGAGAAGGATAAAGAATTGAAGCCATAAATGCAATTTACCATATCAGCTCTGCAATCTTGTCTCCTAACATTTCCTACCTGGAAGATTATAGAAAATATGCTCCTACTATATTCATTTGCTTTTAGCCCCACAAATTACACTGTTATCATACTTTTCTCATCTGCATGCTTTTGTCCAGTGTTTTTGCTCCAATTTGATAGCTCCTTACACTTCTGTGTACACTCCACCCCAGACAATTAATACCGTCTTATTATTTATTTATTTATGTATTTATTTATTTATTTTTGAGAGAGAGTCTTGCTCTGTCACCCAGGCTGGAGTGCAACGGCACGATCTCAGCTCACTGCAATCTCCGTGTCCTGGATTCAAGCAATTCTCCTGCCTTGGCCTCCTGAGTAGCTGGAATTACAGGTGCCCACCACTATGCCCAGCTAATGTTTGTATTTTCAGTAGAGATGGGGTTTCGCCATGTTGACCAGGCTGGTCTCAAACTCCTGACCTCAGGTGATCCACCTGCCTCAGCCTCCCAACGTGCTGGGATTACAGGCATAAGCCACCATGCCCTGCCTACCTTATTTTTTAAGACTCAAGTCAGAGTCATCTCCAGAAAAACCTCTGTGGAGTGCTAAAGCCAGTTTATATGGGCTTGGAAGAGCTAAGGGTTAAGCATCTCTCCTCAACTCCTTGTTCAGTGATGACATATTGGAACATTGGAATCAGCATCCATGGGAATATTTATACCACAGAAATTGGCAACTACAAATCAGAGCTTTTTCTCTCTTTCTGAAGATTGTGCTGTTAAAGATTTAGCAGCAGAACACTGAAGCCTCTCTTAATACACTCTCCTTTTCAGTCTGTCTTTCTATTATCCCAAATACGTAGATTCCTTGTGTCATCCTAAATTTCTTCATGTCTTTCCCAACTAGATGGTAAGTCCCAGCAGTCAAATAATGTGTCTTATTGGTCTCAGGAGCCCCAGCACTGAGCATGTCAGCACTCAGTGGATATTCAACAAATCTGCATAAAATGAAAGATGTAAATGACCAGCTGTTGGCTGGGCTGAGAAGATGGCCATGAGATATGAGGGTGTCACCAAAAGGTTTGCCTAGGAAAAACAAAAAAAAATGGAAACATATCTTTTTTCCTCCAGCCTACCATGACTTGTTGCATCAAATCTCTAGCAAGTCCCAGAGGGTAATATTCGTCCTCTTGAAAGGGGACTGGTGAGTCCTTTAGTATCTGTTGCTACATTGGTGTGGAATTATTTCTTGAAAGATTCAGAAGGTATAACAGAGGGTTTCTTTACAGCGTGGTTTGGGAGGTGCATTTTGAGGGAGCAGAGGCAGTGGTATAGTCTGTTGCAACCAGCCTTCCCATACAGAGGAGACTGAGAGTGTAAAATTGGAATTGAAGGCTTCCACTGAAGTGACACAAAAATGACGGACACGTCACAAACGCTGCACTTAGTACGGTGAATCATGGGCACTTCTGCTTTGGACTAGACTGAATGAGAGACATTGAGTTAGGCACTTATTGTGGGAGGATAGTTTCATAAGTAACCTTTTGGAAGTGCCTTGACCTATTTTTCCTTTTTAAGCTGCACACAGCCTAATTCTAATTTTGAAGAAGAGTTTCTAAAATTTCTACAGTGTAAGATTAATCTTCAGGGTCTGTGGCATTTTTATGACAGCTTTGACTTTTAAAGTGGAACCAAATTTCATTTGGAAAATGAGCCAACCAAGCATGTCTCTGATAACAAATTGAGCCTTGGTGCTGTTGTTCTGTCACTCCCACTTCTAAGGGAAATGCATATCAGTAATTTGAGATGTGCAAAGGCCTGGTGTCCAGAGCTAGCATGGGGTGAAGTGGGGGACTGTGGGGATGGTGGTGTCTAGCGGAGGAAAAGCAGATTTTTTTTTTTTTTTTTGAGACGGAGTCTTGCTCTGTCGCCCAGGCTGGAGTGCAGTGGCCAGATCTCAGCTCACTGCAAGCTCCGCCTCCCGGGTTCACGCCATTCTCCTGCCTCAGCCTCCCGAGTAGCTGGGACTACAGGCGCCCGCCACCTCGCCCGGCTAGTTTTTTGTATTTTTTAGTAGAGACGGGGTTTCACCGTGTTAGCCAGGATGGTCTCGATCTCCTCACCTCATGATCCGCCCGTCTCGGCCTCCCAAAGTGCTGGGATTACAGGCTTGAGCCACCGCGCCCGGCCAGATTTTTTTTTTTTTTTTTTTGAGACAGAGTCTCGCTCTGTCACCCAGACTGGAGTGTAGTGGCGTGATCTCGGCTTACTGCAACCTCCGCCTCCTGGGTTCAAGCAATTTTCCTGCCTCAACCTCCCGATTGCTGGGATTACAGGCATGCGCCACCAAGCCCGGCTAACAGATTATTTTACAGATCACATGACATCAGTAAATTAGGAGACTGATGTCTAAATACAGGCTGGTAAGTTTGGGGGACGGTGGAGATGTGCTAGTCACTAGGAGTGGAAGGAGCTCTGAGCATTGGCTACTTTTAGTGACTGAGCTTGTTGGAAAGGAGTCTTACACTTCAGAAATTGCAGTTAGAGGCTGAGAAGTCCAGAGTCAGCCTCCGAGTGTCACTGCCCCTAACCTGCTCATGGGTTTGCCAGCAGTCTCTGGCTGTAATATATGGCACTGGTGATTGCACTACCAAACTCTGGCAAAACACTCTTAGATCTTGCCATTTGCTTAGGAAAAGAGTCTGTTTTATTTTTGTTTTTTTGTTTTTTTTTTTGCAAAAATAGTTGATAATGTACATGTTTCCTCTCAATTATTGCTGGTTTTTCTGTGTTACTGTTTTAAAGTTGGGGTAGAATGAAGGTGGAAAATATAAATCTGTTGCATGAGGAAATGAGTGGGATCTTAAAGAAAGGCATGCATTCTTCTATCTAACAGGGCATTTTTTTTTTTTTAAGTTAAGCACCTTGGTAACTAAAGCCTTTAAAGTAGCTATAAAGGTTACATATTGACTGAATTACTTTAAAGGCTTAGGTTTATTTCTGTGGGCCTGAATTGGTAAGAATTAGAGTATAGAAGTGAGGCTGATCTTTTGGAGTAATATACATCACAATTATAAGTAAATATGCAAAGGCTTAACAACAAGAACAATGACAAAAGACTCAGCAAATAGAAAGATGTTGGATTAATGAGAATAAATTGAACACATATATATAACTGCATCCTCCAAAAATCGTTATTAAATATATATTTAATTTATGATATTAAATACATAAGAAGAATAAACCAGCCTGGCCAACATGGCAAAACCCCGTCTCTACTAAAAACACAAAAATTAGCTGGGTGTGGGGGCACGTGCCTGTGATCCCAGCTACTCAGGAGGCTGAGGCAGGAGAATCAGTTGAACCCGGCGAGGTGGAGGTTGCGGTGAACCGATTGCACCACTACACTTCAGCCTGGATGACAGAGTGAGACCTTGTCTGAAAGAAAGAAAAAAAAAAAGAAGAAGAAGAATAAACCACAAGGATAATGCATATGGGAAAGGAGACGATTGTAGCAAAGTTTTGAAAGCTTAAAAGCAGAAGGACAGTGGTAAATATATCGGATATCTTTCGTACATCATTTCAATTTTTCCCAGCCTTGGGCGGGACAAGGCAGCTGAATGATATCCATCTGAGGCACTCTGAATGCACCGCAGAGGCTCTCCAACACCTGGGGACAGAAAAGAAAGGCAGAAAGGAGTCTTCTGAGAAGCAAAAGGCTGAAAGTTGAACTGGAGAGCAAAGAGAGCTGTCCAGCAACCCAAAAGGTTAGCAGCCTGGTTTAAAGCACATATAAATCTCCCATTGCTAAAACATGAGGGCTGGGCAATAAAGCACAAAGAGATCTTTAGAGTCTCTCCAGTGCTCATATCCCAAGCCCAGCTGGAGGGAAAGTCCTAATCCCTTCCTCAAAATACTTGCAGCCAAGGTGAGTGAATCTAGCTAAAGCTGCAAGCAAGTCCAACTTACACATTAAATTGACTCAGCCTGCTACACTCATGGACCCAAAAGAGGTGTACCCTTCTCTGGAGGTAAATACTAGCACTTAAAAATTTTTTTTCCTTTCTTTTTTTTTTCATAGAGATGGGGTCTCACTATGTTGCCCAGGCTGGTCTTGAACGCCTAGGCTCAAATGATCCTCCCACCTCAGCCTCCCAAAGTGTTAGGATTATAGCTGCAAGCTACCACGCCTGGCCGATGTTAGCACTTTTTAAGCTACTGTTTTTTAATATACAATTGCTAGCATAAAATTAAAATTAAAGAGATACCTGAAGAAGCAAGAAGATATGACCTATGGTTGAGAGAGGTCAGTAGAAGCCAACCCAGAGATGATTTTAATGTTGGAATTATCAGACATGGACTTTAAAATAAGTAGAAAAAATATGTTAAAGTATCTGTTGAAAAACATGTGTGAATAGAGAGGGAATATAAGCAGACAGCTAAAAGCTATTAAAAAAGAACCAAATGAAAATCTTACAAATAAAAAAATGATATTGGAAACGAATAATTTATATAATGTGTTTAACAGCAAACTGGACACAGCAAAGGAAAAGAGGGTCAGCAGAAGCACGATATCTGTAGAAGTGCAAAACATACTGAATATTGCCAAGAGAAATAAAAAAGATCGGCCGGGCTTGATGGCTCAAGCCTGTAATCCCAGCACTTTGGGAGGCCAAGACGGGCAGATCACGAGGTCAGGAGATCGAGACCATCCTGGCTAACACGGTGAAACCCCG
>NW_012115043.1:11623883-11630258 GCF_000951035.1 Colobus angolensis palliatus
GTAGCCTTTACTGCAGCACCTTTACTCCTTAGGCTTTTTGCCAGCACCAACATTGGCCTTTGCAGTCCCCCTGACTTTCTTCATTCTGTTCTTGCGTTCCTTTCGTTGCTTTCTTGAGGTCTTTTTCTTCTCATACAGGCCATGTCTTGCAAGTCGATGTTTGGGTTCATTTTTCTTTGCATAATCCAGGGAGTCATAAATCATGCCAAAGCCAGTTGTCTTGCCACCACCAAAATGAGTTCTGAATCCAAATACAAAGATGACATCCGGTGTGGTCTTGTACATTTTGGCTAGTTTTTCCCGAATTTCTGTCTTAGGCACTGTTGCCTTCCTGGGGTGAAGAACATCAATGACCATTTGTTTCCTCTGAAGTAGTCGGTTGGTCATGAACTTTCTAGTGCGGATAGTTACGGTGTCATTCATGATGGCAGCCTATCTTCAGATAGTCAGGGAGGAAAAGAGCCACAAACTTTTTTAATGCATTGCACAACTCAATATTGTTGAGATGCTCATTCTTCTTTACCTAATCTATAGATTAATGATAGATTCAGCACAAATCCAACAAATCCTCTAAGTCTCACCTCTTGTCCCAGCCATAACTGTAGAGGCCAGTTTTGAGCATGCTTGAAACACCTGCATAGAAGTCTAAACTGCCAATGCCTCTCTTAGGCTTCTTTGATGTCAAGTGGTGGGATACCTGGAGGAACCCGGTTCACAACTCACATACAAGTGCCGTGAAGCTGTGGCCAACAATATAATGCATTCTTCTATCTCTCTCCTTTCTTGACTCACCCCCATTCCTAAGTCTCAGGATCATACCCACACGTAAACATTTTGTGCATCAGCCTTTGTCTCAGGATCTGCTTTTGAGGAATCCAGACAAGACAATAACTGATTCAGCAGACTTGAAAAAGTTGAATCTTATGCCAGCAGTGGAAAAATCCAAGAAGAAACTTGTAGCATAGAAATGCCAAAGGGCTCAGAAGTTAATGACACTGGGTACCTCTGGAAGTGGGGTGAAGACAGGATAAAAACAGAAAGACTTAAAAAAAACAGTTAGATTTGGAATCTCCTTACCAATTCCATTTATTAGAATGATAGCCTTAGTATCACCGTAGCAGAATTTTTGAGGTTTGTTCTCTCTAGTAAGAGGACTGAGGGCTATGAGACTTTAGGACAATTGAGGATAGAGACGTAGTGAAAATGTACATGCTGAATTTTAAAACCTCTCCTCTCCTTCTTCAGCCCTTTCACTTATTTTATTTCTAGAATGCTGGCAGTCAGCTTTAGATCCTCTAGACAAGAGATTAGAAGACTCTACACTAAGAAATCCAACTAGCCAGCATGCACAACTGATTTCCCCAAACGTGAAGTCCTGCAGCCCAGGTCTTAACCTGAATCAGGATGAGGGGGTGGTGGGTCGAGGTGGGGCTGTTGAAAGTGCCCCTGCTCGCCACATGCCTGCACATCCCACCCCCTCAGCTCTCCCTTGCCCTTCACTCATGGAAGTCTTCAGGCAAGTTTTTCACTTACAAGGGATGGCCTATCTTCTACCGAGACTCTGTGGATGTGGTTGGAAGTCCAGAGATAGTTGTTCTTTTACATGGCTTTCCAACATCCAGCTATGAATGGTACAAGATTTGGGAAGGTCTGACTTTGAGGTTTCATTGAGTGATTGTCCTTGATTTATTAGGCTTTGGCTTCAGTGACAAACTGAGACCATATCACTATTCCATATTTGAGTAGGCCAGCATCCTGGAAGCACTTTTGTGGCATCTGTCTATCAAATGGGGGTATCTTTCCTGAGACTCACTGTTTACTCCTTCTCTAAAAGCTGCCCAAAGATGGAGTTGTGCTGTCACCCATCCTCACGCAGCTGATGAACTCCTTTGTATTCTCTCGAGGTTTCACGCCAGTCTTTGGGCCATATACTCAGCCGCCTGAGAGTGAGCTGTGGGACATGTGGGCCGGGGTCCGCAACAATAACAGGAATTCATCACTGACAGTGTCTTAGAGTACATCAATCAGAGGAAGCAGATTAGAAAGCGCTGCGTGGGAGCTCTTTCCTCTGAAAGTATCTCCATTCATTGTATCTACGGGTCATTGGATCCTGTACATCCCTATCCAGAGTTTTTGGAGCTGTACAGGAAAATGCTTCTGCGGTCCACAGTGTCGATTCTGGATGACCGCATTAGCCACTATCCACAGCTAGAGGATCCTATGGGTTTCTTGAATGCATATATGGGCATCACCAAATCCTTCTGAGCTGGAAAGAGTAGCTTCCGTCTATTATTTCCCCTATTCCCTTATATGTTGTGTATTCCACTTAGGAAGAAACGTCCAAAAGATATCCTAGCCATCAAACGCTATTCTCTCACAAAGTCCACTTTACTCAAATTGGTGAACAGTATGTAGGAAGAAGCCAGCATGAACTCTAACTAAGGCTGACGTAATAGTCTATCTCCCTTTTTTTTGACATCTGAGCAAATGTACAGACTTGCCTTTGTTTTTGTGTTATTAGGAAATTCTGATGAGCACTACTACTTACTGATGCAGAAAGACGTTCTTTTGCCTGGAAGGCTTTTTAACACTTTGGACTTTTCTGAGGTATTTAGAAGTGCTAATTTCTGGTCCAGCCCCAATAGGAATTCTACAATGAGAAGTGGGCTTCTTTACCTGTCCTTCAATGGCTTTTTAAAAGTTCTTTAAGCAGCACAGAGCTGAGTCTCCTTTGTCATACCTTTGAATATAGTTTCATCAGCTGTTTTTAATTATAAACATTTTGTTAAAAGAGATACTTGTTTAAATAATGTAGTGTTCTAAGTATGATTTAGGACCATTATTTACCTACACATTACATATATTTTATAAGGATGTTAAACCGAAATATCCTTACTCTGTCAGAGTAGTGAACTTAATTAAACATGTTTCATTTCTGAATAAATTGAACTAAATCCAAACTATTTACAGAATTTCCTAAAATCACAGGACCTTAAGGACCAATAGCACCTGTGCCAGAGATTTACTATTACTAGCTGGGAAGACCAATTCTAACAGCAAATAACAATCTGAGACTCCTCATACCTCAGTGCTTAGAAGCATGTCTCTCTTGAGTTACCGTAGAAGGGAAGAGACTGTTTTGTAGTCCAAATCACACAGAATATACATTGATTCCTTTATGATGACTGCTTAACTTCCCATTGCCTGTGCCAGAGAGGCTTTCTCATGTAGCTGATTAATTCCTGTACTTTACAGACAGGAAAGTTCCAGAAACATGAAGAATTCTGAAAGATCTATGAGCAAATGGTGCTGAATACTTTTTTTTAAGCCACATTTTATTGTCTTAGTCAAAAGCAGGATTATTAAGTGATTATTTAAAATTCATATTTTTAAAATAGCAACTTCAAGTATAACAACTTTGAAACTGGAATAAGTGTTTATTTTCTATCAATAAAAATGAATTGTGACAAAAAAAAATCCAACTAGTCTAAGAGAAAAAAGTCCTAAAGATACTGGCATCGGGCCTGGTGCAGTGGCTCATGCCTGTAATTCCAGCACTTTGGGAGGCTGAAGTGGGCAGATCACTTGAACATCTCAAAACCCTGTCTCTACTAAAAATACAAAAATTAGCCAGATGTGGTAGCACACACCTATAATCCCAGCTACTTGGGAGGCTAAGGTAAGAGAATCGCTTAAACCTGGGGGACAGAGGTTGCAATGAGCCGAGATCACACCACTGCACTCCAGCCTGAGTGATAGAGCAAGACTCTGCCAAAAAAAGAAAAAGAAAAAAAAAAAAGATACTGGCATCAAGGTTTTCTCACATGAATGACTTAGTCAGAATACCACAGTCAGCAGGTCTCACCCATTTAGACAAATTTTCCAATCAGTTTTTTTAATCCCATTTTTAAATATGAATAAACAGCTATGAACTAGTAAACACCTAAGGAACTCTATAACATGACAGAAATCAAAACAACTAATAGAAAACAACAAAACTTGGAAGAAGTAGAGACAAAGCAGGAAGGTGAAACTTTAGAACTTCAGAAAGAAAAAAGAAACTATTATTAATAGCCTCTGAAATAAAAGGATTCATGAAATGAGAAGAGGTTTTGTGAAAAAAAAAAAAAAAGAACAAGGAACACTTGTCTTGGTTGTTTGTGCTGCTATAATAGAATAATGAGATTGAGTAATTTACTAAAGAATAGAAATATATTCTCTCATAGTTCTGGTGGCTGGGAATTCCAAGCTTAAGGTGCTAACAGGTTTGGTGTCTTGGGAGGGCCTGGTCTCCAATTCCAAGATGGGGCCTTGGAGTCTTCATCCTCCAGAGGGGAAGAATGCTGTTCCTCAAATAGCAGAAGAGAGGTGACTCACTCTCAGAAGCTCTTTTTACTCTTTTTATGGAGTAATTAATCCATTCATGAGTGCTCTGCCCATTTGGCCCCATCTCCCAACACTGTTACGTTGAGAATTAATTTTCTACATGAGTTTTGGAGGGGACAAAAACATTCCAATCGTGACATAACTTTTGAAAATGAAAAATGTAGTATATAAATAAAATTCAATAGAAAGCTCATAAGATAAAGTTGAGAAAATCTTTCTTAAAATAAAGCAAAAAAAACTTTAAAAATGAAGATGGAATAAATGAGAGAAAATACAAGATAATTATGTTACTTCTCCCTTATTAGATCCTACATTTGAATAATATGAATTCCAGAAAACAGTGGAGGACATGCAATATATCATTGTGAAATTTTAGAACATAGGATAAAGAAAAAAAAAATTTATAAGCTTTCGGAGAGGAGAGAGAGAATAAAACAAGCCACATATGAAGAATCAAGGATCAGATTTCACACTACCACCAGATGGCAGAAAACAATTGAGCAATATCTTTTAAAATCTTGAGCAAATATATTTTCCCACTAGATTTCTATACCCAACTAAACTATCAATAAAGAAAGGCTCTAGACCAAAGAAAATTTGGGCTTTCAGGAGCTCACAAAAATTACATCTCATGTACCTTTTCCCAGGAAGCTAGCTAGTAGATAATGTGCTGCACAAAAATAAAAGCATAGAGACGTTGGATCCAGGAAGAAAGAAGTCAAAGAAATTCTCAACACTTTGGTGAAATGAATTCCCAGGAATAGAGTGTGAAGTAGGCCTAGAGTGGGGCAGATCAGAAGATGCCAGGAGAGATTAATCCAAGTAAAGAAAACAATAGAACACCCTGCTGTGTCTGAATACAGAGAGGAAATATTTGAGGTTATTAGGGGAAAATAGAGGCTGAATTAGTAACAAATAGAAAACGAAACAAAAAAGAGGAAAGTATTACTTTAGGAAAAATAAAATTGTGCAAGACAGGGAAAGTAAAGATAGTATACTATGTCGTTCATATCTATAGGTTCAATGCTATGAATAACATTGAAATTGTCATACTAATTTAAACACAGTATTAATCTAAACAGAAATATGATATAATTATATTGAAGGGATCATGGGACAGAGAGTTTGTGTGAATGTGGGTGGTAGTAATGGTGGTGTGGTGGTCTGTGATAAAGGAATGGGAGATGATGAATAAGAGCTAAATCCTTGTTTTCCCTGTATGATACCTAAAATTGAAAATTCAGAAGGTAGGAAACACAAGACTGTTATATTTATATATGGAGATAAATTACAAAGAAACAGCTAAAATAAATGAAAGTGGTTGCTGTTGAAAAAGAGAAGAGGTGGTGGTCGAGGGTTGAATAGTAGGACTTTTTTGGAATAAGTCTCATAGAATTGTTTGATTCTATAAATTATGTGAAAATCTAATTTTGAAGAAAATAAAAACAAAACTTGGAAATAATTACAGAATTATGGTATATTTATTTTAAAAAAGCAAATGGGTAAATATAGAGTGAGGTTAAATTGGGAGGACAGGACTTGTCCTTTTCACCCAGGAAATCACAGACTCAGATGGAACACTGTGAAGAAGAAATCTCAGAGCCTTTGAGGTGGTCGGGGAGGTAGCCCTATATGTGGCATGGTGTTGGTACCCACAGATTCCCACTGTACAATTTAAATCTAAGTCAGTTCACATACATAATTTAATTTTTGGAAGCAGCATTAAAGTAAGTAAAAAGGAAATAAGAAAATTAATTTTAGTATTGTATTTGATTTAACCCAATATATCCTAACTATGATCATCTCAACATCTGATAAGTATAAAAATTATAGGCCGGGCGCAGTGGCTCAAGTCTGTAATCCCAGCACTCTGGGAGGCCGAGACGGGCGGATCGTGAGGTCAGGAGATCGAGACCATCCTGGCTAACACGGTGAAACCCCGTCTCTACCAAAAAATACAAAAAGCTAGCCGGGCGAGGTGGCGGGCGC
>NW_012115043.1:11630341-11655987 GCF_000951035.1 Colobus angolensis palliatus
CTCAAAAAAAAAAAAAAAAAAAAAAAATTATTAACGAGATATTTTACATTATTTTCTTCATAGTTAGTGTTGGAACTCCACTGTCTGTTTTATACTGAGATACATCTCAATTCAAATGTTAAATTTTCATCAGAAATACCTGATCGATATTTAGATTTTATAAAATTTACAATTGGAAAAAGTAGATTCACCTATTCACGTTGTTCCAAATGTACTTAAATATTTCCCAATAACTGAATCTTGTACCAAAACATTTTTCCCTTAGTGTTTGCATTTTTTTTTCTAAAACTGGTTCATGTTTTTCCTTCAAAGAATCAATTTGACTCTGAGGCAAAACCATACCAATTTTGAAACTACATCTGTCCAAGTTAAATAAATTAATTAGCTCTTATATCAACTCAGTAATATTAACATTGATTTCAAAACAGTATTGCATAAGTTGAAAAGCAATTCTAAATTTATCAATATAAACATAGAGATGCTCACGTTTTTCTTGTAATTTTTGCCCCCAATTTACCTAACAGTTGATTACAATTAAAATATGCATCTCAATTCACACTTTAAAATAATATGTAAAAACATCACTAATTTGCTTTATGAAGATTTCATATTTCAATATAAATTATTTTTGCTTTCTGTAGTACTTAAGTTTAGATCATTCATGTGCAATCTGATATAGTTGAGAAACCAGAAATCATGCAGCCATTTTTTTTTACTTTAATTGTTCTTTCAGTTTCAATAAAATCTTGAACTGGGGTTACTAGTATTGTAAATCTTTATAAAACTCTCCCACAACTCTTAAGCAGTCAACATTAGTAAAGGGCACACAATCATCAAATACATCATTTTCTATTTCTTTCAATAGTTCCATACACTCGTGGTTTATAACATGTACATACTGAATGATTTTAACAGCTGTATCCAAAATACTTTTCATTAAAAAAAATTAGCACAAATATTTTCAGTGTGTGTCACACAGTGGAGTGAAGCGATAAGGGAAAAATCAGTCTCTTGTTTTAAAATTCTGATAAATCTAGATTTTTGACCTAACATAGCTGGGCCATCATCTGTCTTGTTGATAAAACTAGTTTTTTTTTCTTATCTAGTTGAAACTCTTCTTTGACATATCTAAAATATTCAAAGCTATCTACACATTGAGTTGGTTTTTTTTTTCTTTAGGTCGCAGACAACATTTTTAAGTACATTTGAAAGTGTTTTTAAACACAAATGCAACCACGTGTCCAGTATTAACTGGGCACAGTCTCTTATTCTATACGGCATGTCTAAAGCTAAAAATGGGCCTTCTCATTTTTCACATTTTGAATCAATTGATCATTGACATTGTTAGTCTTACATTCTACAATCACTTGTTTGATGGCTTCAAATTTTGCTTTTGTGAAATTTCTTTTAGTCTTTTCCTCATAATTTTCTAATAAAATTTCCACAACTGAAATGATTTCTTTCACCACCTCTCCATCTAAACATGTGGGTTTGGGTTTGGTTTAGTTTGGATTTTTGTGAAAGAATTCAAGCCATTTTATACCTGACCAGTTACAAGATTAGATCCTGTCAAAAATTGCTTAAGACATGTTTGTTGGACGTTTAATACTGATTGCAAGTGACTAATTTCTTCAGTCCTGTTTTAGTTTTTGAGAGAAAGTTCTTATCAAATTCAATGTGTGTTTGCTTTAAACAGCTTTTAATATTGTCCACGTTGTTATCCTTTTTTTTTTTTCTTAACAGCTTTTTTGTTTGGCTCTGTGGCAGCCAACTGCAATTGCCATATGTTGTGAGATTTGGAACACACCTTCTTCCAGTCTCTTTTATTCTTTACTGTTCGGGTCTTGGGACTAGCTTCTGCATTGCCACTCAATTCCATATCCGTAGTACACCTTCATTTTAAATTTGAAAATTTGCCCATACTTAATTTTTCTAACTAGAAGCATAATTTAATTATATTATAATTAAAATAAGTATTTTGATTTAATTATCAATTACAGTTTACATAGAAATTGCTATAACTGGAGCTGTCTGCATGAAATATCCAAATGAATGCATTATAATGTTACATTAGTGCATAGAAGAAAATCATTTGAAGGGAGTCAATCTGTCCACTGACTGCATCAGTGATGTGTTTGTGAATAATACTAGAAACTAGAAACAATGCTGGTGTCCCATACATGCACTACAACATCATAATGATGCCTTATGCAATGCGATGGGTAAGGTGAAATGCTGTCTTATCAAAATAGGATAAAATGGTATTGAAGAGGAAAAAAATTTTCACAATTCTTCAGTGTTTAAATTTAATTAAAATTAAATACAATTAAAATTGTAATTCCTCAGCTGCGGTAGTCTCATTCAAGTGCTCCATAGCCACACGTGTCTAGTGGCCACTTTATTGGACACCACAACTTGGACTGTAGGAGAATGAGAACCGATTGTTAGGGTGCCAGGCGTTTTATTAGATAGTTGATCTCAAAGAAAGGATCTCAATTATTCCTCAGAACAGTCCTGTCGATTGTTACCCACATTGTACATGAAAAACCGAGACTCAGTGAGATTTAGTGACTTGTCCAAGGCCATACAGTTAATTAGTGAAGCAGCTAGAATGCAGCTGTTAGTCTGAACCCAAAGCCCATGCTGTGTGTGCTGTGATGGTGTGGGGCCCCTTGATGGTGTTATGTGATGGTGTAATCATATACATAACTGAACTGGAAAACAGGATGCTTTTCCCTTCTCTCCCTCACGCCTGGATCCCTTTTGAAATTCACAAGTCTCTAGTTGTTTTAACAATCTTGTATGAGTGAAAGTTGGAACAATCAACAAATACATATTGTCCCCTATGGGTCAGGCACTACTCTAGTGAACAAGAAACAAGAGCCTCTGCCTTCATGCAGTTTACAGTCTTAAGCAAAAGGAACAGAAAATGACAAAAAACACTGTCAGTGAGATACTTCTCTCAGAAGTAAACATTGTGAGTTTGTGAGTTTGCTTACAGTGATGCTTTTTTTGTTGTTGTTGAGACGGAGTCTCGCTCTGTCGCCCAGGCTGGAGTGCAGGGGTGCGATCTTGGCTCACTGCCTCCCAGGTTCACGCCATTCTCCTGCCTCAGCCTCCCGAGTAGCTGGGACTACGGGCCCCGGCTACCATGCCCGGCTAATCTTCTGTATTTTTAGTAGAGATGGGGTTTCACCGTGTTAGCCAGGATGGTCTTGATCTCCTGACCTCGTGATCTACCCGCCTTGGCCTCCCAAAGTGCTGGGATTACAAGTGTGAGACAATGCACCCAGCCGCAGTGATGCTCTTTTTTTTTTTTTGAGATGGAGTTTCACTCTTGTTGCCCAGGCTGGAGTGCAATGGCGCAATCTCGGCTCACTGCAACCTCTGCCTCCCAGGTTCAAGCAATTCTCCTGCCTCAGCCTCCCGAGTAGCTGGGATTACAGGTGTGCACCACCATGCCCAGCCAATTTTGTATTTTTAGTAGAGATGGGGTTTATCCATGTTGAGGCTGATCTTGAACTCCTGATCTCAGGTGATCCGCCCGCCTCGGTCTCCCAAAGTGCTGGGATTATAGGCGTGAGCCACCGCGCCCAGCCCACAGTGATGCTCTTTTTGGTGACACTGCTTTTTGTGATCTTAGGATGGGATAAAATCATCTCAGCATGCAGTAACTCTGCCAAGCGTGGTTGTGCAAATAGGTCCTTAGTAGGCACTTTTGCTATTGAACATGAAGTTATCACCTCCAATTTTGGGTAATTATTTTCATTCCTGTCCGTTTGTCCATTATTATCCTTGGGGGGCTAACATGTTCTAGTCTCTAAGGAGAAATGGGCAACAGGTCAAAGGGACAAATGATAAAACTAGAAGGCAATGTCAGGCTGGGCACAGTGGCTCACCCAGCATTTTGGGAGGCCGAGGAGGGCAGATCGCCTGAGGTCAGGAGTTCGAGACCAGCCTGGCCAACATGGTGAAACCCCCGCCTCTACTCACAATAGAAAAATTAGCCAGGCATGGTGGTAAGTGCCTGTAATTCCAGCTACTTAGGAGGCTGAGGGAGGATAATCACTTGAACCTGGGAGGTGGAGGTTGCAACTGCATTCCAGCCTGGGTGACAAGAGCGAAATGCTGTCTGAAAAAAAAAAAAAAGAAGGGCAATGTCCTCCAAGATGAAGAACATCAGATGGATTAGGAGACTTATTGTTTCATAATAAGGGAAACACATTCAGAACACCCCATACTAAGGTACTGATGTGATCAGTAAAACTATGATCTGTAAAAGCGATGTTTTGGACCTATGGTTTCTTTTCAGGCTACTGCAAATGCTACACGAAGTTTCCTTTGGGTGGTGCAACCAGCTCTATAAAACTCTACCACCTGTGGTTTAGGATGCAGCTGAGGAGCACCAGGGCGGCTGGATCTTCCAGGGTAGAGATTTATGCATACGAAAGTTTTTGTTTGTTTTTTGTTTTTGTTTGTTTGTTTGTTTCCCCTGAGTAAAGCCTCAGGGGAGATAACCCTTGCAGAATATTTCAGAATTCAACCAGATTGTCGTACAGATGGGGAAACCTAAAGTTCAGAGAGTTTAAGTGATTAATGTAAAGCCACACAGCATATTCATTCAGTGAGACTAGGATGTCTACATTTTCTTTCCAGCTAATGAGTTGTGGGTGAGGAGAGGAGGTGGGAGGGAGAATCAGAAGAAGCTAGAGACTGTGTGGAAAGCTCAGTAAGGCTAGGGTTTCAAGTCTGCTCCTGTATTTTCCACTCTGATGTTAGGCAGGTTTCTTCATTTTGCTGAGCTTCAGAATCTCAGCTGTGAAATGGGGATGACATAAACTTCCTAACGTTTTGGTAAAGACTTGATGAAATGATGGGCTTATGTGCAAACACCTTGACCTCTTCAAGGTGAGAACTTTCCTTTACTCACTATCTGCAAAGTAGGACTTCATTTTGTTGGGCTTCAAACCATCTATTTCAAACTTCGAGCTCTCCAGGCTCCGGTATTAAGTTTTCTGGATGGGTAGATCAAATTCCACTGCCCTCCATCTGCCGGCCCCAACCTCCCCAGTGACTCTTTGTGTACCAAGATGTCCACAGTTCTCCCCAGCATCCTGTTTCTGTGATCATACCCTGTACCCATCTCTCCTTTGTCACCTCTCAGAATCTTGCCCATCCTAGCTGGAGCTCCACCTAACTATTAGAAGCCTTTACAAGTATTTGGAGAGTGTGACAGGCTTTAAAGTGCTTTCACAGACACTCTCTCCTTTGATCCTCACAACAGCTCTGTGGGGGAGTCAGGGCAGCTGTTATCATCCAAATTTTACCACTAAAGAAGCTGAAGCCATAGGGGCTAAATGACTTGCCCAAGGCCACAAGCTGGAAAACCCCAGGCTTTGAGGTCAGAAAGTCCTATGTTCAAATCTCAGCTTTGCCACTTGCTAGCACTGCGGCCTCAGGTAAGTTTTAGAGCTTTCCTGAGCCTCAGTTCCTCCATCTATAAAATGGAGATATTTGTTGTGTATCTGCAAGGTTGCATATTCTGAATGAGCAGTACGTTGTAGACAGCAAGTACTCAGCAAGCCAGACCAGAATCCAGTGCATCTTGCCATTTCTCTACACTATTCCTCAACACCACTCCAACTATTATATTAGTAAGGAAGGGCTTCCATTTCTGAACTTAGGGAGCATTCGTTGTCTTTATCAGGAGTCCTTGATTTCATGCCTCAGGAACTAACTCTGGCTGACAAACAGCAAATAGGATTTTGCCAAGACACTGTTAAGATCACAAAAGAGAAGAGCTGAAAAATCACTTTTTGGAAAGGAACTACGGCAGCCCCAGGAATCCCAGCAGCTCCTTGGGGGCGGCCATTGGGTGACGGTGCCAACTGTCTCCCTTAACCTTGTCTGTCTCTTTCCACTCAAGATCCAAGTTTACAGAACATCTGATTGAGCTAGCCTGGGCCAGGTGCCCACCATGTGGGCAGATGGGCGGGGGTGGTTGGCAGCCCACTGGAATGATATGGAGTGGAGGAAAGGCAGTTCTACAATGTAGAAATGCTCTCCAATAAATGGAGTTCATTACTTAGTGCTCACGTAACTCTGTAGTGGCTGTTTGTATTTGCTTGTGCTTCTGTCTTAGCATATCCTGGAAGGTCAGGGTGAGAGCAAGGGAAGGACACCTCTGTCTTATGCTTAGATTTAATATGGAAGCCCAGAGACAAACCCACTGCCTTGCCCATAATTGGTGCTCAATAAATATCAGATGATTTTATTACAGCCTTCAGTCTTTCCAGTACAAATTCAGCTAGAGCTTTCCTGACTTATCCCAGCTTCTAAACCTCAGCACTCTTACCTACATGCAGCCACCAATAAAGCAATCAATCAACAACAATTCACCTAATTAGCTTGCTCACATGAACCAATAAGTTCCTCAGGCCTGGCTGTTTCCCATCCCAACCACTGTGTGGGGTGCCAGGTGTCTTGTCAAAGGACTTGATTAATAAGTCGTTATAATTGAAGCTGAATACAATTAATTGCATAATTTTGAACTCTTCAAGTTTAATTCCATGAAAATTACATCACAGAATTGGGGCATGATAAAGTATTTCTAACCAAAGGAATAGAGAGAACTTGCATAACCACTGGTTCATATTTGTGACATGTTATGCACATGCCAGGCATGGACGCTTTCCATTGTTGTTAACAAAAACTCATGTAGCTCAAATACTTAAATGAATTCTCAAATATGTGGTTCACAATTGAAAAAAACCTGGACGTTATCCTAGTCAGTCCCAACATTTTGATAATGTTAATGATGTCCTTAAATCTGTCCTGGTTTTGTTTTTTGTCTGTAAGCACAGATCACAGATCTGCTCCTATCTTGGGGTTTGTTTGGGTTGGTTTGATTTGGTCATATTTTCTCTCTCTTTGCAGTTCCCTTACATTTGTTGTTTCAAATGGTTACTAACTTGCTGGAGGACAGGGTGGAAAATAGCTGATGAATAAAAATATTGCTGTCTGCCTTTGACAAAACTTTTACCCAATTGAGCCAACAAGATTTTCATGAAGAAAATCTGAGAAATTAATTAATTAACTGTAACTGAATTTCACCTCTTTAACCTTAACTCGTGAGCAAACCTGAGCTAAATAAACATCTGACCATTCAATCTCTTTCACTTAAGGTTAACTTGAGTTTATTATTCAGGCTACTGCCCTTGTGTATTAGGCATCGCATAAATTACGCATACTAATTACCCTGGATGGGGCACCACTTTAATGAATTCTTTTAATTAAACTGCAACACAGTGGTTTTGCACAGGATGGTCTATATTTCATCCTTAAACTATGTTAACCTTCATCTTTGTCTGGGCGGCTCACACGTCCAACTGGAGAAGGTCTGAGTTTAATTCATCTAAGTATATACATTCCACAACCCCCACTCCTTGACTATCATAGGAAAATTTGAAAGATGTTTCTCTTCTGCTTTGAGGTTAAGAAATTAGATGCCTCTGTGAAAAGTTATGATTCTGCTGGGGATACTGAGATGGAAAAGAAAAAGACAAAGCAAAGAAAAACTGAAATGACAGAATCAACCAGCACAGCCCTGCAGTCTTTAACGTAGAAATAATAAAAGGAATTAACAATGTTCTTATTAACATGTAAACTAAGCAAAGAGCATCCTTCACTTTGCAATCTGTATGTTCCTGAGTTTAAAGCAAATAATCCTTACCATGAGTCCAGTTTTCAAGGATACAATCAGTTCTCTATTATCTGGAACACTTAGTGGATACCGCAGTAGAGAAGATTGAAACCAGTGCATATTTTAGCCATGAGTATACATCTTCTCTTGTCTTTTTTACTAAGCTCCTGCTTCTAGGTAGGAAAATTGACTGCCTTGAGTTTTACCTCCCAGATAAAACTTTATCTGATTGGGGGTTGTGGGGAGAGGAAACAGTTGAGGTACTATCTAGATCCCAGGAACCTTCACTCCCTTGGGTAGTTCAGCTGGGAGAGCAGAGGCCCCAGTTCAAGTCAATATGTTAATTGAGCACCTATTGTAGTTTTAGCCCTGTGTCTGAGACAGAATATCATGATGATTGAGAATTGTTCTATTTGTGTTATTTTTTAAAGAAAAAGAAATACATTTGTGTATTTATATTTGTACTTACATAGATGAATTCAGGAAGGTGCACAAAAAACTCTTGAGAGGGTTTGCTTCTGAGAAATATTAAAGGTCTTTGTTGGGAGGGAAAAACACTTATTCTATATCTTTCTCCTTATCCTCTTCCCTCTTTTTTTTTTTTTTTTTTTACCATGAGCATGTAATCCTTTGTTATTTAAAACTTTGAAACAATAAAAATAACTAGGGAGTTAATAGTTCAGTCAGGGAAAAAAGCATATACTATGTAATATATTAATAGCAAGTGCTGTGAAACGTGAACACACAAACTCTTCTGCAGACATAGAGGTGGGATCATCTAATAGTGTCTGATGGAGTCAGGGAAGACTCCTCAGAGGAGGTGGCATGTAAATTGGGTTTTGAAGCATGAGTGTGAGAGTTTTTCAGGTTAAGACTCAGCCATTGAGTAATGGGAAGAGGAAGATAGCATAAGATGATTCCACTCACCTAAGATTGTTCTCTCTTAGAAATCCTGTTAGTAGATATGCTACTCTAGGGCTTTCCTGGTGACATGTAGAAATAGCATTTGAATGGTACAAAAATGTTAGAAAGAATGAATAAGAACTACTGTATCATAGTACAATAGGGTGACTATAGTCAATAATAATGTAACTTTACATTTTTAAATAACTTAAAGATTGTAACTGGATTGTTTGCAACTCAGTGGATAAATGCTTGAGGGGATGGATACCCCATTCTCCATGATGTACTGATCTACTTATTTTACATTGCATGCCTGTATCAACACATCTCATGTACCCCATAAATAGATATACCTACTATGGACCCACAAATATCAAAAATAAAATAAATAAAACTAGCATTTGAATCATTCTGATTTCTGATAAGAAAGTGATTGGGAATGACACATTGTATATAATCTCAAAAATTTTGTTCACTCTGGAAAATAATTGGACATGCCTGAAATCCAAACTTCAGAGTTTTTCCAAAAGTTCCTGAAAAATTTTCACCAAGCCCTAACTTAACCTAAAATGTGTACAAAAGCAACTAACCTGGAGGTAGGATATAACTGATCTTCATTTTGCTGAGAAAGATAAAGAAAATATGGCGTTTTTAAAATCAGCAAAGCCTAGCTATTAAAACCTTTCATTACATTTGGAAATGGTATCCCCGTCTTCACCTCGTAGCCACAATAGAGGAAGAATAGGGAAAGTAAAGAATAGGGAAAGTAAAATGGTGGTCTCAAGTTCCATATTTTGCCATTGATGGAGTTCTTTGAGGCACCAAATTTCCTTATGATGAGACTATTAAGGATCCCCTGATATAAACTGGGTGGTTCCAAGTCAGGCAAAGGAACCCAGCTTCCCAAGTACAGAGCAACAAGTCCTAGAAAGAGGAATTTGGTAGAACTTGGCTTGGCTCTCCCTGCCTCTTAGAGACCCGATGCTCATATGCAACAACCAGGGGAAGAGGCAAGGTGATTTATCTCATCTCTACCTGATGCTGGTATGATCAATACCTTTCAGTTATTTACTGAGCCAGGGCTGTGTGCCAGATGCAGAAAATACAAAGATGGATGTTGCATGGTTCCTGCTCTCCAATAGCTCACAGAGAAAAAAGAATCACAGACAATCCACTGTAATACAGAGGAATGAATGTATTTCTCTATTCAAAGCCAAACACAGAACTGGGAACCAGGACTCTTCCCCATGAAACTGGGAAGATTTCTCAGCCTGAAGACTCTTGAGTACAGTGCAAATATACCTTTAAAATGGAATCTACTCAAAGACTTAACTGACGTTTTCATTATTTCAGATGAAAGAAGCAGAAGAAAGGCCGATATGCATAGGTAGAATATAATGTAAAGGCAAAGTTCTACAATGGATAGATGGCTAAACCCAAAGAAAAATGTTTCTCTCCCCCGACACTCAGAAAATTCAGGAAGCTCCACAGTTTGTTAAATAATCTATGACAAAAACTAGGCTCCAGGGTGAATTTTTTGTGATGACAACAGCGGCTCCTGAGACAGACAACTCAGGTCCCCTTCGGATGTGCTGTATGACATTGGATAAGTCATGTAGCGTCTCTGATTCTCAGCTTCCTCATCTGTAAAACTTGAACAATAATAGGACCTACATCACAGGGTTGTTGATGGGGATTACATGAGATAGTGGATGTAAGGTGCATAGCAAAGTGATAGGCCTCAAGTGAGTAATCAGTAAGTGTTAACTGTCATAATACTTAGTATGAGTAAGGCAACTATATCCTAGAATGCTAAACAAGAGCATTTCTAAACATGAGAGTTTTATGGCCAAACCACCAGAAATGACTGTAGGAGTCTTCTCCATTTACATGGGCATGTGAAACTGCAAAAACTACACACACACACACACACACACCCCACACACACATACACACACACCACACACACACACACACTCTCTTATTTCGGTTTAGAAACCAAATTACGGCCGGGCGTGGTGGCTCAAGCCTGTAATCCCAGCACTTTGGGAGGCCGAGACGGGCGGATCACGAGGTCAGGAGATCGAGACCATCCTGGCTAACACGGTGAAACCCCGTCTCTACTAAAAGTACGAAAAACTAGCCGGGCGAGGTGGCGGGCGCCTGTAGTCCCAGCTACTCGGGAGGCTGAGGCAGGAGAATGGCGTAAACCCGGGAGGCGGAGCTTGCAGTGAGCTGAGATCTGGCCACTGCACTCCAGCCTGGGCGACAGAGCGAGACTCCGTCTCGACAAAAAAAAAAAAAAAAAGAAAGAAACCAAATTACTATTACTGAGGACCAATGTGAAAGACCTGGGATGAATCCTTAAACAACCAAATGCTACTTTTCTTGACTTACTTAAAAGCAGAGAGTGTCAGTCCTTTCTGGCCCTTTCCTCAGAAATGACGTGTATTTCACACAGAAGGTGAGTGCATGCTTGTGTTCAGGTGCGCCCGTGAGTAGAGGGTATATCTCAAATAGCAAGAGCACCAGCACTGGAGAAAAAGTCCCAGGAAGGCCCTGTGGAGGCAGCCACCTGGGGCTGTCCACTCCCCTGGAGTGGCTCCAGCACTCTGCGCCAGTGCACTCTGCTTTGATCCTTTTGTGTTCCCAGGGCTTCCCAGGTGGCGTTTCTGCCCCAGGCTTTCTACACACAGAGTGTCTTCAGGCTGTCCTCTGCAGGAACATACGCTGTGACTTACCATCTGGCCTTTATGCAGCTCTCCAGTGGCCATGGTATGAAAACCTGCCTGTTTGGCAGCTACAAGTGCCCGCAGTCTCTTTGGTCTCTTTCTTGGTCTGAGTGTTTTTCAACATCAATGGATGTAATTAAGAAGAACTCAATCAAGCATATGGACTTAGGAGTCCATTATGACCAGGAAGGGAGCTCTACCTTGGAAAAGGAACTGCTTGGGGCGGGCCCAGCCTTGGGCTCCAGGGCAAATGGAGTGCCTGTGGCAGTGGGCCTGGGACACTCATTTACAGCTAAACACAGTGGCCATTGCACAGGCTCAAGGCTCAGCTCTAGATGGAAGCTTGGAGCATTGTCACGCTCACTGACAGCCAGAGCCTGGCTGAGGGGAGCACAGGCAGCTTGCTGATGAGTGTGTGTGAGTGTGTGTGTGTGTGTGTGTCTTGGCTCTACGCAATGGGCAGAACACCAGAACTGCTCAAATCCAGGTGTCAGCATTATTTATGTTGTTGCTCTTTGAACAGAGAAAGAATTACCAGTTGCTGCATGGCAGTTATTTCCAGAAGGTATGGAAGGAGATGCCAAAATCCATCTCCAGAGAGTTGAAACTAAAAGATGAAATTTGAATGTATAAATCACTGAATATACATTCAATAGAATTCTAGGCAGCTAAAGAAAAGGCTGGGGAAATTCTTTACATACTGATATGGAAAGAACCCTAAAATGGGTTAAATGAAATAAATAAATAAATAAATAAACAAACCTCTTCTACTGTTTGCATAATAAGGTTGATAAGTTTGGGGGTGAGATGGTTATGTTTGCACTGGCTCATATATGGATAAGAGTGTCTGGAAGGATATACGAATAGCTAATAACGGTGGTTATCTATGTTGGGAGGAGAGGAAGAATATGAGCAGATGGGGAATTGCATGGGAATTTTTACTGTATACTTTTATGTATAGTCATGCATCGCTTAATGACAAAGATACCTTCTGAGAAAGGAGTTGTAGGGTATTTGGCTGTGCAAACATCATAGAGTGAACTTACACAAACGTAGATGGCATAGCCTACTACACACCTGGGCTATACAGTATAGCCTACTGCTCTTAGGCTACAAACCTCTATAGCGTGTTACCTCTATAGCCGCTACCGGTCCATGGCCTCTTAGGAACTGGGCTGCGCAACAGGAGGTACTTGGACAGGGCACTTACCATGAATGAAGCTTGTAAGAGTGGAAGTTGTGGCCAGGCGCAGTGGCTCACGCCTGTAATCCCAGCACTTTGGGAGGTCAAGGTGGGCAGACTACGAAGTCAAGAGATCAAGACCATCCTGGCCAACATGGTGAAACCCTGTCTCTACTAAAAATTCAAAAATTAGCTGGGCGTGGTGGTGCGTGCCTATAGTCCCAGCTGACTGAGGCTGGAGAATCACTTGAACCTGGGAGATGGAGGTTTCAGTGAGCTGAGATCATGCCATTGCACTCCAGCCTGGCAACAGAGAGAAACTCTGTCTCAAGAGTGGAAGTTGTTCTGGGTGAGTCAATGAGTGGATAGCTGGTGAACGTGAAGGCCTAGGACATTACTGTACACTACTGTAGACTCTATAAACACTGTACACTTAGGCTACACTACATTTACTAAAAATATTTTTTCAATCATAAATTGATTTTAGCCTACTAAAGGTTTTTACTTTATAAGCTTTACCCCAACTACTCAGGAGGCTGAGGCAGAAGGATCACCTGAGTCCAAAGGAAGATCACTTGAATCCAGGAGTTCGAGTCCAACCTGCACAACATGGCAAGACCCATCTCTAAAACACAAAACAAAACAAACCACTCAATTGTTTTAAACTTTCTGACTCTTTTGTAACAACATTTAGCTTAAAACACAAACACTTTGTATAGCTGTACAAAGTGTTTTCTTTTTTTATATCCTTGTTCTATAAGCTTGTTTACTATGTTTAAAAATTTCTTGATTTTTACTTTGTAAACTTTTTTAGGAAAGACAAAGACACAAACATACACATTAGACTAGGCCTGCACCAGTTCAGGGTCATCAATATCACTGTCTTCCACCTCTACATCTTGTCACACTAGAAGGTCTTCAGGGACAATAACACACATGGAGATGTCCTCTCCTGTTATAACAATGCCTTCTTCTGGAACACATCCAAAAGGACCTGCCTGAGCTGTTTTACAGTTAAACTTTTTAATATACAAGTAGAAGGAGTGTATTCTAAAGTGACAATGGAAACTATAGTAAATATATAAACCAGTATCATAGTCATTTATTAGCACTATAAGGTACTATGTGTTGTTCATAATTGTGTGCGCTATATGTTTATTCAATTGGCAGTATAGTCAGTGTGTTTACACAAGTGTTGCTACAAACACATGAGTAATGCATTGTGCTATGAGGTTATGATGGCTACAGCATCACTAGGCAAAGGGAATTTGTCAGCTCCATTATAATCTCATGGGACCACTGTCTTACACATGATCCAACATTGACAAAAAAGATGGTTATGCTGTGCATGACTATAATTTAACCTAATTTTAAAATGTATTGCCCCTTTTAAAATTAAATAGATGTTAATGTGTTTAAAAGTTTTCAAGGTGACATTGTAAAATATTGACAAGCCAGTGGAGATTGCATACTAGTAGATTTAGAAATACATTTTTATTAGTTTCTGCACACATCTCTCCACATGATTAAAGCCATTTGATTGCTAATAATATTCTCCATAACTTATTATCATATGATAGAATAACTCACACATTGCATTTTCACATTGAGCCTTTTTATATTAGGAAACTAAATATGAGTTGCATTAATTAATGAATTCCAGGTTTGAAAGTAGTTATGTGCTAATAACTGGAAGGCAGCATTAAGCCTTTGTCCTTTTTTCTTTGAATCAACTAACATTTATTGAACAAGTGTCCTGTGCTGTTGATAATTTGCTCTAGAATCCAGTTTTCACTGTGTGAAACTCTGTATGTGTAGGATAATGCATGGTATATCCAGACAGCAATAAGTTTGGTTCAGAAACTTTTCTGACAGATTATTTACTTCTCCGGTTTGTCCAGAAAGAATATCATTTGGTGCCTGCATGTTAAACTGTTTTGGCTTTTCTAACAATACACAGGGGCATGAGGACAACGACCAAGATGCTGCTATTTACAAACTAGTAGAATCACAGATATTCATGTTCTCTCTCTTTCTGTCTCTCTCTCACACACACACACAAAATACACACATTTAACCATAGAGTTTCTTGCAATAAATCCATTTCCACTTCTCTAAGAAATATGAAAATCTTTACTGTAGTGGCATTGCACTGTGTAAATGTAACTAAACCAAAACTCATTTCCCCAGGATTCCTTTCCCTATAGGGCTCTACATTTGCATGAGCCACAAGAGAAACTTGCCTGAAATTTGGAAGGCAGCAGTGAGGCAGCATTAATTTTCAGCCTTTGAGGGTTGGTTTAGGGTGCCATGCACTATAGTGACTTGCACAAGTTGTCACTGATCTGCTAGCTCACCTTGTGGGTGTGGATGTGGGTTGTAATTGGACTCACAGCTCCTCTGGCTCCCACCAGATTTCATCCCTCAATTTTTCCATGTCCTGGGCCAGGCATGTGTGTAACTCCATGGCAAAATATACTAGCTTTCCCTGCAAGTCACCCACATTATGGAGGATGGAGGTCCGGAGAGACAGATACAGGTTCCAATACATCTTCCTGGGTTCCAACTTGCCCTTTTCTCCTCTACTTCATACCAAGACTTCTTTCCCAGTTGCCAACCTAGCTGAGTATGCCAGCTTCAGACCCAACATCATAGTGGTCACAATCTTGAATAGACTTCTGTACTTGCTCCTACAATTGCATGAGGTCTAATCCCCATAATCAGTGCTTTATTCTATAGGTCTCATAGTGTTTCCATTTCTCTAGTTTAATTCTGATTGATATACTTCCCCAAAATGTCCAGAGACATGTCTTAGTCTTATCATTGCTAAGAGCACAGAATACCTAGGCATCAGTATCTCCACTTTGTAAGTAAGAAAGTGGGTTCTACAAAGAAAGTAAGCATCAAGGCTGAGAATCTCTCTGTATTCGTCCATTCTCACACTGCTATAATAAAATACTTAAGACTGGAAAATTTATAAAGAAAAGAGGTTTAACTGGCTCATGGCTCTGCAGGCTAGCTCCTGCTCAGCTTCTGAGGAGGCCTCAGGAAACATACAGTCATGGCGGAAGGCAAAGGGGAAGCAGACATATCTTGCATAGCCTGAGCAGAAGGAAGAGAGAGCAAGAGGGCAGGTGCCACACACTTTTAAACAACCAGATCTCCTGAGAACTCTATCATGAGAACAGCACCAAAGAGATGGTGCTAAACCATTCATGAAGGATCCACCCACATGATCCAATTACCTCCCACCAGGCCCCACCTCCAACATTGGGGATTCCAAATGAACATGAGATTTGGGTGGAGACACAGATCCAAACCATGTCACAATCGAATTTCAAAACCTGTACTCTTTCTGTCAGTACAATATTGCGTTGGCTTCCAAAGTAAGAGGGGAGCTTAGAGCAAAAGAACATTGTCATAATATCTGAAAAATCAGCCATCAGAATAGATTAAAGAAAACATCCCCAGCTCCTAACTGAGAGCACTGGGGCTCAAGATGGCATTTTCATTGTGATAAAAGACAAACCTTAAGAATAAAAATTCTTTGCACATTCTGGGGAGATGGGGGACATTAGCCTTACAACATTTTAGCGATTTTGAATGAATGCAAGGATGAGTATTAGCCATATGTTGTTCAATACCATGAACTAAAATTTGGATTAATTCTATGTAATGCCAAAAAGTCATCTTCTTTTTAATTTTTTATTTTTATTTTTTTGGGATAGAGTCTCGCCCTGTCACCCAGGCTGGAGTGCAGTGGCACAATTTCGGATCACTGCAACCTCTGCCTCCTGGATTCAAGCCATTCTCCTGCCTCAGCCTTCTGAGCATCTGGGATTATAGGTGCATACCACCATGCACAACTAATTTTTGTATTTTTTAGTATAGACAGAGTTTTGCCATGTGGGCCAGGTTGGTCTCGAACTCCTGACCTCAAGTGATCTGCCCCCCCTCGGCCTCCCAAAGTACTGGGATTACAGGCGTGAGCCACCAGGCCCGGCCAAAAAGTCTTCTATAACAATATTCGTAAATATCCCCAAAGACTGTTATAGAATGTGATGGTTAATTTAATAGTGTCGACTTGACTGTGCCGCAAGATGCTTAGATTCAACAGTATTTCTCAGTGTGTCTGTGAGGTTGTTTCCAAATACAATTAGCATTTGAATTGGTAGACTCAGTAGAGTAGATAGCCCTCCCCAAAGTGGGCTGGCATCATCCAATCCATGGAGGGACGAGTAGGACAAAAAAGCGGAGGAAGAAGGAATGTTACCCCCCCCACACCCTTTTTTTTTCCTATCTACCTGCATGAGCTGGGATGTCGGTCTTCTACCACCCTTGAACTGGGACTTACACTATGAGTTCCCCGGGTTCTTTGACCTTCTTAATCTGACTGGAATTAGACTACCAGGCTTCCTGGGTCTCCAGTTTGCAGATAGCAGGTGGCGCATCATGGAATTTCTCAGCCTCCATAATCGCGTGAACTAATTCCTCCTTGTATATCTCTCTGTCTCCCTCTCTCTCTCTGTCTCTTTCTCTCTCTCTTGCCACACACACACACACACAATTGCAGATTATATATATATGTGTATGTGTGTGTGTGTGTGTGTGTATGTGTATATCCTGCTGAATCTGTTTCTTTGGAGAACCCTAACTAATACAGAGAGTATTATGTGATGTCAGGAAATGCAGATTGTGGACAGCCTTTTGCTGGTTCCAGCTTTCCTTCCTGGGCATGCATACACAGAGGTAATGCCTACACTCTCCATTGGGTTACTCTAAAAATTTCCACTATGCAAAATTGCTAGAAAATGTTATTTTCAAATCTAAATGATGGCTATAGAAAATGAAAGTCGCTGACAACTGAAAGTATACAGCAGAAGGAGAAATTCTCAATGTCATGTATTAGTTGAAAGGTAGCAGGGAAAGTATTAAGAGAGAGCGGGTCACTTTGGGAATGAGAAATTTCTGGAAAGCCCTAGGCTAATTCACATCTTGGGACAGAAGAGGCTGTAAATCAATATAGCAGAGAATTTTAGGTTGGACCTATTTGGGACAAAGGATGCCATCGTTGTCTTACTCTGCTCAGGCTGCTATAGCAAAATACCACAGGCAGGGTGGCTTGAACAACAAATACTTATTTTCTTACAGTTCTGGCTGGAAGCCTGTGATCAAGGTGATAGCCTATTCAGTTGTTAGAGAGGGCTCTCTTCCTGGCTTGTAGACAGCCACCCTCTCTCTGTGTGCTCACATGGCCTTTCCTCAATATGTGTGTCTGGAAAGTGAGAGAAAGAGCCAGCTCTCTGATGTCTCTTTTTATAAGGACACTAATCCTATCAGATCAGGGCCCCATCGTTATGATCTCATTTCACCTTAATTACTTCCGCAGAGGGAGGATTCAACCTTGACTGTAGATCACCAGTAAACAAGAGTAAATGAAAAGACCTTCAGATTTCAGCTTTGTGCTTGAACTTCTTTTATTTTGTCTTTCACAGCAGCATCTCAAAATTTGCCAGCATGCTCAGGTTGTAATCCTTCTGATTAAGGAAGTAAGTCCTGCTTTACCTTAATAGGCAATTAGCTTTGACAATCAAATAATTGTTCTTCCTGATGTGCACACTAATACAAGCAGAATGTTGAGAATTCTCAGGAACATTCATTCTTTGAGTTTGCCATGCTTTATCATTGTGGATCCAAAGCTGAGAGAGACACAAACTCAGCCCCGCAGGAGATCAGAATCTAGTACAAAAAAGAATGTGAACAGATATACTACAACAAGGTAACGATCTTGTCAGTTTTCCTGATGTTTGGCACAGCATTGACATAATGTACACCTGCTTTTTCTCCTGGACTTTTTAGAGTTTTAGGCTTTAGATTTAAGTCTATGATCCAATTTGTTAGTCTTGTGAATGGTATAGGATAGCAGTTAAGATTTTTGTCATACAAGTGTTCAGTTTTTCTAGCATTCTTTGCTGAACAGACTTCTTTTAGCCATTGAATTACCTAGGCATCTTTGTTGAAAGGCAAGTAACCATACATGTATGGGTCTATTTCTGATTTATGTCTATCTTTATGCCAACACCACATATCTTGGTTAATATGGCTTACTGGTAAGACTTGAAATCAGATAGTGTAAGTGCTCCAATTGGGTTCTTCTTTTCCAGAATTGTTTTGTGTATTTTAGGTCTTTTAGAGTTCCACAACAATTTTATAACCAGCTTATCAACTACAACAAACCCCTTTAAAGAGTTTTGAGTAAAAGAATAGCATGAACTGAGCCGGGCATGGTGGCTCAGGCCTGTAATCCCAGCATTTTGGGAGGCCAACGCAGGTGGATCACGAGGTCAGGAGATCGAGATCATCCTGGCTAACACGGTGAAACCCCGTCTCTACTAAAAATACAAAAAAATTAGCTGAGTGTGGTGGTGGGCGCCTGTAGTCCCAGGTACTTGGGAGGCTGAGGCAGGAGAATGGCGTGAACCCGGGAGGCAGAGCTTGCAGTGAGCCGAGATCGCGCCACTGCACTCCAGCCTGGGCGACAGAGCGAGACTCTGTCTCAAAAACAAACAAACAAAAAGAATAGCATGAACTGACTTACATTTTAAAAGAATCACTCTGGTGGCTGTGACTTGCTCAATATCAAAGCTACTGGATAGACTAGACTTGACTATCCATTATATAAGGGTATCTCAATCCAGTGGGTCAAATGAAAAGTAAACAAGCGTCATCTTATTAGCAAGGGTTCTCAAATAAATTTCAACATACTGTGTCACCTAAAGATATTTCACAGAAAATTTAAGAATATTAGAATGTTAAATACATTTGGACTAGGTCCAGCATATGAAACTGACTTATGATTGCCTTTGACAAACTATTTAATGCTGAAGGGAGTATTACCAAACCCAGGAAACACTTCCCCAAAATAAAAGATACTGAAGGCTGGGTGTAGTGGTGCACACCTATACTCCCAGCACTTTGAGAGAATGAGGCAGGAGGATCCCTTGAGCCCAGGAGTTTGAGGATAGCCTGGGCAACATAGCGAGATTCCGTCTTTGTTTACAAAACAACAACAACAAAACTCTGGAAGTCATGTAAATGTGTTGTACAGGGTTGCAAGAAGCTGTGGACATTATCATTTAATTACTAACTAGGTTACTTTGGGCAAATACTTAAACCTGAGTTCCATATTTTCCAGCAAAACAGAGATATTGCCATTAACTACCCTATCTATCTTAAGACTTGTGAGAATCAAATGTGACAATGTGTGTAATGACATTGTATGGACTCTGGAGCCGAGTGTATAGACCTTGGTCATTAGAATTGCAAAAAATAGATAGGGCTGACTTTGTGGATCTGTTTGTATGTTTTTATTTTTTATTATGTTTCCTGCTTACATATTTTTAAAAATGTATTTAACTAAGCCAGCATTTATCGGATAGCTACAACATGGTACATAGTATTATGGGGTAGAAAAAAACTATAGTTAACCCAAGAGATTATAATTTTAGCAGGGAGACAAGTCTTGTACATGTAAAATAATGAGATACCAACAATAGTTCATATTTGGAAGCACTTTTCTACTTTGTTTGTTTGTTTTTGTTTTGTTTTGTTTGAGACACAGTGTTGCTGTGTCACCCAGGTTGGAATACACTGGCACAATCATGGCTCACGGCAGCCTTGACTTTCTGGGCTCACGCGATCCTCCCACCTCAGCCTCCAAGTAGCTGGGACTACAAGTGCATGCCACCACACCCGGCTAATTTTTTTTATTTTTTTTTGTGGAAATCACAGTGTCGCCCAGGCTGATCTCAAACCCCTGGGCTCAAGTGATCCTCCCACATTGGCCTCCCAAAGTGCTGGGATTACAAGTGTGAGTCACTGCACCCAGCCTTGAAAGCAGTTTCCAATTTGCTGATTTCTCTTACACACTTTATTTCATTTCATTCTTACAAACAACTCTATATAGTATGTATAGCATGGATATTTTTTGTTCTCATTTTACAAATGAGAACTTCTAGGCCCAGGAAGCTCAGAGATTTCTTCAAAATTATAAAGCTCATAAACAGCGGAGCTGGCATCTAAATACAGATTAATTTCTGATTCCTAGCCCAGAAAATCTATTTTGATGGTTCTCAAACTTTGATGTGATTAAAAATCATTTAGGGAACTTGTTAAAAATGCAGGTTCCTGAATCTCACCGGAAGAGTTTCTAAATCAGTTGATCTGTGTCTAAGAATCTGATCTCTAACAAGTATTTTATATAATTCTCTTTCAGATGGCCTGCAATTTGTTCCCCACCAAATTATTTTTCTGGTGCAGAATATAAAAAGCAGAAGCAGAGAGCTACTACACTTCCGTATAACTGGCATGCAGAGTAGAGTGGTTATGAACACAAATTCTGGAGCTTACCTGCTTTTAAATTCTGCTTTCATCACTTGCTAATTGGGCAAATTATGTAACCACCCTGTGCCTCAGTTTCCCTGTCTATACAATGGGGATAATACTAGTACCTACCATATAGGCCCATGATGAAGATGAAATAAGTAATTGTTTGTAAAGTAATTAGAGCAGAGCCTGGCACACAGCAAGCTTTGTGCTTGTGAGAAGGAATCCATAAAAACATGAAGGATGAGGAAGAACAGCCCTTCTGAGATGCAGAGGCCTCATTCGTCCCCCTAAACAATCCCCTTTCCCTTCCCTCATACTCACCCTTCTGATATTGCAGGTATCCATTGGCATCAGGTCCCGGGGAGGCTGACTGTAGCCAATTATCTCTGCTTGCAAACGAAGTGGAAGGTTCTGAGGGGCTCTCCGGCCCTAAGTCGACTTTGTTGCTTTATCGCATTTAAATCCACATTCTCTGCTAAAGAAAATAAACCAACACAGTAAAGCTTGCTGATAGCCACTCCATCTGTATTATGGCACACAATGATGGCTGGAAGTTAAAGGTTTGATATATAGGTCTATTTTTTTATTGCCAGTCCCTGCCCCTGAAGAAAGTATTAAAATTTCCAGATGAGTAACCAAACAATAAATAGATGAGACAGTTGCCGTGAATATCTGATTTTTTGCATAATAATGAGATATTGCTGGATAATGCACTCTGCCATCCCCAGTTTGTCTAAATTATCATTTTGATTGGTCAAATGCATAAGAAAGATATACCAATAAAGTCATGTCAAGTGCTCTGTTGTAAATTGATGCCGGATGGAGGTTCTTTAGGGTTGAGGTGAGGTGGGGGCAGGGAGAACTGATTCTTCAGTAAGTAACTTTAGGTAGATGTTTTCTTCAGCCGATTCATAATCAAAGGCATCTGAAACTCTTGCTTCTCCAGGGCCGCATGCATAAACATGAAGTAGTTTGTGCCTTCTAAGGCCTTGTGTGTTGTTTTTGGAATTGAAAATAAGAACCAGATTTGGAACAGAAGGGTTGTTCTAGGACATCTGAGGTTTGTTTTGTGTGGAGAATTTTCCCCTTGATTTTGCATCCTTGAGACATAACATCAGAGTGTTGATAGAACTTCTGAATCAGAAAGACCATTCATTAGGAAACAGGATGTCAGTAAATCCAAATAGCTCTTTTTCCACCTTAAAAAAAAAAAATTGGAAGAATTCTACAAGTTCCAAAGTGGGGTGAAAACTAAAATTGCCTGAAGCAGTTTGACTTGCAACTCCTCTTTCTTCTTAGTTATATAACACTTGGTTTAATGTGTTTGGTAATTCATCCTGGATTCTATTTTCAAATTTTCCTACTGCTGTGTTGAATGATCATTTTTATCCTTTGCTGTTATTTAAGTGTTCCATGGCCCTGCCTTGAGGTCAGGAGCTACATCTTGGCATGATTTGTGTGCCCTGCAGGACTTGCATATAGTAGGTGCTCGAACAGAGCAAAGGCCGAGCACTCAGCAGTCTAGGATGCTAAATAAGCTATCACTTTTTGAAACGTTTCGAAGCAATAACCAAGTATAGAATTGTGTGGCATTTATTATAAATAAATATGGCAGTCATTTATCAAGCACCAATCAGGGGCCAAACACCATGCAGACATTAGCTCCTTTACTACGTACATCTCAGCAAAGAGGAAAGTCTTACCCCCATTTTGCAGGGGGAGAAACTAAGACTCCAAAATGCTCAGTAGTTGGGGCAGGGTGACACACCCAGTAAGTGAACTTGCACCTGTCTGACTCTAAGACTCGGCTCCTTTCACTAAGCCACACATCCTTTGCCACCACCATTGTTAAACTTCTCTTACTCCATCCTTTTTTCGTCTCGTGGATATCCCAGTCAATACTGAGCTGACAGCACCCCACCCCAAGCATTTGAGTCTTTTGCGGTTTGGCATCTAAGCTGACCCGGCCATGACAGCCGGAAACTGGCATCCCCCAAAATCCCATACATCCAAGGGGTTATTGTCAAAGTGGAACTAATAAAACCTCTTTCAAGTGACAAAGCTGAAGATTTCCTGGAAGTCAGCTTTCTGATGTAGAAGGCTGCAAACTCTAGTAAATGGATACTCTAGTAAAAGTTTAAAAAGTAATAAAATTAGGAAAATTTCCCTTTGCTGCCAAGGCTGGAGCGCAGTGGTGCGATCTTGGCTCACTGCAACCTCCACCTCCCGAGTTCAAGTGATTCTCCTGCCTCAGCCTCCTGAGTAGCTGGGACTACAGGCATGTGTCACTATACCCAGCTAATTTTTTTGTAGTTTTAGTAGAGATGGGGTTTCACTGTGTTGGTCAGGCTGGTCTCGAACTCCTGACCTCAAATGATCTGCCTGCCTTGACCTCCCAAAGCGCTGGGATTACAGGCATGAGCAACTGCACCCTGCAAAACTGAGAAATTTTTTGCTTAAAAAAAAAATACCTGTAAGGAGATCCCTAGATGCATTGGAGAAATAGAATTTGAGCTTATCTCAAAATCTGTAAAATATACAGTGTGGTGAGTGGGGTATTGAAGGGAGACACTACAACCTCAAGAGAAGAATCTTGTTGGACAGATTTGTTGTTATTAATTTATCATGAATTAATGACATCTGAGGATTATGTGAGGCAAGGGATACAAAGTGCAAACTAAAGTCTTTCCCGTATTTGTGAAGTCACTACTGGAAATGACTAAAAGTGTCTAGGACACTAGTTATTCTGACAGATACAATTTACAGCTCATTGCTTTAAACTCCATGTGTCTGTGCACTGCTCTCCCTCCTCAACCCTGTTCCCTCTCCCCATCCAGTGACTGTTTTTTTTTTTCTGTTTTTTTTTTTTGGAGGAGTCTCACTCTGTCACCAAGGCTGGAGGGCAGTGGTACAATCATGGCTCACTACAACCTCAGCCTCCTGGGCTCAAGCGGTTCTCCTGCCTCAGCCTCCTGAGTAACTGGGATTACAGGGGCCCACCACCATGCCTGGCTAATTTTTGGTATTTTTAGTAATGACGGGGTTTCACCGTGTTGGCCTGGCTGGTTTTGAACTCCTGACCTCAGTGATTCGCCTGTGTCGGTCTCCCAAAGTGCTAGGATTACAGGTGTGAGCCACCATGCCCAGCCCCAGTGAGTTATTTGAAAGCACAGATTGAGTAGTTTCCAGAGCTGAGCATATGAGCAGGATAAGTGTTGGTAATTTTGGTATAATAAAAAAATAGAAAATGGTGCTACCAGTGTGGGTCTCTCTGCCTCCTTGAGTCTGGCTGTTCTTTCAAAAATACCCTGTTCCTCAGCATGGCCTATGGAGCCACAGGCTACTGTTACCTAAAAGAGGAGAAAAGCCAAAGAGGAGAGGAGGACAGAGGTGGAAGAGAAAAAGAAGCTGGACGAACTGAAATGGATTTTGAGAATTGGCAGAAGCCCAAGATGGCAGCAGATTAAAGAAAACGATCTCTTTGAGCCTGCTTTTCTCCAGAGCAGTAGTGGATGAATAAAGCTTCCTGTGTTGTGTGAAAATAATAATAATAATAATAATATTCGGGTTTTGTCCCTGGTTCCTGACAAAGAGTTCCTAAAACACTTGGAATTTACTGTCTTTTATATGCTAATGAAGTGACTCAGGGGACGGTGGGCGGGCTATACAGCTTCTGGAAGGGAGCTGATCACCAGAAAACGAAGTGATTACAAGGTTAGAACTTTCAGCCTCACCTCCTGACCTCTGGGGAAGGAAGAGGGGCTGGAGATCACATTCAGTCACCCATGATCAATGATTTACTCAATTTGCCTACTGCCTCCATTAAAACCCCTAAATAACATTGTTGGGTGGCTTTCAGTTGGGTGAACTCGTGGATGCACTGTGAAGGTGGCATGTCCAAAGAAGGCATGGAAACCCTGCACCCCTACCCCCCACCTCCAAATATGTTGCCCTGTGTGCATCCTTTCTATTTGACTGTCCTGAGCTGTGTCCTTTATAATAAATTGGGCAGTTCTAGTGAATTACAGAATGGGGGCAAGGAGACTCTGAATTTGCAGTCAGCCAGTAACAAGTGCAGGTAACCTGAGGACCTCATTTGTGGTTGGTGTCTGAAGTGGGGCAGTCTTGTGGGACTGATCCCTTGACATGTGGGTCCTACACTACCTCTGGGTAATGTTAGAGTTGGTGTAGGAAAATGTAAGAATTGGTTGTGTCATAGGCATTTGAACTGGAGCAACATCATCTTGAGTAGGGACTGGGTAAAATAAGGCTGAGACCTACTGGGGCTGCATTCCCAGTAGGTTAGGCATTCTTAGTCACACTGGCAGGACTGGTACCACAAGATACAGGTTCTAAAGACCCTGCTGATAAAACAGGATGTGGTGAAGAAGCTGGCCCAGACCCACCAAAGCCAAGATGACAATGAAAGTGACCTCTGGTGGTCCTCACTGCTCATTACATGCTAGTTATAATGCATTAGCATGCTAAAAGACACTCCCACCAGTGCCATGACAGTTGCAAATGTCATGGCAGCTTTGGGAAGTTACCCTATGTGGTCTAAAAAGAGGAGGAGCCCTTATTTCTGGGAAATCCCTGCCCCTTTTCTTGAAAACTCGTGAATAATCCACCCCTTGTTGAGCATATAATCAAGAAATAAGCATAAAAATAACCAACCAGCCGGGCGCGGCGGCTCAAGCCTGTAATCCCAGCACTTTGGGAGGCCGAGACGGGCGGATCA
>NW_012115043.1:11656507-11663732 GCF_000951035.1 Colobus angolensis palliatus
GGAGGCGGAGCTTGCAGTGAGCTGAGATCCGGCCACTGCACTCCAGCCTGGGTAACAGAGCGAGACTGAGACTCCGTCTCAAAAAAAAACAACAACAAACCAACTAGCAGTCCTCAGTGCTGCTCTGCCTATGGAGTAGCCGTTCTTTCATTTCTTTACTTTCTTAATAAACTTGCTTTCGCTTTACTCTATGGAGTCATCCCAAATTCTTTCTTGTGAGGGATCCAAGAACCCTCTCTTGGGGTCTGGATCAGGACTCATTTCCGGTAACAGTTGTGGTTGTTGTTTGGAAAAGACTAACATTTGGGGTCAGACACACACACACACACACACACACACACAACATTTTATGAATGAATGAATAAATCAAAGAATTTTTGTTACCTGATATGTTTTAGCCACATGTAAATGAAAATCCAACTCAAACTAGGAGAGTAAAGGGCATTTACCAGTTCATGACACTTCAAATGTTCAAGGCAGAACTTGATATACATCGGGTAGCACCCTAGAGAGTGACTCAATAATGTCCCAAGCATTTGTTTGTTTGTTTGTTTTTCTCCATTTGTTTCTTTTTCTCTCCACTGTTGCTTCTGCAATGCCAGCTTCATCTTAACAGTTTATCTGGGGTTCCTACGAGGGCAGCCAGCCACTCCCGTCCACTTCTCACTCAGTTCTGTCAGGAAAGAATGACCGACTTTGAAGCATTCCTGGCACATTTTTGGTGGGGGGGGAAGGGGGGAACAGAGTCTCGCTCTGTCGCCCAGGCTTCAGTGCTCACTGCAAGCTCCGCCTCCTGGGTTCACACCATTCTCCTGCCTCAGCCTCCCGAGTAACTGGGACGACAGGCGCCCGACACCACACCTGGCTAATTTTTTGTATTTTTAGTAGAGACAGGGTTTCACCGTGTTAGCCAGGGCGGTCTCCATCTCCTGACCTCGTGATCCACCCATCTCGGCCTCCCAAAGTGCTGGGATTACAGGCGTGAGCCACTGCACCCGGCCCTGGCACATTTCTTATAATCACTCTGTTAGGATCTACCAAGGATCACATACCTGTCTGACCAGTCATGGTGCCTGAGAATGGACTGCTTGTCTTAGTATAGGTTTCTTGGTAGAAGCAGCTTTCTTATTACTTCATGCACTCCCAAACTGAAACTGCAGGTTTTGGAAAGGTGAGAATGATGCTGGGAAGGCATCCAGCTAATCTTCATTCTACTTGGGATGTGCTTATTTGATCTAACAAGTAAGGTGTTTCCTAAATTGATCCATTTGTTTGTATGCTAGCATATTATGACATATTTTAACCAAACAATCCCTAGCAAATGTTATATTCAGGAGAAGTCAGGTCTTACCATAAGAGAACTATGAAGTGTTTCACATATTGGCTCAAACCAATGGTGTGTTTGATAGTACTTTGTAAACTACACAGTCTGTAAAAATATGAGATGGTCCCATGAACAACTAGAGAAATATAAGGATATACTGAGAGTTGTGACTAGCTTTTGCTTTCTGATCCAACTTCTGTAACAGGCTATAAATAAATTTATTAACAGCTCCCACATTTACAATCAAATGGATTACTTGATAAAAATCTAGACTTCATCTTGGCTTTTTACCAGATTTGTAGCTCAGTAACCATCTAATAAATATAGGTTGGCCTGTCACAGACCAATTCATACGCCACAGTTTTAGCTCAGATGTTGGCAAGCTTTTTCGCTAAAGAGTCAGATAATAAATATTTTAGGCTTTGCAAGTCATGTGGTCTCTGGCACAACTTAACTCTGCTTTAGTAGCCCAAAACAGCCACAGAAACTATGTAAATTAACGAATATGCCTATATTCTAATAAAACTTTATTTATGGTCACTGAAGTTTGAATATCATATAATTTTCATGTGTCACAAACTATTATGCCTTTGACTTATTTCAAGCATTTAGAAATGTGAAAACTAGGCCTGGCACAGTGGCTTATGCCTGTAATCCCAGTATTTTGGGAGGCTGAGGCAGGCAGATCACGCGATCAGGAGACCGAGACCAGCCTGGCCAACGTGGTGAAACTCTGTCTCTACTAAAGATACAAAAAATTAGCTGGGTGTGGTGGCACGTGCCTGTAATCTCAGCTACTCAGGAGGCTAGGGCAGGAGAATCACTTGAACCTAGGAGGCAGAGGTTGCAGTGAGCCGAGGTAGCATCATTGCACTCCAGCCTGGGTGACAGGGCGAGACTTCATCTCAAAATAAAATAAAATAAAAACCATTCTTAGTACACAGGCTGTACAGCAAGCTGAATTTGGCTCATGGGCTGAAATTTGTCAACTCCTGTTTTATAAAGCTCAATGCCACAAACCCATAAAGTTTATGGAGAGGGGATGAAAATGGTATTACCTGAACCAATAATTTGTGCATTCACAAAGAAAAAATCTCACTCTACTTTGCATGTAGGTTCTATAAGTTCATTCATTATTTTTTGTCCCTTTCACTCTACTTTTGAAATCAATGGATGGTCCAAAATTTCTAGAATTCGCATTTTTACCTTAAAAGTTGAAAAGATTTAAAGTTTTTGAGAAAACATGAGAGTGATTTCAGGTTACAGCTGGACACCTACAAGATTGGGCTACATCTTTGTTGGAGCTGGTGCAAGCTCAGCAGGTCCTCACTGAAACTCAACATTTTCTCCCAAAGCCACTTGCTCCCCACCATTGCTATTTTCCATCCACGGTACCTCATTTCTAGTTAAGCAGGCTTGAAAATTAGTGTTACTGTATAGTGAGCATTCCAAAGGAATCCTGCTCAGCCTCAGGACTTCTGTGTAGTGGACCTGCCTCCCTAGGTCCCAGGGATGGAACTTGACCCATATGTGGCCAATCAGAGAACTATATCTCTTTAGCTACAGTGATGATCTAAAGAGAATGAATCAGACTCCTCCATGGGACTTTTGCTAGAACGATCAGGTTGAGTTGAGTTTCTGTTACTTGCAACCCAAGTAGTGCTGACTAAATGAATTACCATTCAATTATTTTAATCCTTATCTCTCCTGCCCAGTACATTTTCCCCCACTATCTAGTCAGTTACCATGTCCTCTGATTTGTGGGATATGTCTTCCAAATTCATCCGTTTCCTTCAGTTCTTAATTACTTCACCATTACCTCCTTCTATTTGTCACATTAGTCTCATTGGTATCCTATTCAATATATACTTTTTGAAGGACATGCTGCTATATGTTACAATGGCAGTGGACTAAACTGGCAAGAGCACTGGATTTAGGATCAGGTAGAATCTGGGTTTGAATCTCAGTCAGCCCCTCATCAGGAAATGTATTGGCTCCTTTAGGTGTTAGTTTCCCCGTGTGTGTCATAGGGGTAGCTTTTAGGGTTGATACGAGGATTAAAAAAGAATGACATATGAATCAGACCATATACATACACAGTGGGCATCTAAGAAATTAGAGTTCTTAGTATTGGATGAAAGGAACTGTGCAAGCCCCAACTCTCATCCTTGAAGAACATTCAGGTGTCCTTCTCATGGGGCTTGCACCTCTCCATCCATCTTCTCATTACTTCTTATCTTCCTGCTATGTGAGGCCATTTCTGTATGTAGCCTTGTTGCTCATAAATCTCCTAAGGCCTACACTGGCTCCACAGACTCTTCACTCTGGCCTCCAGAACGTCCATCTGCTCTCTTCACCTGAAATTATCCCTATAAACATTATAAAAATTAATCAGGGAAGAAGGGGGAAGAAATGAAAATACACTATGCTCGTAGCACATTCAACATTAATCATTAGGTCAGCTTGCACTCTGACTTGCTTCCTTATAATTCTTTGCCTGCTGCCCTAGAATCACATAGACCCTAGATTATAGTTCCCCTTAACTGCTCTACAGATGACAACTTGAGCATTGTGAAATGTTAAGTTTTCCATTTGAGATATTCTTTCAGATCCTGCATGCCAATGAAACTACTGATGTCAGCTGGTCTGAAGCACCCCAAGAGAAGATGACTCACCAAAGAATGTGGTTTCTACATCCTGACAATTTTATCACTTACCCTGTCCAATCAACAACCCAATTTTCCAGCCCCTTGTACTCCATGAGCCCCTTAAAAACTCAGCCCAGAGCTCCTTGGGGAGATGGATTTGAGTGTCTCCTCTTACCCCTCTTATCTCCTTGCTTGGCCACCCTGAAATTACTAAATTCCTTCTTTGCTACAACCCTTGCTGTCTCTGCATATTAGCCTGTTGCTACACAGCAGTCATATGAATCTGTTGGTACTGTAACACACTCAATCTGATCTCCCTCTGTCTCAACCATCAAGTCTCTTTCCACCAAGTGGGGAAAGTCACTATCTGCCAGATATGCCACCCAAAGTCCTTATGCTAGTAAACTTGAATTTGAAATATTAGTCTTCACTCAGTCCTAAACCCCAAATCCTCTCAAGGCCTTCTGTTCCTCCTCTTTCTCTTCTTCCTTCTCAGAATTTTCAAAGAACCGATTCTTTTATTGAGGCATGCTCTCCATGTGTGTCTTCTTTACTAGATGGTAAGTTCCTGGAAATCAGGATTTGTTGGGTATGTATTCGTAACTGTATCCCTGTTGCCAATTCCTAGCACAGTAGAGCATCCGTGTCCATTGTTCAGTATGCATCAGCTGAGTAGACTTTTATGGTGCTGAAGGATTAAGTGATCAGGCTCATAAACACTCTATTAGTCAGGATTCAGTTGGGAAAACAGAACTAACACTAGATATTTTGTTTTTAAATTTATTTACTTATATTTTTAAGAGGCAGGGTCTCTTTGTTGCCCAAGCTAGAGTGCAGCAGAATGATCATAGCTCCCTGCAGCCTCAAAGTCCTGCACTTCAAGTGATTCTCCCACCTCAGCCTCCCTAGTAGCTGGGACCACTGGCATGCACTGCTATGACCAGCTATTTTTATATTTGTAGGCCGGGCACGGTGGCTCATGCCTATAATCCCAGCACTCTGAGAGGCCAAGGCAGACGGAACACCTGAGGTCAGGAGTTCGAGACCAGCCTGGCCAACATGATGAAACCTTGTTTCTACTAAAAATACAAAAATTAGTTGGGCCTCATGGCGGGCGCCTGTAATCCCAGCTCCTTGGGAGGCTGAGGCAGGCGAATTGCTTGAGCCTGGGAGGCAGAGGTTGCAATGAGCTGAGATTGTACCACTGCACTCCAGCCTGAGTGACAACAGGAAAACGCCTTCTAAAAAATTAAAAAAAAAAAAAAATTCAGAACAGAATAGGGAGAGAGGGACAACAAGGACCTCAGTCTTTGCAACTGTATACATCTTTAAAAATGGCATGGGGGCTGTAATGACTCCAATGGCTAAGCTTGGCCACTGGAGTAATAGCTCCAGGACTTCCTGTAGTGAGCGATCATGTGCAGTACCAGGTATATACCCTTATTTGGCAAGTTCAACCACCAAACCAGCATGAGACAAACAAGAAGCCTGGGTGAACCTCGCTAGCCTTATCCAGCCGGAACACATTTACCAAAGCACAGCTCTATTAGGGAAAGGTTGACAAACTTTCCAGACACACAGCAAACTGGCAGCCCATCACTCGAGTTGGGAGCATAAACTGTTTCTCAGGAGTCACTCAGAACTGAGACCAATGGTCAAAATGGAGGCTAGAGTTGGGACAGTCAACACAAAGACATACAATCTTCTTAAAATGCACGCTTACAAAAACAAATAAATGTCAGCCTTTTGAGAGTTGCATTGAAAAAGCTATGGGAGTGCCCAAGCATACTTTAGAAAGCTGAGCATTAAGAGAAAACACCAAATGCTGATTTCCTCAATATTTGGTTGCATCGACAACAGATGAAATTATATTTACTGAGTTAGAAAGTTACATCATTTCTTCCTTCTTTCCATTTTTCTTCTTTTTAAAATCACATCAAAAGTGCAAAAATGGGCCGGGCGCGGTGGCTCATGCCTGTAATCCCAGCACTTTGAGAGGCCAAGACAGGTGGATCACGAGGTCCGGAGTTCGAGATCAGCCTGACCAACATGGTGAAACCCTGTCTCCACTAAAAATACAAAAATTAGCCAGGCGTGGTGTTGCATGCCTGTAATCCCAGCTACTCAGGAGGCTGAGGCAGGAGAATCACTTGAACCCAGGAAGCGGAGGTTGCAGTGAGCTGAGATCACGCCACTGCACTCCAGCCTGGGTAACAGAGTGAGACCCCATTTAAAAAAAAAAAAAAGTGCAAAAATCATACTTTTTCCTGCTTCTGATTTGTTTTATGATCTGATAGAGGCTGTCAGGGAAGAAAAAGGCACTCAGGTTGATAATTTTCTTCTAACTATAAGAATGTATTCCTGCTTAGATTTCATGTGGCTGCCCTCAATTCTGGAAGATTTAAGTTAATCATGATGTATGGAGCCAGGTTGTTTGGCTATATGCTGAGGTCCATTTTCAAGGATGGGATGGAGATATTTCAGTGTGACTTTTTTGGTACATGATCTGACCGAGATCAAATATCAAAAATTGCTGTAAGCTAGAATACAGGACTATGTTTGGTTATATAGAAGGTTTTCTTTCCCCCAAATAAGTTAAATAGGAGACAGTTTAGGAAGAAAATGCAGTTTAGTGGAAGTGTCTTTATAGTAAACCAACTTTTGTTGAGTGTCTATAGGGTGTAGATAATACTTATTAGCTGGGTAACCTTGGGCAAGTTAGTTAAATGCTCTGTGCCTCAATATTCCCATCTGTACAATGGGCATAATGAAAAAGTACCTATTTCATAAAGTTGTTATTGGGATAAAATGAGTAAATTTTTTTTAAAGAACTTAGAACAGTGGAAATGATCAGCTCAGAAGATGGTGGCTTGTTGTTTGAAGACTATGGAAAAGTAGTTGTAAAAATATTACTTTGGTTTTATGATTTTTTCTCCCAACAAAAAACATTGATCCCAATTCAGGAGAATGATTTCAATCTCAGCGACTAGTTATAGCATGAGGTGTGGACCTCATGCTTATCCTTCTTTATTCTCTTCTATCTGTTCCAACTGACAAGCACTGATGGGTGCTAGTGTCATGCCTCACGCACTGTGTAGCCACCTTATCATTATTATCATTATTATTATTATTATTATTTTTCAAGATGAAGTCTTTCTCTGTCATCCAGGCTAAGTGCAGTGGCACGATCTCGGCTCACTGCAACCTCCACCTCCTGGGTTCAAGTGATTCTCCTGCTTCACCCTCCCCAGTA
>NW_012115043.1:11665182-11686769 GCF_000951035.1 Colobus angolensis palliatus
CCTGACCTCGTGATCCGCCCGTCTCGGCCTCCCAAAGTGCTGGGATTACAGGCTTGAGCCACCGCGCCCGGCCTAAAAGCTGAAATCTTTAGTTAAATTACATTACTGAATTTGCAGGAAGCTGTTAAGGTTCAGTATGCCAAAAGCTAATTTATTTTATGTAATTGGAACTAGCGTTTAGTTAGGTATAAAATATGTTCACTGCAACAGTCTTTGTATTAGCAAAAATAAACAAAACCTAAAAGCATTCTAAATGCCCAAACAGAAAGAATTCACTCAGTGGCATACTACACAACCTTTAAAATCAATGGTTATTAAAAGTATATAGCTAGATGGGAAAATGTCTATGATATGCTGGAGAAAAGCAGGATATAAAAATGTCTTATACAGAAATAACTATGGAAAATATTGAAAGAAGAAATGAATGATTTAAAATATGCATATGCAAAATATATAAAATATTCCTATAACAAAGTATTTTTACAGTACAAACTAAATTTCTAAATGAAATAGAATAGAACCTATTACATATTTAGAAATCAATATAAACCTCTCTCTAAACTGCACCATTTCTCATTGCAGTGAAATTCCAAGTAATTATTTTACGTGATTTATTCAGCACCTGTCATTTTAAGAATTGGATAATGTTTGGCTACACAGCAAAGAATAATTAGCACTATAATTAATCAAATTGCTGTTTATACTTCTATGTCAAAGTTAATCATTTTCATTTTCTTGTTTTATGTAAGGGGTTCTCTTTTACTGAAGCCAATAACATCCACAAGTAAACTTAAATGCATTTCACATGTTTTAGTTTTACAAACTTAATATCACAGCAGAAACGTAATCTCAGTCAACACTCTTAATTACTGACACCTGGAGCAAAAGCATAGCGTTCTTACCTAAGCTAAACCAATAGGACTATTTTCAGAATGCTCAATCATTCAGTCATCAATTGTTCTGTGTTAGGCACAGGAACCACTGTGTTAAACATAATCTGGACTAATCTGATAGAAGATATTATCCTTGCCTGTTCTCCCTTGTTCTCCCCTGCCCTTCCTCTGTTTACCAACACACAACACAAGAGTGGGAACCCAACTTTGCATCTTCTAGGCAGTCATAGAAATACTTGGTTCAGTCTGAAGAATCCTTTCAATGTGGAGGGTTTTTCTTCAATATGAAATCAAGCTAAGAATCTTCAGACAAACTATTATTTCAGCCTTTTTTTTTTTTTTTTTTTTTTTGTAGCTCACCTGGCACCCAGAGTGATGTGGAAGTTGTCAATGATCACTTTATTGTTATACATAGACTTTCAGTCTATCAAACATATGTAAATAAATAAAATATGTGTTGATATTTCCAAGCAAGCCAGACCTTTGCAGCTCTGGTTTCACTGTAGCAGGTTTAGTGGGGAAGTTCAGATGCTCAGAGTTTTCCTGTTATGTGAAACCATTCTTGGCTGTAATGTCTCTCCAAGGAGCTGCTCTAATTAATGCAAAACACTCTAGATATTACTTAATAAACACTAAGCTTCTTCTAAGTGGCACAGAATTAAAATCCTTTGCTGTCTCTATATGCTCTCATGTGCTGGAATTACCAGTATGTTGTATTTCATGAAGAAGAGAGAAATCTGTAGCAAAAGCAGAGTTTGAAAACAATTATTTCTGCTAACCAACAACTCTTGCGGTACTGTATACTTAGTAAACCCAGTTAACAGGGAACAGAGAAATTAACTGAGGAAATAAAAATATACAGGCTGCAGAGCATGAATTAGAATCACAATGTCTCCAAACAACAGATACTTAAAGAATGTGTTTTATCTCTGAGCTTAATCTGCTCTAATTAATGCTCCAAGAGTTTGTTCCTTCAAAAGACTGCAACTGATGTGACATCAGTTATTTGCAGACACAGGCAAAAGAAGGCTGCCCCCAAAGAACGCTTTGTCCAAATATTCTTGAAGATGTTCTAGAAGGACGATCTTCCAGGGAAGATTTTAGTTAGCCAACGACAATTTTTCATGGTTAATCTCTGATTAGTTTATCAGTTCCAGTGAGTTTGATAGCCTATGGCTGTATGCAACCAACTATTTTTTCAACGTCTTTTTTTTTTTTTTTTCTTTTTAAATATATCTGGAGGTCTGAGCCACTTCCCCTTCAAAGTCCTATTCCCAGCTCCAGGCACAATCCCAAGAATTAAATGAAGAATAGTGTTGAATATGACCTTATAATTCTTGAAGCTAACATGAAAAATGTTAAAGGTACCTGGAAATAATACCAGACAAAATTTAAAAGCACAATAGAAAACCCTCCAAATATATTCTCCTTTAGATCAGATCTCATTTTGATTTCAAGTTTGAGAAAAATTGGTTTATTCCTCTGCAATCACATCTTGAAAGCTGATAAGTCTACTTCTTTAGTTTTTCTTACACTGTCTCTAGAAATACCTCTAATAGTCACTGTAACCTTTCTACAATGTTGGCCAATAACAGTCTACAAAGTTTACCAGAACAAAAACATCAAGCATCGAAGGCAAAAGATAAAAGTATCCCAAAATTGAGCAAGATTATCTCAATTACCCTGATACATGTGGCTTATTTTCCCCACTCTGGGCATGAAAAATGAAAATGTAAGAGAATTCTGACTTGGAAATTCTAACCAAAGAGTATCCTCTCTCTTGATTTTAACATAACCTGTTTAACTATCACAGTGCTCAGATAGGGTAGCTAGCAGAAAGTGGTGTGTGTGTGTGTGTGCATGTGCAAGAGAGATAAGAGAAGAGACTAAGAGAGACAGACAGGAGAGACAGAACAGGTGAGGTTGCAAGCTCAGCTATCTAGCCTGTTATGACACCAAAGACCAGATACAATAGTTGAAAGAAGAAAACTTGATGACCCAGATGTGATTCTGGTTTTTGAAAACAAGCGGTTTATGCGATGCAAGCCTAGCAAACAGGTAGATTTGGAAATGTGTATGATATAATGATGTTTATATTGACATAGGTAAAGATTTGTCTACCAAGATCATAAAGTATAAAAAAAAAAGATTTGTTTAAATTAAACTTATTATCTCAGACCTGACTGTTGATCACCAAGAGTTCCTTGAGAATCCCAAGTCCCACATTGCCTGCCCCCACTCACTTTCTTCCCCTCCCCCATTTTTTCAGAAGCCAGAGGATGCCTGCTGCATCTTGCACTGTAGTGCAAACAGATTCCCCCAAAGAGAGAGGAAGATAAAATGAATTTAAATTCCAAAGGGGTTCCAGTGCCGGTTTCCTAGTCCCCGAGTCAGCAATGTGTTTGTGAAAATTCAGCCTTTTTGTCTCCCAGTAAAAAAGGAGCTAAATCTACATCGGTGGCCCAGTCTCGGATTGCTATTCTTTGCATTTTCTATTCGAGTGAATGAGAGTGAATGAAGTGGCCGGGACCCTTCATTTGATCTACTCAATTGCATAAAGTGACAGAATTCTAATATATTTGTTTAAAGCTCTTCAATGGGCTTTCACCTTTTTTTGCTTGCAAATGAAGCATCCGTGGGCAAAGTTTCATCCCCCTTTAACACTGGGACATATTTCATAACTGAGGCCGTGGTTTGAAGTAATCTTGAGAGGAGTTTTAGACTCAAAAAGTGGAAAATAAAGAAACAGATGTGAAGTTATTGTAAATTCCTAGAGTGGGCTCTGGGGCTATTGTGCCTCCACGGCGGGCGGTCCAGGGGCTGTGCCTTTCATGCTGTAATTGAAACATATTAATTAGATAATTTGTTGTTAGTTTAAACGAAACAAATGCATCCCCTTTGAGGCTTCACAGCCGGTGGGTTGGGTGGTTTTTGTTTTGTTTTTGTTTGGGTGTCTCTGTGCATATGTGGCTTTTAGGGAAAAAAAATTAATTGACATTTATATTAATTTAAGAATAGATCCTGATCCTTTCTGTTTCTTAGCTGAATACCTTTTACAAAGGGAATTTTCATTTGTAAAAGTATAAACCCACTCCTCACCCCTACACTCTGCCATCCCCCAGTGCCCCCAGTCTTGCATAAACGAATGTAAATCTTACTGTCTGCAGCACCGGCTTGGACTCTTCCTCCCTCCTACTTCCCACCTCATCCTTCTTGAGCACCTGGCCATATTTATGCTTGCAAGACCCTCAATGTTCTCATCTCTTTAAAGGAATTAAACTCACTGCTATGGTATTTAGGCCATTTTGATGATCATTTACTAGCACCACTCCTCACTCAGGTTTTTCAGAACTCCCCAATCAGATAATAGAAACAGTGAGAATTTCTGTAGCTTCTGTCTTGAGAAAGTGCATGAAATTCATTCATTGTGTCAGCGCTTCCTCAAATCACAGAGAATCCTGTTTAAAAACTCAGTCAAATGCAGAATCATGTAAAAAACCAAAAGTAACAGAATAGCCATGTTTCCAAATACAAAACCCGAAACTAAGAAATCAATACTGCTTGAATTTACAAAATAGAAAATAATATCACTTATCTCAGTTCTCAGGACAAATCCCACACAGACACCTTCCCACTCCGTGGTGTTGTCTCTTCCAGTTTTATTTTAAAGCTGTGTGTATTGACTTTGGACTTGAGCCAGGTGAAAAGATTTAACATGACAAAGAGAGCCATTGAAGGTATCATAGTTATAAACTTCCTTATTTGTGGGGCACTTCAGCTAAACAGGGCATAAGTCTCAAAGCTGGGGGGTGAGGCAGGGATGGAGTGGGGTGGAGGCATGTGTGTTTGGACTGCCTTTAGATTTCTGATCAAGGTCAAAATATCATCAATGGATTTTTTTTTTTACTTTACTCATTCAACTTTGTCTGAGAAAAGATGCCTGCATTTGTGAAAGGAGGGCTCACAATGCCCAAGTTATTTCATTCTTTGCAATACACCATGACGAACTTACCAGCTGAAAAGAGCATTTTCAAATACTGAGTTGAAATCTCTCCTTTGCTAAAAATCAGAAATAGATCTGTATCTTATTTACCTGTAGGTATTAAATGTGTGTATGTACACATCACTTATCTCTGAATTCTAGTGCCTGTTATAAGAGGAACAGTTATCTAAGCTGAAGATTTATAAAATGTTTGAGGCCCATGTTAGGCCTTTATACTTCCTTCATCCCCAGCTTGAATTCAGTGTTACCAAATTCGATGAGATTAGCGTATTCCAGAGATGGCCTTAATTTTCTTTTGCAGGCAACTGAAAACGTATTTAATTTTTCTTTTTTAAAAAAGTATATGATTTCTTGTTGAGAACAAAGTTTTTTAAAGAGTTTCCTAGCCCGGGGTGGTTAAGTTTGCCAGGCTTTCTTTAGCTGATCTTGTTGATATAATTGTGAATTGGGCTTGATGAATGAGTTTAGTTGTCCCCTGTTTGACGAGCTTTAGTAGCTTCATGCATTTTAATCAGTCCAATGATTCATTTATTTTCCACCTTTTTTTTTTTTTTTGGCTGTGTGTGGGATCCTTCTTTTTAAAAAATGGTCAGAACAGGATTAATTACCTTTTGCATTAATCCTAAGTTGTTTCTCAGGTAGTCCTCTAAATATATAATGGTTGCAGGTGCTAAGGATCCGCCTATGAAGTATAGTGATTGTGGTTTCTATGTGGGTTTCTCTGTGTTGCACAAGGGTCTCTTGTTTAATCATTTTACACAGTAAAGTGTTAATCACCATTTAAGTTTCTCTTTGCCTTGTAACTTCATTAGGTGAATACACATCTCATTCTAGAAATATTGTGACCCTTTCAATAAAGTGTCAGTTAGCCTTGAGCCATAAATTCTTGGCAAATGTTAATTCTCTGCAAAAATATGAAGAAAAGCAAATACTTAAATTCAGGCGTTTGAAGTAAATTCATTCATATCTTTAAAATAAGTGCATCAAGCATTATTTTCTCAGAGGAAGGAGTGAAAGAAATCTGTTCAGTTCAAAGTGAACAGGTATCTTCACATGAAGGTGACCCTTTAGGTAATTTCTATTTAAAAAATCTTAACAACTGCAATAATTTAAAGGAGCAAGGAACTGAATACTCACACTAAATAAGATGCATCAGAATATAAGCATTGAGTAAGCAAGTCTGTTTTTACTTTTTAAGTCTCCATATTTTCTACCTGATTTCTACATAAGCGTTATAAGTGCTATATTTCATAAAATGTATATTTTGATATAGACAAAATACATATAAAGTACTTATTGTTTCAAAAACAGGTTTTCTTTCAACACTGCACCTGTGCACCTGATCTGTAATAGAAATAGTCTGTTTCCTTTTTCCCTATACACAAACACCTTCAAAATTCTGTCTGAATAATTTCTCCCACAGTCTGCAAGTGCATAAAAGGTTTGACTGTTTTCACAATATATGAAAAAGGCAAATTACTCAGTGTATTGCAGAAAGCATGCTTAGGGAAGCATTACATCCATCTTTTGCAAAATTATTATCTGTAGCAACTCTTCAAAAACACACAAAACTAAAATTTGAATTTACATATTTTAATGAGAAAATATTATTTGGACTAGGTCATAATTTAATGTAGACACCCCCCCTTTTTTTTAAATCCTTTGTTTTAAAACAGGCATGCTGGGAACAAGAACATCAATATTTAAAATGCCATGCTAATTCTGTACAGGGAGGGAAAAATGAAAGGTAAAAATTTTACAGCTCTGATGACACTACAACTTTTTTTTTTTAACTTAAGCAGGTCACACCAGAACAACAGTTCGTTTTCCAGCCAATTATCTAAGAGTCTAAAGGAATACAACAAACAAAAGTGCATTTTACACAGTGTATAATCATTCCTATTCACAAGTATTTACATCTCTTTGCAGCCCTTTAGCTTCTTGGAAAAGTTCTGGTAGCAAACAGAAAGACTTGTCCGTGGGAGAGCTATCCGGTGACATCCCTTCATGTTATCAGTCAGCTCATCTAAGTTTTTCCCGGGTTGCCCTTGATGCTTTCTTGGTTTGGGCTTATTTCATTTTCTTTCTTTCTTTCTTCTTTTTTTTTTTTCCCAACAATAAAATAAATAGCTAAAAAGGTCTCTAAGTAATCGGAAAGTTAACATCCCAATTAACTTTCCCATCCCCACTTCCCTCCCCTAAACCTGGCCAGAAATGAAGAGTAAACATTCACATTACAACAGGTACTTATAATGTGGGCTTTGCCCGTTCGTCCGCCTAGCAAGACAGATTCAAGTTCATTGTTTACATATTACTGGGCGCTTTGTAAACAATACAAGGTTACTTTTAGTTTTGTTTTGCTGTGTGAGGACAAGCGTCGCCTTCTCAGCTTGGCAGCCTCTTTCCTAACTCCCAGCTCCTGGAGCCTCTGGAAGGAAACAAAACCCCAAACAACAACAACAAAATCTCCGCAGAAGCCCAGGAGGCAGGGCCGCAACCCCGAGAAGTTGTGGTCTGCCCAGCCCCTGCCGGATGGGCGGAGGCGAGTGGGGTAGGAAGATTAGTGGCTCCTTTTTGCTGCAGATTTCCAAGACGTAAAGAGATCCGGCCCTCCCCTGCGCGGTTGCAGCCCTCGCGGGGAGGGGGTGTGGTGGGGCTGTTCCTGGAAACTTCTGAGGCAGTTTCTCTTGTCTTGAAACTGCACAGAGTTCGGGGCTCCGCCGATCTGGGCGGAGGGAAGACGCGCTTTTCTCGGCGAAGAGGGGGTGACTGGATTTCCCCCGCCAGTCAAATGGGAGGGGGTTTCGGGGCCTCAGGGAGGGGATGGCTCGGCTCAGGTGGCCCCCCGGCCTTCCCTGACGTGGGGGCGAGGACAACTCCTACGCGCCTCCTGGCCCATCTGCAAGTTTGTGTTTTGTCTCCTGGGTCCAAAACAAAGTTCTCTTGGGGCAAGACGGGTTGGCCGAAGGTGAAAGGGACAAGTTAGGGTGGCGGTTCCAGGTTGCGGCGGGCAGGACTAGGAGCCAGCGAAGGCGAGTGAGGTGGTGGGGAGGAGAATGAGAGGGGGCGTCGGCTCCTGCGGGTCAGTGCACAGCCACCGAGTGCAAGGCGGAGGCCGGGCTGGTGAGCGTTTCGCTGGGGGTGGCGGGGCTGCTTTGGCTGGTGGCTGTTTGTGAGGACGTTGGGCTGAGCGAGGGCGGCGAGTTCGAGAGCAAGGTGGGGATGGGCGCTGGCAGCGCAGGCAGCGCGGGCACGGCGGCCGGCGTGGGCTTAATGGGCACGGGGATGGCGGGCAGCGTCTGGCCCGCCGCGTGACACAGCGGCTTCAACGGCACGCCGTAGGCGCTGTAGTCGCCACTCGCCATGGAGATGGGGGTGGCCGAGTCGATCATGCCGGCGGAGCCATACACGTGTGGCCAGCCGGTGCCCAGCGAGCTGCCCATGGTAGTCAACTGGTTGGGGAGCGGGTAGGCAGCGGGCACCGGCTGCATGGCGGAGAAGGCCAGCCCCCCAGGCATCTTGTATTCCCGCGCGATGATGTTCTCGATGGCGAAGGGGTGCTTGAAGCCCGAGGGCTGCGCCACGCCGCCCAAGTTGTAGGCGGCAGCGGGCATCTGTGGCAGGTGCGTGCCCGAGGCCGCCAGCGCGCTGAGCCGCAGCTTGGCCTGCTGCTGCAGGTACTGCGCCGCGTCGGCTGGCTTGCTGGGCGCCAGGTGGTCGGACTTAAGCACCTTGAAGCGCTTGCGGCGCCTCAGGAAGCTGCCGTTCTCGAACATGTCCCCGCAGCTGGGGTGCAGCGCCCAGAAGCTGCCCTTGCCTGGCTGGTCTGGCCGCCGCGGGATCTTGATGAAGCAGTCATTGAAGGAGAGGTTGTGGCGCAGGCTGTTCTGCCAGCGCTGCGTGTTCTCCCTGTAGTAGGGGAAGCGGTCCATGATGAACTTGTAGATCTCGCTCAGCGGCAGCATCTTCTCGGGAGAGCTCTGGATGGCCATAGCGGTCAGCGAGATGTACGAGTAGGGCGGCTTCTGGTCGCTGTACGTGTTACGGCCGGGCCGAGGCATCTTCTTCCTGGCCCTCTTCTTGCTCTGGGTCCGCGCGGGCTGGCGGACTGCTCGGATCTGGGAAGGGGGAGGTAATAAGAGGAGGTAGCATGGATGCACAGAGACACCGGCGGGGTCAGCCAGGCCGAGTAACAGACTTCGGGGGTCGGGGGTGGGGGCTGCGGTGCTCGATCAGCCGGCGCCCGTGCTCTTTAGCCAGCAACTTTGCCGGCTTAGTGGGACCCAGCCAGGGGGCGCAGGAGGGGAAGCGGGCGAACGGCGCTAGGATAGCCGGGAAGTTAGTCGAGCCTGGGGCAAGAACCGGGTGCAGGGACGGAACAGAGAGCTGCTCACCTTAAAGTTGCTTCAAGTTGCGCGTCCGCATCCGGGAGGGCGCCGCTGCGCGCCGCTTCTCTCTCGGCGCGCACTCTGCGCGCAGCGTCCGGGTCCTGTTGGACTCGGCGCGAATCTGAGCTCTTGAGCTCAGTCCCGCAGCGTCCCGCGCCGCCCGGTCCGCGACGCTCCTGGAGCGTCCTGCGGGCAGCCGAGCTCGGCTGAGGAGTCCTGGCGCGGATGGTGGCAGCGAAGGTCTTAGGGCTCCGGAGGGCGCTACCGTGGGCTCCGTGTCTCGGCTGAGCTAGGTGGCTGCCTCCATGCCCTCCCTCGAACCATCTGATAGTTTTAAGCGGTGACAGGAGCAGAAAAGACCCCTGTAGCGGCGCTTCATTAATGTGCCACTTCTTAGCTATCATATGACAATCGCCTTGGGAGGAGGAGGAAGAGGAGGGGGAGCGGGGGCTGCAGAGGGAGGGGACTGAGCGAGAAGGGAGAGCCCGGCCAGCTCTGGTTTCTTTCACACCTATTTACATGGACACCTTGGCCAATAGGAATTACTTCCAGCTCAAGACTGGGCGAGGGGGAAGAGCCTCGGCCACTGGCAGCGAGCAGGACGCGCCGGCCGGTGTGCGCCGTGTGAAGGTATGAGGAGGCGGCCGCCGCGGAGCAGGGAGCCAGGCGACCACTCACATTCACAGATGGAGCAGCCGCGCAGATGATGTTTGACATGGAAATTGCTTGGCTGGGGTATTCTGTTTCCTCTGCGTTGTATCCGGTTTGTATCTGTTAGGTAACTTTAGGCACGGCTTTCCCCTGAAACCGACCCTTTTCCTGCGCTTAGCACTACCCGGGGTTGTTTGCATGGGTTATAATAATTAAAACACACCCTTGCCCCCAGTCGCCCAGGAGTTAGGTCGAAATTTGACTTGACCTTCCTATAAAGCTGCTTCAGCTCTGTTTAGTTAGGTGTGTAGCTTTGAAAAAGTGATGGGGTTTACAAAATACTTTCAAAATGTGATTGGACATCCCCATGTAAGAGCCCATTTTGAATGTAACTGTATTGATCAAATTTTTAAAAATTAAAATAGTGTATCTGGGCGAAAAGTCCAGGTATTTGCTTTAAAAGTCCTCCGGGAATTTGGTTGGACACAGGACGGCGGCTCAGGGGCTGTTGGGGCAAATGTTGTGTGGATCTGGGGAGGGCCTGAGTTTGACACAGTTTATCACCAGGTAAGCCTCAGGGGCTCTCGCTTTTCCCAGGTGTTTTGAAACTTTGGGACTCAGGCGTATCCTGGAAGTTTTCATTTTACAGCCGGAACTCCCCTCCCCAACCCTCCCACCCCTCTCACTCCCCCACCCCCGCTTTTTTTTTTGTATGGAGAACTTAGGATTTAGAGTGTAGCAAAAGCTGCCTGCGATCCCACTAAAACAGCAGTATCTTCTACAACTTGGGGGAAAGAACCATAGAGTTTTCCTTTTTGGGAAGGGGGCAATGTGCCTCGGGTCACTCCGCCTGGCGCGAGCAGCAGGCTCCCTTCGGCTCGGATTCGCCTTGGGAGAGTTAAATGAATCATTATTATTGTCATTATCCTCATCGTCGTCGCTGCCGTCGTCATCATCATCATCATCAAATTGCTATGAAGTAAATAGTGAGTCGACCCCGCCTGCATGCACGCCCTCTATGAGTACACACCAGGAGTTCCCACCGGTTTCTGCACGTTCTCCGACCTTTGAGGTTTTTAAAGACATTCATTTTACTGGGTTGTTAAAAACTCAATACCTACAGACCACACAGAATCATCTTCAAAGTCCAGAAATGTGAGAAACTTTTTTTCCTAGAAGTGGTGGTCGTAGAGAATTCTGGGTGTTAAGTTTCAACACAACACTTTAAGTGATATTAGAGCATTATTAGTGGAGCTGTTTGGGGTTAGCATAAAAAAGATCTTTCAGCGCGCGCATGCACACACACACACACACACACACACACACAACTTCATTAACTACAGTTTCGGAGGCGGTCAATAACTCACCAAAACGTAACTTAAACACGATGAATTTAGGAGATTAAACAATTTCATTAATATTGAAATGGCTCTGGCTCTGGGCTGCCTCGCTTGAGATGCAAGCGCACGTTTTTCAATATTAACAGAAGTGCTTGAAGAAAAGAATAATGTCACCTTCTTAATTCGGAAAAAATAACCGGGAGGAGGAGATGGGTGCGAGGGGCTGGGGGGAGGGATGTTGACCTGTCTCTGGGGGTATGACTCGAGAAGGGCAGATAAATGTATTGCCCTTCTCAGCAGATAAACCACTTGGACTCGGATGGAACCTCTGCCAAGCTTTGGCGGGAGGCAGCCGTACTCGTCCCAGCTACTCGCGCTTCAGGTCATAACAAGGTGCGGCGTTTGGGGGGTTACTTGGTGCGGCCAGATTCGAATCGAAGGTCCGGGGGAGGAAGGAGCTGGGAAGTCCAAAGAGCCTGGGAGCCTGGGGGATCCGTGATGAGGAATAGTGGGCAAGGCTTGTGTTTCCCAGAATGGAAAGGCGCTGGTCCACGGCTTCCCTGCTCACCAGTACAGCTGGCCTCGGTACAAAACAGTTACTGTGGGCAAGGCAGGAGCGCTCCTGCGGTGGAAGAGTACCAGTGTAGACACCCCCAAGAATTTTTAGGATCCTCTCAGTAAATATGTGCATCTGTTCATACTGATATGTAGACCGATAAAATATCATGGGCGGCTGGATTCGGGGTGTAGATAGGAGTGAAAGCTCTCCTCCGTTCGCCCAGTGACAGCCAGGAAGATTCTTTTCTATCCGGCATGGGTGCGTGTTGAGGGTGGGGAATAAGGAGAGAGAAGTGTTTTATTTTAACAATTGGCATTTTCTTGCCCTGCAAAGAGGCCATTGTATGCCTGTCGAAATCATTGCTCAGAGTAAACAGGAGATTAACTAAATTCTAAGAGTAAAAACGTTCGTGTTAAAAAAAAAAAAAAAGACCGAAGTTGAAATAAATCTTTGTCTGTCTCCCCGGGAACGTTGTCACCCCTAAGTTTGGAACATGCGAGGATACAAGTAGGAATTTGTGTCTGATGAATCTTTAAAGTTTGGCTAGTGTGGAGATAGGAGTTTGACGCACATTGCACACGACCAGGGTTACTTAAGTAAACCGAACCTAATAGCACAAGTTTGCCTTGGATGAGGAGAGAAGTTGTGAGATACACATTTAAAACTTGGGCTTTACTACAAAGTTTTATCTTGGTTCTGCTGGAGGTCTACAAAGCCCAGGGCGGGGAGGGAGGATTTGCATGTTATTGACAGCATTTTAAGACTGGTATTATGAAAAGGAGGAGGGAAGGAGCACTTTCCAGAAATCTTGGAAAGTGCATCAGAGTCTATTGTGCAGAACCCAAAGCAAACAGGGGGTGGGGGTTGGGGGGAGGCACATCCGACCTGGAGGCTTAGCGAGTTGTTGGGAAAACTGTATAAAATACACATAAGTCAATTATACACATGTGCAAACCAAATGGAAATCTCTTTCGTGCAATAGCCATTCATCGCCTCCGCAGAGCCCACCACCGACCACCTTTCTGCTTGGAGAGTTCGCAGTAGCTTCTTTTCCCACAAGCTGGACCACACACGGCTACAGATTTCGTAATAATTTATGCTAATTTCCCTCCATAAATCCACAATTCGCTTCAGTGGCACCCGGGTTACTGAGGGAGTAGAAAGGAGACAGAGGGGTGACAAATACAATATTGATTTTGATTCCTTCTGTTGTCAAGCAGGTGTGTGTGTGTGCGTGAAGGGTGGGGCTGGGGCTTGAGGGGCGGGGGCTCCAGGAGAGGAAATCTGGCCCTAGTCCCCGCCAGCCCCTCCATGCACACTCCAGAAAATAACGCGCCCTGGTTTGTTAATATTTACCAAACATAGACGGGAGGCGGAGGGAAAGTACCCGGCAGGTTCCGAAGGTTTCCTAGGTGCCAAAAACAATACCCGTCGTCCCCACTTGGAAAATGAACTCTGCGCTGCCTGGAGCGTTTCGACTAAGCCTTCCTTTGCGCGGTCCTCTTCTTTCTCCCTGAGTCTCCCTGAACTCCTTTACGCTTCCTCAATCTGAGTCTCTTCCCTCCCTCTCCTTCTTTCCCCTCTGCTACAGCACTCCGGTCCTTCACTCCTCTTCGCTACACTTTTCTTCTCTCCCTTCTGCTTTTTGCATTTTCTTCACCAAATTGACAGTGAAATGTGCTGAGGGAGAGGGTCGAAGGCTGGTGCGCCGTCGATTTCAGGTTTTAGGGCCTTGCGAGTCTCCCCTGCCCCGCCCCACTTCTCCAGGCCGCCTCCCGCATTTGCCCCAGTGCTGCGCTCGCTCTGGGAACCCGCGCTAACGCATCGCGCCTCTTTGTCCCATCAGTCATTCTTCAAATCTGCACTTTGGTGGCGTGAAACGACTTAGCCTCCCTTTTAAAAGGATTTCATTCCTGGGGTATTCAGCACTAAAACAAACTCCCTCAGCCTGTCAGTGGTCAATTTAAAAAAATTGCCATCCTGAGTGTCCTGGGGGGCTGTTTGTCCTCGGTATCTGTGCGCCTCCCTCGCCAACCCCCCAGCACTGCAAGGCCTGGCTTTAACGTGCTGGATTTCGGGACCAGAGGGAACTAGCTCAGAAAGTTCTCCTCTCCCAGATTCACCGGACAACATCGACTTGCAGGTTCGGGTTGGGGGCGGGGGTGAGGGGCAGAGACGAGGACCCAGCACGTGTTAGGGCAAACCTATCCGCTACGACTCTCCCACGACTGCCCCAGGAGTTTGAGCCCGCTCTTCCAGGCCACTCCGACTGAGTCTGGCGGGAAATCAAACTGCCCAAAGGAAAGAGGCGGGGGAGGGGACACACTTTCCGCTCTGGTGCCAACTGCCGAAAGGCAGTGAAAGGACTCTGTACCCACCCACACTCCCTATCCTCGCCAGCGACCCCTGCACTGTGCTGCCGCAGGAGCATACTTTTTCCAACTAGTGGGGAAGAATATCTGCCGGGGAACTTTGGAGCCAGCTATTTCATCCGTTGGTGATTGGGCTACAAGGGGGTTGGACCTTAACTCATCACAGAGATGAAAAAACAAAACAAAACAAAAAAACCTTTGACAAGTAGTATATTGGCCATAATTAGATCTCCCCTCAGGGCCCAATCTTGCGGGGTTCTAAGACAAGAGTCTCCACCTCCTGTTCACCCTTTACTCTCATCCAAACTGGGGGGCTCAACTTCAAGGGTGTCAATTTTTAGTCGCCACCAGAATAACTTGTCCAGCGGTGAATAGGGCCTCTGGCTGTGGATGGGGCACCTAGAGTTAAATCTGTGCTTCACTTGGGAGTGAGGTAAAGGGAGAGGCAACACCCCACACATTTTAATAGTATATCCCAAGCAGCTGCTGCAGTTTGGAGAGCATGGAAGGCCCAGTTTCCCCTCTACCTCAAGCATAAAATAAAGAGTAGCCAGAATTAGGTGCTGGTGCAGCTTGATCCCCACCCCCAAGAGGTGCCACCGGCTCTCCTCCTCCCCCTCCCCCATCATAATGAGCAAGCAATTTCAATGCCTGCCTGTGAAAACAACTCTTTCCCTGCTCAGCACAATGCCCTCTCTTTGGAATTGCTTTGCTAAATACCATTTGATGTTTGCTTGGCTGTGATTTGTTCTGAGACTTCAAGGCTTTAAAATCTTTGTTTCTAAATCAAATCCCTCCTTTGCACAAACAGTTGCATAGATTCAAATTGGGCATTACCGTGCACACAAGTGTATTTGTCTAAAAAGTTATTTGCAAAAGGTTGGTGGAAGGCTTTTTGTGTTGTTGCTAAACCCTCCCCATAAGTTTTGCTCTGTACTGTGTGAAACAGAAGAAGCAATTCAAATCTATTATTATTATTGGAGGAAATATTGCTAAAGCCACCTTGGTATTGAAGGGATTAACTTGCTTTTCTCCCAGCCCCTAACTCTGGGGTTAAGACAGCAGTAGATCAACTGTATAATGTGTGCACTGTTCGCTCATTTGTACAAGCAGAACAAAGGTTGGACTAAGCCAAATTGCATTGCACTTGTGAACCGAGTCCCGATGTGAAGTATCTTTTACAGCGGGGGGAATGAGAACAATTTCGTGTATGTCTAAAAGGGAATAACAAAGCCACTTTCTCGAGCATCTCAAAGTGAAGTAGCGAGGCGTGACATTCCCAGGGTGAGAAGGGACAAAAGCAGGGTCAGGGAGATGAAAAAGAGAATCAAACAGCCACTTTCACATGTCTGCCCTCAACTGCTGCACCTCTCCATAATAGGAAACAAATGTTGTAAAAGGGGGGATTGCTCCCATTCATTCAAAATAGCAAATGATAGCTAAACAACATTGTCAAAACTGAATCAACTTCTGTGCAGTACCACCCAGAAAAAGGTATTGTGTTTTGTTTAATAGCGGGGTGGAGCAAAGAGTTTTTTTTTTTTTTTAAGTGGGGAGGGAGAGAAAAATCATCCTATACTGTTCATATTAATTTTCTTTGTCAAAAATTATTGGGTTGCTCCTTTTTTTTAAAAAAAAATTAGTATTTCTGGCTGGGCACCCACTCTTACAACGTTATTTTTGGGGGAGGAATTTTGGAAGAGCTGCAACAGGAAAGTGATTTTTAGCTTTAAAAAGTGTTTTAAAGCTTCCAATAAGTGGGGAAACGGTTTTAAGCTCCTTTCAATGTACGATTTGGGAAAAATAAATTACTGATTGAATAGAATATTAACGTAAATCCTGGACAGTAGGCTAAAATGCGCTTTGCTAATAAATTGGAATAAAATCGATTGGGGAGGCAACTGCAGGTATGTGAAATAAGAATATTTTGCATCTATAATATATATATTTTTGGTGGATCCCTCTGCTTTAATTTGTTTTGAAACCGGATAACCTATAGATCTTCAGCCTTTAAACCCTGCGCTTCTGCTTTGTTTGTTCAGGATGACCAGCGAGGAGAGCTTAACCAGGGTAAACGTGTGTAGTATGTGTTTTCTTAATGGCAGAAGCAGGTTTAGCTGAAGACCACAGCTTTCAGATGTAATAACTCGCTGTGTTCCTAGGAAGGTTAAAAACTATTTGTTCGATCTCTCTCTGTCTCTCCCTCTCCCTCTCTCCCTCTCTCCTTCTCTCGCTCTCTCCCTCTCTCTCTGCTTTTTCTTTTCTTGTCTCCATGGGTCCCCCGCTGAGTTGCCACCCACAAAGCGGGTTTGAAAAAGAGAGAAAAGGAAGAAAGCGGCTGATCCGTACTGGCCGCCCCCAGCTAAGAATGGCTAGGGGGCGGGGCTTGGTGGGGCCTGCAGTGCTGCCCGGCGCTCGCCGCCCCGCCGCGGCAGTCCTTCCGCTTATTTCTGGCTCACCTGGGACTAGCGCGCCGCTTCGCGGATTGGTGCACGGTGCCAACCCCCTCGCGGTGCACCCTGGCCCTCCTCCCGGCCTCTGCTTGGGGCGCTCTAGCAGCGCGGGGACTGTTGGCTGACTTTTGCTGGGTTGCAGTTAACTGACACAGCTTGTCAGCAGGGGAAAACCAGGTTGCCCCAAGGACTTACCGACGCCCCCAACATAGACCCCTGCTCCCTGCGTTCCTTTCCCTCCCTCTCCCCCACTTTCTCCCTCCCTCTCCCCACCCCTTCTCATTCCTGCTAACCTTTCCCTCTCTACCCTCCTTCTCCCGCCCTTTTTCTCAGCCTACAGTTTCAATTCCAGCACAGGTATGAACACCAGATTTTAGGTCTGCAAACTGACTCGAGGCATTCCCAGTAGCGCAAACTTTCCAGGATTGGCAGGGCATTTTCTTCTGTGCTCAGCTGGCCTAACCAAAAGAAAGGAGGTAAAGAAGGGAGGAGAGGAAGGAAGCAGAAAACAGAGCCCCAGCATCTCCCCTGCAGCGCATCAGTGGCACACCTCCGCGGCGTAGCGGTAGGCTACGCCAAGTGGTTGGCGAGAGGGTAAATCATTAACCCGACCTTCAGAGGATCGGCGCTGTTTTTCGAAAACGTTACCACTTAGAGTTGTGGCTGACGTCGTTCACTGGCCCAACGCAGGAGACCCTAGTTGGCACCCGCCTCCTCATTTAGTTTTACTTAATATTTTTACTGGGAAAGAATCTTGTAAATATATTGATATAGAATATTTATGTACTTAAAATAACCGTTAAGTCTGCACTGCCACTTTTCTCTTAAAGTGTCACCTCATCTCCATCTTTTGGATAAATCTAGAACCACGGAGGATGTAATTCCAAGAAGGCTGATCCAGCAAGTGATTTTCTTTGGATTTCCAGCAAGTGATAACCATTTGTTTATAGCCATAGCGATTTGATTGGTGGAGCCGATGGCCTCCCTTAGCCAAGGTAGACTGGCTGTCTTTTCCTCCCGCGCAGGCAGTAAAGGAAACCTCGTCACTTACTTAACCCCTGAAAGCAGTTTGGGTTCACAGTCTTTAAGGAAAACTCCCGAATGCCAGGAGTTTGGGGAGGACATTGATCTTTCCGTTCCGCCTATCCATTCCCTTTTTACCGATTTTTTTAATTGCAAAGAAAAAAAAAAGTTACACACAAACGGGGTAAAATATATGAACCAAACATAGTGAGACAGTTGCTTCTTTTTCTCCAGGTATTTTATAGCTTCCCAAAAGGACAGAGGGAACTGTGGGCCTCGTAGGTTTCCCAGATTTTCCGTAGTTGTTAGGAACTTAGGTTTTCCTTCGCGTCCGCTTCCCCGCGACCTGTTGATGACTCCGAGTGGCGGAGCGCGAAGCTCTGCGTTGAAGTTGGTTATGTAAACTGCTTGTGTATTTCACATTATCATCGCGCTGTCTGGAGGCAATGTAGATTTTCTAAAGATCTAATGAATAAACAACCAGCAACTGCTGGCGGTGTAATTTACATTGTTAATGCCTACATGTGTATAATAAATATGCATTTGTATGCCTTCAAATAAACTCTTTTCAGTTTCTAACCTGTGGTGATTTTTCCCCCCAAAAAGAAGGGGGTGGGGGACTTGTGTTTCCAAGGGAGGAGAGTTTATTTCTCTTGCATTATCTGGTAAAAATGGCCGTGAAGTGGAGCCCAGATGTAGGGTCTGCAACCTCGCTGCTGTGCTTTCTACCTGCCGAGGTAAGCTCGGCTGGAATGCTCCCTGGCACGGGCACTGGACTGGCCAAGGAAGGGAGAATGCGCCCAGGAATTTAGCTGCGCAGTTTTGAGGACCGCAGCGCTTCCTGAGGGATGTGTGGGACCTGGATCCCGTCATTTTCAGGATCCAAGCATCCTCCCCGGAGCTGTCGCCCTCCCCAAAAGAGAAATGTGAGTGACTTCTCTCATGTCGCAAGCTGGGTTGGGAGAGTTGGGGCTGCTGTGGCGTCCACAACTCCTCGAAAAAGTTTCCCTAGGAATTTCTGGACCTATGATGTTTCCCCAAGTGCCTCTGTAGATAGCACTTCAGACCAGCCCCGGGACCAAGATCCGGACCAGGACCGCAGGGAGGAAAGAGAGGGCCCTGGGTCAGGGGCCGGGATCCTAGACTGTCCATCGGCCACTTCCTCCATTAGGACAACACCGCGCAGGGTAGCAGGAACACGGACGCACCTAGGAGCTATGGCCTCCCGAGCCGCCGTGTTTGGACCGAGCGTAGCCGCTGCTTTCTGAAGTTGAACGCCCTCCCTGCGCGTCCCACGCCACTTATTTCAGGCTGGGCGCCGACGTTTGGTATCTCTCCCCTCCACCAACCAGGTGCCACTTTCTTAGCGCGCTCGAAGGCAAATGTCTCATCTTTCCCGTCCTGGATCTGGAATACATTATTTTAATTAAGTCTATGGCGATTTACTTTCCTCTGAGATCTATTCCACGGTGCAATTAGGAACGTGTTGGTGCTAGCTCATATGAATATTCAGGAGCGTGTCAATTAATTAGCAGACAGAAGAATCTCATTATGGTGCTCAAAACCCTTTTAGTGTTAAGCAGAATTAAGGGGGTATTTGGCAAGGCGCTGGATTAGTGAATATTTTACTGTGCACTCATTTAACTTCATTATAATAGCACTTACACTACTCTCTGATTTTATTAATTAAATTGCTCATTAATTTGTCCAAAATGGATAAAAGTTTTAATGTGCCACCCAATAACTTGGAAAGTAGACTTTCGCCCTGCTTAGTCTTCGCCCCATGGAGGCTCGCGCAGCCGGAGATGGAGGCTCGCTTCCCCTCTCGCTCCACCCCTCAGCTTTGGGGAGCTCAGGGACTCGGGCTCCAGGCACTTGGGGATCAGCACGACGTCTGGAAGGAAGGGCCACTACCTCTGAGCAGCCTGTTCGCTTTCTGCCTCCTCCGACTGGCCTGGAAATCCGAGTCGTCCTTCAGGACGCAAATAAATGAATAAATAAATAAGAAAGTGTCACTGGCTCCCAGGAGTGAGGGCCACTGGGCGAGGAGCGATTTGTCTAGGGACCCGGGAAATGCCCCAGGGGTAACGATCAGCCAACCCAGGCGCCTCCACCTCCCTGCCCTGAAGGCTCTCTGTTTCCCAAAGGCGAGCAAAATGCACTACGTGGGGTCAGCAACAGTAACGCCCCCTAAGGGCCTGCTGAGCGCAGCGCCTACACTCCCTGCCTCTTGGAGCCTCTGCGGGAACACCGCCCCACCACCTGGGCCACCCTCAGGCACAATCCACGCTCGCCCCCACGTGCTGCTCATACCCACCTGCACCTCCCTCACCCTACCCCAAAAGGTTAGAAAGACAAATATTAAAATTACTTGCACAAAGGGAACTGCTAAAGAGATCCCAAATTAATATGCATGTAAAATTAATTAGCTGCATTTCGTGACATCAAAATAAGTACCTGGGAAACAGAACACCTTCTGGGCATTGGGAACATATGCTGGAATTAGAGTTAATTGACTAATTACATAAATTAGGCATTAATTTTGCAACACATCAAGTATAAAAGATATCTCAATTAATTGTGCATAAATTACCAGGTGAAACGGGGCAGTGGTCCAGACAGGATCCCCGTTCTCAGCCCTCCGCTCTTTAGGGCCCCAAAGCTAGGCGGTGTGGCTGGCTCACCGGTCACGCAGGCCGGCCGGCGAAGAAAGACGGAGATCAGCACCCGCAGCCGCTGCCTGCGCAAGCTGAGGACCACGGGCAATCGTTAAAACGAAGAACCCCGCCCCCCCTCATTAAAATCAATTATGTGCAGTTAGATTGATTAGCTTTTGTCAGAAAGAGGGGAGAAGCAGACTCTTCACTGTTCCGCCTCCCCCTACCTTGCCAATCCACCTTAGCTGGTAACTATAGAGATGGGGGGTCGTGGGGGAGGGTCCTCGCTGAGCCTGTCTCTCTGTCCTGGCCCTCCGTTCCTGTCGCGAAGGACGGCAAGGTTTGTGGATTAGGCGTTGGTTCTAGGCCGCTTAGGGTCCATGGGAACGCCGGTCTGGCGGTGCTGGGTGCTTGATATCTCTTGATGGTTTACAATGCTCTCGGGCTCCCCACCACTGATTCCTCACCCAGAAGTCCAACTTTGAGGGAGTGGTGCCGAATTATTTGAATCTCTTCGGTTTTGAAGTGGATGTAAATTAATCCCGAGGAGATAAAAAGTGTAAGTAAATAATCCATACATTGTTCCTGAGAACTGGTTTGTCAGAGCCCCCACTCAGCTCTCCTTCCTACATGATGTATATGATTTTTCTCCTTTCTTAGGGCTGGAAGAACAGAAATGGGATATAGTATGGATGTTCAGTTTAATTTTCTATGGCTCACTTCTCCAAGGGGAGCTCCAGGGAATACATCTTAGTAATTCCCCCTCAACAAACCACCAAATGTAACATTTGTTTTGTCTTTATAACAGTTCTGTTGTTGTCAAAATATTAATGACCTTGGCACTGACTTTCCCCTACGTTCTATACACATCTTAAATGGGAGGAAAATTCCCAAGGGAAAGGGGGTATTTGAACATTGGATAAAGTCGTGCCACTTTATCCTTTAGCCTTAGTGAAATATCCACTTTAGCCTTAGTGAAATAGCAGCAAAACTTACTATGAATTCCTCACACAAATTACCACCAATTATAACAGTTTGGCTCTGTTGATCTCATGGAATGTAACTGATGAGGACGTTTGCTGTCCATAGTTGAAGACTTCTGAAGCTGTCTTCATGTGCTTGGTTGTTTGTAAAAATATCCCAAGTCACAGTCCCATTCCTCCCTGTCCACTGCCCACCCCCCGCCACCTCTTCAGCCCCGTCTTCCAAGAGTCCTTAGCTGAAATTTTCTTCTTCTTCTTCTTCTTC
>NW_012115043.1:11687004-11689182 GCF_000951035.1 Colobus angolensis palliatus
GCCTCCCAAAGTGCTGGGATTACAGGCTTGAGCCACCGCGCCCGGCCTTCTTCTTCTTTTGTTTTGTTTTTGTTTTTGTTTTTGCCAAAGCAAACAGACAGAACGAAGGGATATCCTGAAAAACACTTTATCATCTGACGCTATATATTCTCATCAAGGAGGCTTGGTGACATTTGTTACAATGTAATCCTGACTGCTGATGAAATCCTGAGTTTACTGAAACATTCATTTTGATGTAGAGGTTTCCTGCTGTAGCCAGATGCTGAAGGTACTTGAGGGAGCTGTTGACAAGTGGATAATTGTCAGCAGAACTAAAACAGACACTTTGTTTACAGTCGAGCATGATTAATTGAGAGTAAATAAAACAACAGCACTCTTTATGAAGTCACCATCCAAGTTCAAAAAAGGCTGTAGTCTCTAGGAATAAGAGAAGCGGACTTATTGTACAAAGGCTTGTTTTGCCAAACCCTTGAAGCAGCAGCTGGCAGCGGTGTGGATGAGAAGTAGATATGCTTTATTGCTTTCCAGCTGGTGTCTTTTTTTTTCTTTTTTTTTTAATTTTTGCCAAATCTATAGAGCTGGATTAAAAACATTTTTGTCCTAATTAACCGAGTTTTAAATTTCTTTTATTAGATTACTCTTCCTTTTATTTATTTAAATTTCCTTTATTAGATTACTCTTTCCCTTCATTCCCCTCTTTAAAAAGTAAATCATTTCATGTGAAATAATTTTCAAAATGAGCCAGATGTGATAAACCCAAACTGATGATGTCAAACAAAGCTATCACATGCCATTGTGATACTTCGGTTTGCAGGAGAGCATTTCTAGTCCCTGGAGCTCTAATGAATTGCAGAGGCCAGACTCCAGTAAACATCTTATGATTGTCCAACATAATAAATTTTAATGAAACAGGACATATATCTTTCAAGGCACAGTGTGGCTTGTGTACAAGAAGTGCTTTGTTTCGTTTTGTTTTTAGGCCTCTATCCTGCTAGACTAGAGGATGAACGGTCCACTATCTTTCTAACAAACTTTGCTAATCATGTTTGTGCAAATTACTGCTGCAGACATATTGATCAATTGCTTTGGATGGATATTGTGGATGGATTGATTTCTAGCAGCCTATAAATGGAAAGTCTGTATATTTTAATATAATGCCCCATAGAGCTACAAGCAATAAGCCTAAGGTAGCTAGAAATACTTTTAGATCACTAACAACTGGATTAAATTATTGTCTGGATAGATACAGAAACATAAGCCCGATGAATAAGATGCAAACCGAAACTTGTTTGGGCTGCTGGGAAGAGCTTTCTTTTGGGACTACTCGCAGTTAAGAACGGTCTCTAGGAGCTTCTAAGACAAAAACAGAGTAGAGTCTGTGGTAAAAGCAAAGTAGTCTGTGAAGGAGACGGAGAGAGAAAGAGAGAGAGAAGGGATGGGGGAGAGAGAGCGAGCGAGAGAGTGAGAGCCCTCTTTATGTGAGACCTGGTTTTTATGTGAACCAATACTTTTTCTTTTGCCTTAAACCTGTTTGAGCTAAGTTCTGAAGTGATTATGACTAATATACTTTCCTTACTGTCATGAGATCCACAGCAACTTTCATGCTGAATCTTTTGCCTACGTTAGTTCTCCTCATTATCCATGGGGGATATGGTCCAAGATCATCAGTGGATGCCTGAAACTGTAGATAGTACCAAACCCTATGTACACCATGTTTTTGTCCTGTGTATACATACACATGATAAAGTTTAATTTATAATTGAGGCACAGTAGCAGATTAACAACAATAATAAAATAGAGCAAGTATGATAATATACGGTAATACATTTATGTGAATGTGGTCTCTCTCAAAATATCTTATGATATCGTACTCACCTATTTGCAGACCTCACTCAGTTGACCACTAGTAACTGAAACTGTGGGTAAAGGGTAATACTATGTTCCTTCCATTTCTCCTCATCAGCAGGCGCAACTCAAATTCATCCCTTACCCTTGAAGGGCCAACTGGGTAGCTCTTGGGCTTTCTTTCTTCCTTTTTTTTTTTTTTCCTTTGAGACGGAGTCTTGCTCTGTCGCCCAGGCTGGAGTACAGTGGTGCGATCTCGGCTCACTGCAAGTTCTCCCTCCTGGATTCATGCCATTCTCCTGCCTCAGCCTCCCGGGTAGCTGGGACTACAGG
>NW_012115043.1:11690505-11693832 GCF_000951035.1 Colobus angolensis palliatus
GGGTTTCACCATGTTGGTCAGGCTGGTCTTGAACTCCTGACCTCAGGTGATCCACCCACCTTGGCCTCCCAAAGTGCTGGGATTACAGGTGTGAGCCATTGCACCCGGCCCTTCCCTCAGTTCTTTATCCCTGGTCATAACAAAAATGATAATTTTCTTTTAACACTCCCATGATCCTTTGTCCATACCTCTATTTCACCACTTATGCATCATCTCATAATTGCTCTTAGGTCTGTCACCAAAGCAGTAGAATGTGATAGTTAAATTCTCAACATCTATAGCAGTGCTGTCCGATAGATATATAACGTTCGACACATAGATAATTTTGAATGTTCTCATAGCCACATTTTGAAAAGTAAATAAATTATTGAATTAATAAGTGTAATTCAATAATATATTTCATTTTAACTCAAAATATCTAAAATATTTCAATGTGTAATCAATATTAAAATTATTAATGTAATGTTTTACTTTTTTTAGTAATTCTTTGAACTCTGGGGTATATTTTTATACTTATGTCTCAGTTTATTCTAACTACATTGCAAGTACTCAATAGGTATGTATGGCTAGTGGCTACTATATTGGGCAGAGCAGGTATAGAGTCATTTTTCCTGGGTTCAAAATTCCACCTTTACCATTTACCAGCCAGGAAGCTAACCTAGCTTCTCTGTTTCTCAGTTTTTCTCTTCCTCAAATGGAGTTAATAATGCAATTCATATAATAGCATTATTGAAATAATTAAATAAGTTAATATATACAAAGTGCTTTGAATAGCAGTATAAAACATTCACACCATAAATGTTAAACATGATAGTTTTATTTTTAGATTGTAAGATTTCTAAAAACCAAACTGTATTTTATTCTTATTCTACTTGGCTATCTGGCTGGATGGATGGATGAATAAAAGCTGGCTTCCATGACTCACTTTATATGGCATTAAAACTTCAAATGAAATTCTGGATATTTTACGCAATGGAAAGAGGACACTGTTGATCAATGGCGGGAATAGGATTTGCAGATGTATTTTTTAAATAATCTGTTTTGTTGAGGTATAACTAACATAAAATTCACTCAGCCTAAGTGCAGTGAACCCTGGCAAATATGAGTAATTAATATACAGTATAGAACATTGCTAGCACCCAAAAGCTTTTTATGTAGTGTTTTGTGCTTTCTTTGTAGTCAGTCCTCTTTCCCCACCCTTAACCTGTGGCCACTATTGATCTGCTATCTTCTACTATAGTTTCACCTTTTCAGAGTTACATATAAGTGAAACCAGAAAGCATGGAGTCTTTTTTTATCTGGCTTCCTTTACTTAATGTAGTGCTTTGAGGTTCATCCATGTTGTTCTGTGTATCCTTAGTTCATTCTTTTTTTTTTTTTTTGAGATGGAGTTTCGCTCTTGTTGCCCAGGCTGGAGTACAATGGCACAATCTCAGCTCACTGCAACCTCTGCTTCCCAGGTTCAAGCAATTCTCGTGCCTCAGCCTCCCGAGTAGCTGGGATTACAGGCATACACCACCATGCCTGGCTAATTTTGTATTTTTAGTAGAGATGGGGTTTCTCCATGTTGAGGCTGGTCTCGAATTCCTGACCTCAGGTGATCCGCCCACCTCAGCCTCCCAAAGTGCTGGGATTACAGGTGTGAGCCACTGCACCCAGCCGTTTCATTCTTTTTTATTACTGAGTAATATTTCATTGTATGGTGATATGGTTTGACTCAATGTTCCCAGCCAAATTTCTTGTTGCATTGTAGCTCCCAATGTTGGAGATGGGGCCTAATGGGAGGTGATTGGATCATGGGGATGGATTCTAATGGTTTAGTGCCATTCCCCAAATTCTGCCTCCTGATAGAGTTCTCAAGAGATATGGTTGTTTGAAAGTGCATAGTACTGCTCCCCTTATCTTGCTCCCTCTTGCCAACCAGATAAAGATGTTCCTGCTTCCCCTTCCCCTTCTGCTATGACTGTAAGTTTCCCGAGGTCTCCCCAGCCATGCCTCTTGTGCAGCCTGTAAAACTGTGAGTCAATTAAACCTCTTTTCTTTATGAACTACCCAGTTTCAGGTAGTTGTTTATAGCAATGTGAGAATGGACTAATACATATGGATATACGTACAACTTGTTACCCATTTTCCTATTGATGAATGCTTGACTTGTTTCTAGTTTTTAACCATTATTTTCTCTCTCTCTGTTTTTGTTTTGTTTGTTTTGTTTTTGAGACAGGGTCTGGTTCTGTTGCCCAGGCTGGAATGCAGTGGTGTGATCTTGGCTCACTGCAACCTCTGCCTCCCAGACTCAAGTGATCTTCCCATCTTAGCCTCCTGAGTAGCTGGGACTAAAGGTGCATGCCACCATATCCAGCTAATTTTTTGTACTTTTTGTACAGACGGGGTTTTGCCATGTTGCCAAGGCTCATTTCAAACTCCTGAGCTCAAGCAATTCATCGACCTCTGGCCTCTCAAAGTGTTTGGATTACAGGCATAAGCCACTGTGCTGGGCCCGTTATTCTCTTAACAGTGTTTTCACAGAGCAGAAATTTTAAATTTTAATAAAGGTCCAACTTATCAGTTTTTTCTTTATGGATCATACTTTTGGTGTTGTATCTAAAAAAGTCATCACCAAATCCAAGGTCATCTAGATTTTCTCCTTTTAAATGTTTTGTAGTTTAGCATTTTGTATTTAGGTATGTAATCCATTTTGAATTTTTGTGTGTGTGTGTGTGTGAAAAGTTTAAGATCCATGTCTAGATTTGTTTCTTTGCATGTGGATGCCCAGTTTTTCCAGCACCACTTGAAAAGACTATACTTACCCATTGGCAATGTTTATTTCTGGAGTTTCTCTTATGTGTTTCACATGTCTAGAGTTACAACACTGCCACATTGTTTTGATTACTATAGCTTTATAGTAAGTCTTGATATCAGGGGCAGTTAGTCCTCAAACACTGGTTATTTTTTTCCAAATCATTTTGGTTATCTAGGTACTTGGCCTTTCCACATAAATTTTAGAACTAGCCTGTCACTTTCTACAAATATCTTCTGGAGTTTTGAATGAGATTGTGTTGAAATATCACTTTTGGGGAGACTTAACATCTTAACAATATTGAGTCTTCAAAACATGGTCTTTTTTTTCCTTTCTTTTCTTTTTCTCTTTCTTTCCTTCCTTCCTTCCTTCTTTTCTTTCTTTCTCTCTCTTTCTTTCTTTCTTTCTCTCTCTCTTTCTTTCTTTCTTTCTTCTTTCTTTCTCTCTCTCTCTTTCCCTCCCTCCTTCCCTCCCTCCCTTCCTTCCTTCCTTCTTTCCTTCCTTCCTTCCTTCCTTCCTTCCTTCCTTCC
>NW_012115043.1:11693882-11707647 GCF_000951035.1 Colobus angolensis palliatus
CTTCCTTCCTTCCTTCCTTCCTTCCTTCCTCCCTCCCTCCCTCCCTCCTTCCCTCCCTGCCTCCCTCTTTCTCTTTCTCTCTGTTTCTTTCTTCTCAGGGTGTCACTCTGTCACCCAGGCTGTGGAGTACAGTGTCATGATCACAGCTCATTGCAGCCTCCACCTCCAGGACTCAATCAATCCTCCCACTTCAACCTCCAAAGTAGCTGGGACTACAGGCACGCCCTACCATGCTTGGCTAGTTTTCTTTTTTTATGTAGAGATAGGGTCTCACTATGTTGTATAGGCTGGTCTTGAACTCCTGGGATCAAGTGATCCTCCTGCCATGGCCTCCCCAAATGCTAGGATTACAGCTGTGAGCTATTGCACCTGGCCCCTTGCTCATTTTTTACATCTTTAATTTTATTGATAAATTTTGATAATTATTTGATAATTTGATTTGATATTTTCTGGTAAATATTTGATCATTTTTAGTAATCAGATTTTGCATATTTTACTAAATTTATCCTTAAGAAATTAATGTTATTTATTCTGTTATAAATAGTATTACTTTTTACAATTTCCAATTATTTGCTGCTAGTACACAGGAAGACAATATATCTATATTGACTTTGTATCCTGCAAACTTGCTAAAGTCCCACCTTAGTTCTAGTGCTTTTATACAGATTTCCTAGGTTTTTGACACATACTATCATGTCATCTATGCATAAATGCAGCTTTACTTCTTCTTTTTCAGTCAATATGTCCATAGCATTATCTAGGATCCCCAGTACAATGCCAAATAGAAATAATGAAAGTGAACACCCCCACTTAGTTCTTGATTTTTTGAGGAAAACATTTAGTATCTTATCATTAGGTATTATGCTTACTGTTGATTTTTTAATAGATGCTATTTATCCACTTGAGAAAGTTCTCTTATGCTTCTAGTTTTTTGAGAGTTTTTAAAAAATCATGAATGTGTATTAAATTTTATCAAATACTTTGTATCTATGAAATGACATAGTATGATTTTTCTGCCTGTTAACATGATTAATTTTATTGGTTGATATTTGAATATTAAATCAGCCTGCTTAGTCATTATGCATTACTCCTTTTATATTGCTGGATTCCATTTGTTGAAAAACATGGTGTGCAGGGTTTTTTTGTTTTTTGTTTTTTTTTGAGACAGAGTCTCGCTTTGTCGCCCAGGCTGGAGTGCAGTGGCGCGATCTCGGCTCACTACAAGCTCCGCCTCCCGGGTTCACGCCATTCTCCTGCCTCAGCCTCCCGGGTAGCTGGGACTACAGACACGCACCACCATGCCCGGCTAATTTTTTGTATTTTTAGTAGAGACGGGGTTTCACCGTGTTAGCCATCCCCTGACCTTGTGATCTGCCCGCCTCGGCCTCCCAAAGTGCTGGGATTACAGACGTGAGCCACCGCGCCCGGCCATGGTTTGCAGTTTTTTTAAAATCTTTTTCTGATTTTGGAGTCCAAGTGATGTTGGCCTCACAAGATGATTTGGAATATGTCTCCTTCTTTTCTATTTTATGAAATAATTTGTATAGAATTAGTGTTATTTCTTCCTTAAATGTTTGGGGGAATTTACCAGTGAAGCCCTCTAGCCCTGGAATTTTCTTTGTGGAAAGGTTGTTATCTAAAACAATTATTTTGTTATTGATATCGTGCTATTCAGGTTTTCTGTATTTTCCTGAGGGGGCTTTGGTAGTTCGTGTCTTTAAAGAAATTTATCATTTCGTTTAAGTTGATGAATTTGTTGCTAAAAAATTGGTTATAATATTCCTTTTTTATTTTTGGTCTTTTCTCACCTTTTCTTGATCAGTCTGGTTAGAAGTATATCAATCTTATTGCTCTTTTCAAAGGATTAGCTTTCGGTTTCATCAGTCTCTATTATTATTCTGTTTTCTATTTCACTGATTTCTGCTCTGAGCTCATCATTTCCTTCCTCCCGCTTCCTTTGGTTTGATTTCCCTTCCTTTCTACTGCTTTTTTACTGAAGAAAGAAACTCGGATTATTGAATTGAGAGCTCCCCACCATATTGGCATTTAATGGTATTGTTTTGCTTTTAAACTGCTTTAGCTTCATCCACAAATTTTGATATGTTACATTTTTATTTTCATTCAGTTCAAAATATTTAACTTTCTTTGTGATTTCTTCTTTGACCCGTTTGTTATTTAGAAGTGTGTTGTTTAATTTTCAATTAGTTGGAATTCCAGATTTTTAATTTATAATTGATCTCTAATTTAAATTCATTTTTGTTACAGACCATGTTTTGTAAGATTAATCCTATTACATTTACTAAGAGGTTTTTTGTTTTTGTTTTTGTTTAATACAGAATGGAGGTTTAGTTCACAGTTCTTTTTTATTCTTTTTTTAAATGAAGTCTTGTTCTGCCATGCAGACTGGAGTGCAGTGGTGTGATCTCAGCTCATTGCAACCTCTGCCTCCTGGGCTTAAGCGATTCTCCTGTCTCAGCCTCCCAAGTAGCTGGGATCGCAGGCTCTCACCACCATGCCCAGCCAATTTTTGTATTTTCAGTAGAGATGGAGTTTCACCCTGTTGGCCAGGCTGGTCTTGACCTCCTGACTTCAAGTGATCTGCCCACCTTGGCCTACCAAAGGGCTGGGACTACAGGGGTGAACTGCTGCACCTGGCCTATACTAAGAGTTTTTAATAGCATAGTATATGATTTATTTTGACAAATATTCCAAGTACACTTGAAAAAAATGTTTATTTTGTTATTGGGTAGAGTGTTCCATTAGTGTCAATTAGGTCAAGCTGGCTGAGAGTGTGGTTCAAGTCTTCCGTATTCTTACTGTGATTTCCTGTTTACTCATTCTATCAATTACAGAGAGAGGAATGGTAAAGTCTCCAACTAAAATTGTGGATTTTTCTATTTCTTCTTTTAGTACTATCAGTCTTTGCTTCATGTATTTTGAACTTCTGTTTTACTTGCATGTACATTTAGGATTATTATTCTTTGTTTATGAATTGATCCCCTTTACTTATGAAATATCCATCTTTATCCTATGTTTATACCTTGTTTTGAAGTCTGCATTATCTGATTTTAAGATAGCCATTTCAGCTTTATTCTAATTAAGGTTTCCATCCTTTTACTTTTCAAGCTATTTGTATTTTTATATTTAAAGTGGGTTTCTTATAGACAGCATATCTTTGGGTCTTGCATTTTAATCTAATTTCATAATCACTGCTCTTTAATTAGAATGCCTAGCCATTTATTAATATATTTCTATTTATACAATTGGATAGAACACTATCTTGCTTTTCATTTTGTATTTGTACCACCTGTTCATTGTTCTCTCTCACCTTTTATTGTTTTCTTTTTGGATATTTTTTATGACTTCATTTCTATCTCTATTAGCTTATTAGCTATTCTTTTTGTTCTTTCTTTCCTTTTTTTTTCTTTTGTGGTTACTCTAGAATTCACAATATATAATTTTAACTTATCACAGTCTATTTTCAAATAACATTATAGTACTTCATGTGTAAAAATCTTCATAGCATACTCCTGTTTCCCCTCCTGTCTTTTGTACTATTGTTACAATGCATTTTACTTCTGCATATGATCTGAACTCTAATACGGTGCTATTATTTATGCTTCAATAGCCAATTATATTTAAGGAAATTGAAAAATGACAACAAATGTCCTATATTTACCCCAATATATGCCATTTTATTACTCTTTATTGCTTCATGTAGATCCAAATCTTTATCTGTTATTATTTTCTTTCTTCTGGAGAACTTTAACATTTATTATAGTTCAGATCTGCTGGTGATAAAATCTCTCAACTTTTCTTTGTCTGAGAAAATATTGTTTTTACTTAAATTTTGAATGATGTTTTCACTTGGTGTTGAATTTTAGATAATTGGATTTTTTCTTCCAGCACTCTAAAGATTTTGTTGCATTGTCTCTGGTTTGCATGGCCTCTTATAAGAAGTCTGATGATTCTTATTTTTTGTTCCTTTTTACATAATGCATGTTTTTTCTGTGGCTGGTTTTAAGATTTTCTCTTCATTGTTGACTTCAGTTAATGTGATTATCATGTGCTACATTAAGCTTTTGTATGTGTGTGATTATTCTAGCAGAGGTTCATTGAGCTCTTTAAATCTGGAAGTTATATTCTTCAATAAATTTGGAAAAATTTTGGCCATTATTCCACAATTTTTTTGTCCCTCCCTTTTTCCTTCTGGAGCTCTATATGTATGTGAGGTTGCTTTACATTGTCCCACAGATCACTGATTATCAGTCATTTTTTCTCTTTCTGCCTTATTTTGGCTGTTTCTATTCCTATGTCTTCTCATTTTGATAGTTTCTTCCACAGTGTCTAATCCGCTATTAATCCCATCTGGTATATTTTCACTTCTGACATTATATTTTTTATGTCTAGAAGTTTCATCTGGGTCTTTTTGGGCCCCTGTATACTAGTTAATCATCTCTGTCATTTCTACATCTGTTTCTATTGATTGATTTTTCTTCTATATGAGTTACATTTTTGCTTTTATACATGCCAGGTAATTTTTGATGTAATGTTGGTCATTGTGAATTTTAAGTTACTGAGTGCTAAAAGATAATTGAAAAAGTGCGGGACTTTATTTTTTGGCATGAAATTTAGTTGTTTGAATCAGTTTGATCCTTTTGAGTCTTGATGTTAAGATTTTTTTGTGGCTGGTTCATAGCAACTTTTACTGTAGAGCTATTTTAGTCCCAATCCTGAGGTGTGATACTTCAGAGAACTCTACCTACTGCCCTATGTATTACAAGGTCTCTCCACTCTGGTGAGAAAGGAAACTACTCCTAACTCTATGTAAGCTCCAGTAATTGTTCTGCTTACTGGTTTTCAGTGGTTATTTTTGTGACCTCCTGGATAGATCAGTACTCAGGTAAGGATTTCAGGAGATGGCTCTGCAGATCTCTAGTAATCTAGCCTGCAAATTCTAAATGCCTAATCTTTCCCAAACTCTATCTCCTGAGCTCAGTGGCACTGCAGAATTTTGCTTGGATTCTCTGTCTTTGCTCTGTGCACTACAGACTATCTCTAGGCCGTAAGCAGGGGTAATTATAGGGTGTGCCTCGTTTGTCTTATGTTGATCAGGGACTATAGTTCTCCTCTGTCTGAAGCAGTTTTAAAGTATATTTTTGGATGGATTTCTAATTGTTTATGAAGGAAAGGCAATTCCCACAGGAGTTAAATTTTCATGGGCAAAAACAGAAGTCTGTCTATGAATATAATTTACTGTAAAAATAGATTTTTTTCTGAGTAACATATCTCCTTTTCTAGGTATTTAATCGAAAATTTTTTGTTTTTCCATTTTAAAGTGTCGCAAAGCCTCTTACATTTAAAACAAACTGAAAGTCTTCAATTCCCAACATTTTTGACCTAACAGGAAGAAGAGCAGCACTTTATTTTTCTTATATGATGTAACTTTTTGCTATAGAAGTCAGGTTTTAAAAATCAGTTCTACACATAAAATATTGTAAGGAAATAAGTATTATTGGGATACTTGAGATTGTATTTTCTAGAAAATGCACTACTTTTCTGTTTATTTAGCCCTTACTAAAATCATTTTTCTCTTCCTAGTTACCAGTTGGGCTTTAATAATTATACAAGTAACAATTTATATGGCATTTGGTATATTTGGTCTCTTAAAAATTTAAAAATGATAAAACATCAGTTGCTTTATATAAAGTGTTGACAAGTTATTTATCAGGATCAAAACTCAGTGCATAAGGAGAATAAGAAATATCTATTTATGGGTAGTATTATTTAATAACATGTGCACTTCCCACTTCAATGGAGAACATTTGGTACCTCTTAGCAAGCAAATTCTATTCTCTTATAGCTTTTCCTGAACAGGTTATAAATATTTGTGATATTCCTTTTTGAATTAGTCTAATTCTTTGTAATACATTGAGTTTCTGTGTTTTGCAGAGCCTTTGAAGACTAACTTAAAGGATACAGATTTGAGGAATTATAAATTAACTGTGTTCTAATATTTCCTTCTGCTTATGTGTTAAGTACTTTGTAAAAATAATTACTTTCTAGCCTGGGTGTGGTGGTTCATGCCTGTAATCCCAGCACTTTGGGAGGCTAAGGTGGGCAGATCACGAGTTCAGGATATCGAGACTATCCTGGTTAACACGGTGAAACCAGTCTCTACTAAAAATACAAAAAATTAGCTGGGCATGGTTGCGCGTGCCTGTAATCCCAGCAACTCGGAAGGCTGAGGCAGGAGAATTGCTTGAACCTGGAAGGCGGAGGCTGCAGTGAGCCGACATCGTGCCACTGCACACCAGCCTGGGCAGCAGAGCGAGACCCTGTCTGAAAAAAAAAAAAAATGACTTTCGACATAAGCAGAATATCTATAGAAACAAACAAAACAATTACTTTCATTTTCATTTTCCAGAGATAAAGACTTTTTCTTATATATTCTATTATCCCTGAATAGAAATAAGCTTGCCTAAAATACCTGTCATGTCTTATGGTTGTATACCCTTCACCTTTAAAAACAGATACATTTGGAGACACTATTACTTGGCAAGTCCTCCATTGTTTTGTGTTTTTATATCCTAATAATGAAGCGTAAGATAATCAGTGGAAATTATGATCATGATTAAGAAATTGTAAAGCACCTATAGGAAGGGATGGTTACGTTTCTTTTAATACTGTATTGGGCCATTATTCTTATATCTGAAAAAAAAGTTTGAATTCTGCTGGTTGTCATCATATTTTGGAGTATTGAAATTCTTATGCTTTTCTGGCCCTATTTTTGCTTCTTAATTATCAAAATAACATAACTGACATCTACACAATAGGCCAAACTTTAAAAAATTCATAGCTTTTAATTTTCATTTTGTTTATACTATGTGAACACCCTGCATTTTAGAGTTTGTATATTACTTAGGGGAATAACTGCAGAGTTTTCCCCTTTACCTAATTGTATATAATGATAAAAAGAAAACCAAGATGTCATGATGCCTGTGGTCCTCTGATGTTCTTTGTTATCAATTAAAAAATAAACTAGATTTTCTAATTCCCCAGTTCCTTGAAGATTTATTTTAAAAAGTGACCTGAATTTTTTTAACTTCATGCAAAAATGTTGCATTGTTTACAAGATGAATATTATGATGATACAATTAGAATGAAAAGTGTTTTCCTTTGAGGTTCTCTTGAGAAAGAAAGTGCGACACCCAGACACCTTGGGATATAGCTGAAACGTACATGTTATCTACAAACCTGATTAGATATTAATGTATTCTACTCATCAAGTTTATTTTCCCTATTGACTGAAGTTAACATTAATCCTTTAATTTGCAAATACTACAGTTCTAAAAATTACATTTCCAAGTTGATCACTGGTGGTTATGCTACATGGTGTCACTGTAAACTCACTTCTGAGAAGATTATTTACAGTTGCTCTAGAAGAGGAAATTATCTCCAACATATCTTTCTTGCAAAATTAGTGGAAATACGGTTTGCTATTAAACCTGATCAGCTGGTATGACAGCAGGGTACTTGTAAAAAAATTACTTACTATCTCTTTGTTTATAGTCTTCACTGAGGTGAATATATTTAATGTAATTATTCGACTGCTAAGCAGCCACTGATGTTAACTATATCTGTTTAAATAAATTGCATTTTAAACAAAATCTATGCCACACCAAAGGTTTTATTTTTTTTCTTAAGAATTTTATTTTGTGTCTACATCTAGAAAAGGAATTTAATGAAGAAGAATTGTGCTGTCTAAGTCCACAAGTATTATTACACAGAGAAAATCTGACCATTCTTGTACCTTCAGAAAAGGTGGCATTGTGTCAAATTAAAATTTTGGATTTCTTAATCAGCCACTGATTTATAAGACAATTTGGGGACAATTTACTTTATGAGTGCCTCAATTTATTTTTTCAACAGCAATAAAAACTTAGTGAGACCCCTGTGTATTTAGTGAAATACATTGGAACAAACAGATGAAAACAGCGACTGAACTATAAACTTCTATTCTATTCTTGTGATAGAAAAAATTACTCCAAGCCAGCAATGGGAAAAATATGTAACTGTAATGGCCTTAGGTATACACGTAGTGTCTGTTGATTTGAAGGGAAGCCATGCAAATGTATATGAATAGAATTTGATTCTGAGTCTCTTCAGTTGGCTCAACAATTTACGTTTTCGGTTATATTTATGCAGTTATATCTATATCCCCCAAACAGCTCCCAGAATAAATGTATTTTATGTCTTGAATCATCAACCAGTCTTAAAACTGCTCTTTCTTTCTTTAGATAAATATTCCGATGTAGCTGGTTGCCTAACAAGCTTGCTTAGCCATCCAGGAAACCTCAAATCCAAGGCCTATTCATATTTCTTGGTTCTGGTATATGACTTTAAATGGGAAAAGAATCTTTTCAAAAATGCGTTGCTCCCCAAGCATCACTCTAAGGAACAGAATGTAGCTGGGTTGGCTATTAATTGGGGGGTTGGAAAAGCAGTTTAATGATATTCATATTAGAAATGATAAGCCTGGAGAGTTATAACTTCTGTCTCCAATACATTAAGTCTGAACTTTGGTTCAACTGCTCTTTTGATGGAAAGGTTTGTGCTGTTTTCTGTGTTTCAGTTGCCAGACTTCTTAACTGGCTTTTAAATATCTTAAGTAGAGCAATTCACTATTATATAGTAATTTTGTAGTTATTTATTTTATTACTTGTTAAAAGTTAGAAGCAGTGTATTTTTTGTTTCACAACAAATTTCTATACCCAGCACAATTTCCAGTTTATAGTAGGTGCTCAACAAATACCTATTAAGTAGATGAATATCAGCTGCCTCTGTATTCTTTTGGTTCCTTGCTCTTACTGTACCTGCATACCTGTGAGTTCCAGGTGTCACGCTATTGCATCCCACCTTCTACTCTTAAAAATATCAAAATAGGACCTTCGTTCAAGGTCCAACCAGAAAGAAGGAATCACTCTTCTTAAATTAGAGGAAATTTATGTAGTGCAAAGAACTGGTTACACAGGTGCAGAAAGAGCTGAGAAGATGAAAAGAGCACAAGAAAGCAACCCAGAGATTAGCAGTAGCAGGAAGCTACACCACTAGACTGGAGGGACAAAGGGAGGAAGTGGAGTGGAGGAAGTCATGTTACCACAGCTCAGAGGCTGGGGGCACCTGATGGAAGCTGAAACCACAGAAGACCATTCTGATAGACACTGATACTAAAAAGGTGACGCAAGAATGTGATACCCGACAGGCACCAGAAGCAGAGAACGGAAGAGGTCCTCTGGCTTCTCTCTTCCTCTACCCTCCTATTTCTCATTAGCCAAGCCCTATAAAATGCCCGTTGACATGGGGGCATAGGGAAAGCAGCCTGCACTCCTCCCCAGTCCCCTAGACTGAGCAGAGCAGGGAAGGACAAAGAATAGATCTGAGAGTAAACAGGCCATGATCTGATCCACCACCAAAGGAAGATATTTGGGAATAACAATAATAATATTTTGGAATAATATGTTTGACAATTTTGTGCTTTCCATTCCCTTCTGACATGTTCCTGCCTGCTGGTCACTCTGCCTAGTAACTCCTATGCCAGTGTGGCCTCACCAGTGATACTTTACCAGCATCCTTTGATCCTGAAAGACCTTCATGAGGCGCAATCCAAGATCGGGCAGCTGGCCCCGGACTTTACATGCTGCTTGAGCACCCAGTACAGAGGAATCCAGTCCAGTGGACCTTGTTCCAGAGCTCATCCCCCAGCCTCTCAGCTGATTTCACTCCCAGAGATGGCGGATGATTTTCCTGAGCTCCTATGTGATCTTGGTGACCCAGGCCAACTTCCAGCTTTTTAGTGTTGTGACTAAGGCAGCCTCTGCGTCACCACAATTCTACCCTTATATTTTTCAATGAAGATTTTTTCTTTGGCAGTTATTGTCCTTCACATTTTATGCTTCATTCGTAAGAATCTAATTTGCATTGCAACATACAGACAAGCTACAAATTAAGAAATCTTATTATTATTACTATTCATAACATTTTTCACTAGGCATCTGCTTTGATTTCTACAACAACCACATGATGTTAAGGCAGTTTCCCACCATTGGCACTACTGTCATTTTGGGCTGGACAGTTCTTCGTGGTGGGTTGTCCTGTGCACTGTGGAATATTTAGCAGCCTCCCTGAACTCTATTCACTGGATGCCAGTGGCACAGTGGCACTCCCCTCCCCCTACTTGTGACTACCAAAAATGTCGCCAGACTTTGTCAATTGTCCTGTGAGGGATGAAAATCACCCTTCTTTGAGAACCACTGGTTAAGAGGAGTACAATTATTGTGATCCACATTGTACAGATGAGTATATGAAGGTCAGAGATGTTAAGGAAGCATTCCAGGGACTTCATCCTTACATGCCATCATATATTTTAACTTTTTACACAGGCTAGAAGTCAAATATCAATAAGAAATTATTGGGGTGAAAAATTTACTGATCTGGGGCAAAGTTAAAACTGGGACCCAAAATATAAGAAAAAAAGGCACTATTTCCTATTTTGAAATCCATTTCTAGACCCTAGAAATTAAAGCAATAATCTTGATTTTGGTAACTGAAGGGTTGTATAGTATTATCCTAATAGCTATATGTTATAAGAAATTGAGTGCTGGGACTACTGGGGACAGTCCTGGAGTTTACTTAGCAGGGAAAACAGCGCTAGTGGCTTTCTATCTGGCATTGATGTAATGACTAATTTTTTTTTCCTATATTTAAAATCTTTGGTTTCTTCAAGATAAGAACACCTTAATTTCCCTTATCACATCTGTCTGCTCACTCATGTGCATGTTTTCCTCTTTGTCAGCAGTTGGCTACCAGATGAAGTTTAGATAAATAGTTGTCAGCTTCCCTTACACTTGTTTATGATGAGGTTTGGATGAAAGACTTACGGCAGATACTCTCAATGAGAAGAGTCCTGCACTCTCTACGGTTCATTGAACCCATATGGGTCAGAACAGCTGGAAGGATGGAGTTACTACCTGAGGCCAGCAATTGTGTCGCCAACCGTGACTCCCACTTGCTGACCCTCGTATAATGCATTGCAGTTCAGGGAACGTTGATCACTCCTTTCCATTTTGTGATGGATGGTGCTGTTTAAAACTCATGGTCTTGGAAACCCCTGGTGAGTTTCTACATCTCACAGATGCAAGTGAGGCAGATAGTCAATAAATAATGGCATGTTCTAGAGAAAGAAACATATACTGCTCTCCACCATGTGGGCTAAATGGTCCTGCTAACACGCAAGGGTAACATTAGCTTAGACCTGGAATGGAAAGACATCTAGAAAAAACTATTTCTGGCTATTACTGTTGTAAGAAATACATGCTTCTTTCTGGGCCTGTGTTTAAGATTGCTTTATGCATGCTGTTTGATTCTAGGGTGGCACTAAAACACCTGCACTACCTAGATGCTAATCTGTGGCTAGCAGAGTGATAGCAAAGCTTAAGAGGACAAAGCTTTACTGAATTAGATGCGCTCATTCGGGCTGGAGTTGTGGGTACCACTTCATGGAAGGCAATTTTCTTCAGTCGTGTAAAGCTTGGCGAGGCATTCACAGAGTCACCTGGAAAGACTGCCATGATTGACACTGTTAAACTTTTACATCATTCACAAACTCCCCTGACACTGAGTTCATTCTCCCAAAGCAACCTTCCAATTTCAGCTGTGCTTTACAAGTAGTCTTATCTCCAAATGGCATATAAGGCAGACAAACCAATGGGATGTCCTAGTGACGCCCTAGTTAATATATACAACAAGTATGTTTTTCATTATACAAATTAATCCATTGGCAACAAGTTTTAAAAAATGAATAAAATCAGTTAATGAGTTTCAGTTGTAAAAAGGTCAGCTGTAGTCCCTGTATTCGGCTGCATTCATTTCTTTGGGAAGAAGTAAAATGAAACCCCAGAGAAGCTTTAGCATTTCATCAGGTATTCTTTAACATAGTTTTCCAGTTGTTTTGTGTGGCATCTTCTTTCCCCAAGAAGATGGCAAGGACTTTTTAAAATTAATTAATTAATTAATTTTTAAAAAATTTTTGCTATTTTGTGTATTCTCTAGTACATACTACAATGCTGGGGATATGCTTAATGTTCATTTAAAAATCTATAGTTTGTTTTCTGGTTATCCTAATATATCTGGCCAATTAATTAAAGAAGTATCTGTAAAGATGGGGAACAGTATATTGCAAGTACAGTGGCATCCTGTGAAATGATGGTTTGGTTGATTGACGCATCTATACAATGGGGTCACTAGTAGTAAATCACTATTACTATGTGATCATGATGCCTTTCGCTAAAGGAGCATTTATTGTGAATTCCAGTATGTGTGTGTGCCTTACAGAGAAATGGTAGTGGCTACTGCTGTATTGAATTTATATAAAGGAAAGAAAATTCAAAATGTTTAAGGAGGAAGGGTAGTTGAATTTACTAGTAATGCATTTATGATCTGAAGTTGTGTTGTGATATTTGGCTATTACTCTACTTCACTAAATGTGAAGATTAGAGCAGTGAGCTCCTAAAAAAAGGATTTTTTGGAATAATTCTGTTGTAGATGCTGGTGTGGATATCAGATAGCTTTAAAATACTAACACTGGCCCGGTGTGGTGGTTCACACCTATTATCCCAGCACTTTGGGAGGCTGAGGCAGGCAGATTGCTTGAGCTCAAGAATTTGAGACCAGCCTGGGCAACATGGTGAAACCCCATCTCTACAAAAAATACAAAAATTAGCCAGGTGTGGTGGCATGCACCTGTAGTCCCAGCTGTCAGGGAGGCTGAGGTAGGAGGATTGTCTGAGCCCGGGAGGTTGAGGCTGCAGTGAACTGTGATCAGATCATTGTACTCTTAGCCTGGGTGACAGAGTGAGACCTTGTCTCAAATATAAATAAAATAAAATAAAGTAAAAATACTAAGAGAAGGCTGATTCAAATAGAAAATTCTCAAAGAATAAACTACTGTTGATTAAAATCTGTACTGTCCCCATTTGTATAAGTTGTTAATGTATGTTAGTAATTTAATATTAGATTTACTTTAAGCTGCTTTGAATCTTGGGATGTTTATGTCTTTGCTTGGCTTTGAAACATTGAGTTAGTCTTTCTAGTAACCTCTGAATTGTCATAGATAAGGTGTAAATTTTCCTGTACTTCATCTACAATTTCCAGTGAAATATTTCAGTAATAGCTCACTGTATTAATTTCTGGTGATTGCTATAGCAAATTACTGCAACATGGTGACTAAAAACAGCAAATTACCTAAAAACAACAGAAATGTATTATTTCACAGTTCCTGAGCCCAGAAGTCTGAAAGCAGTATCACTAGGCTGAAATCAAGGTACCAATAGAGCTGGGCTACCCTCCGGAGGCGCTGCAGGGGAATCCATTTCTTGCAACTTCTGTCTTTGGATGACTGAGAATTTCTTGACTGGTGGCTGTATCACTTCATTCTTTGCTTTCATGGTCATGTTACTTTCTCCTCTTCTGTCAAATCTCCCTCCATCTCCCTCTTATAGGCTATGATGTTATTGCATTTAGAGCCCAGGTAGATAATCCAGAATAATCTCCCCGTTTTAAGATCCTTAATCTAATCATATCACCAAAGTCCTTTTTTGGCCATGTAAGAAAACATTCATAGGTTTCAGGGATTTGAAGGCAGCTGTCTTTGGAGGGAGTAACATTATTTCGACAACTTGAATTGTTTATTAATTGAGTATAGCAC
>NW_012115043.1:11708207-11710592 GCF_000951035.1 Colobus angolensis palliatus
TTTTTTTTTTTTACTTTAATTGTTCTTTTAGTTTCAAGAAAATCTTGAACTGGGGTTACTAGTATTGTAAATCTTTATAAAACTCTCCCACAACTCTTAAGCAGTCAACATTAGTAAAGAGCACACAATCATCAAATACATCATTTTCTATTTCTTTCAATAGTTCCATACACTGGTGGTTTACAACATGTACATACTGAGTGATTTTAACAGCTGTATCCATGATACTTTTCATTAAAAAAAAATTAGCACAGATATTTTCAGTGTGTGTCACACAATGGAGTGAAGCAATAATGGAAAAATCAGTCTCTTGTTTTAAAATTCTGATAAATCTAGATTTTTGACCTAACATAGCTGGGCCATCATCTGTCTTGTTGATAAAACTAGTTTTTTTTTCTTATCCAGTTGAAATTCTTCTTTGACATATGTAAATATTCAAAGCTATCTACACATTGAGTTGTTTTTTTCTTTAGGTCACAGCCAACATTTCTAAGTAAATTTGAAAGTGTTTTCAAGCACAAATGTAACCAAATGTGTCCAGTATTAACTGGGCACAGTCTCTTATTCTATATGGCTTGTCTAAAGCTAAAAAAAGGGCCTTCTCATTTTTCACGTTTTGAATCAATTGATTATTGACATTGTTAGTCTTACATTCTACAATCACTTGTTTGATGGCTTAAATTTTGCATTTGTGAAATATCTTTAAGTCTTTTCCTCATAATTTTTTAACAAAATTTCCACAACTGAAATGATTTCTTTCACCACCTCTCCATCTAAACATGTGGGTTTGGGTTTGGTTTAGTTTGGATTTTTGTGAAAGAATTCAAGCCATTTTATACCTGACCAGAGTTACAAGATCAAATCCTGTCAAAAATTGCTTAAGACATTTTTTGTTGGATGTTTAATACTGATTGCAAGTGACTAATTTCTTCAGTCCTGTTTTAGTAGTTGAGAGAAACTTCTTGTCAAATTCAATGTGTGTTTGCTTTAAATAGCTTTTAATATTGTCCATGTTATTATCCTTTTTTTTTTTCTTAACAGCTTTTTTGTTTGGCTCTGTGGCAGCCAACTGCAATTGCCATATGTTGTGAGATTTGGAACACACCTTCTTCCAGTCTCTTTTATTCTTTACTGTTCGGGTCTTGGGACTAGCTTCTGCATTGCCACTCAATTCCATATCCGTAGAACGCCTTCATTTTAAATTTGAAAATTTGCCCATACTTATTTTTTCTAACTAGAAGCATAATTTAATTATACTATAATTAAAATAAGTATTTTGATTTAATTATCAATTACAGTTTACATAGGAATTGCTATAACTGGAGCTGTCTGCATGAAATATCCAAATGAATGCATTATAATGTTACATTAGTGCATAGAAGAAAATCATCTGAAGGGAGTCAATCTGTCCACTGACTGGATCGGTGATACGTTTGTGAATAATACTAGAAACAATGCTGGTGTCCCATACATGCACTACAACATCATAACGATGCCTTATGCAATGCAATGGGTAAGGTGAAATGCTGTCTTATCAAAATAGAATAAAATGGTATTGAAGAGGAAAAAAATTTTCACAATTCTTCAGTGTTTAAATTTAATTAAAATTAAATACAATTAAAACTGTAATTCCTCAGCTGCGGTAGTCTCATTCAAGTGCTCCATAGCCACACGTGTCTAGTGGCCACTTTATTGGACACCACAACTTGGACTGTAGGAGAATGAGAACCGATTGTTAGGGTGCCAGGCGTTTTGTTAGATAGTTGATCTCAAAGAAAGGATCTCAATTATTCCTCAGAACAGTCCTGTCTATCGTTACCCACATTGTACATGAAAAACTGAGACTCAGTGAGATTTAGTGACTTGTCCAAGGCCATACAATTAATCATTGATGCAGCTGGAATGCAGCTATTAGTCTGAACCCAAAGCCCATGCTTTGTGTGCTGTGATGGTGTGGGGCCCCTTGCTTTGGTGTAATCATATACATGACTGAACTGGAAAACAGGATGCTTTTCCCTTCTCTCCCTCACGCCTGGATCCCTTTTGAAATTCACAAGTCTCTAGTTGTTTTAACAATCTTGTATGAGTGAAAGTTGGAACAGTCAACAAATATATATTGTCTCCTATGGGTCAGGCACTACTCTAGTGAACAAGAAACAAAAGCCTCTGCCTTCATGCAGTTTACAGTCTTATGAAAAAGGAACAGAAAATGACAAAAAAAAACACTGTCGGTGAGATACTTCTCTCAGAAGTAAACATTGTGAGTTTGCGAGTTTGCTTACAGTGATGCTGTTTTTGTTTTGTTCTGTTTTGTTTTGTTTTTTTGAGACGGAGTCTCGCTCTGTCGCCCAGGCTGGAGTGCAGTGGTGCGATCTTGGCTCACTG
>NW_012115043.1:11716187-11717577 GCF_000951035.1 Colobus angolensis palliatus
AGAAAGCCTTTGACAACTCTGTATCTTCCTGTTCCATTGATGTAGCCTTTGCCAGCTCAAACAATCTGAGGTGCATGTTGATGATAGGATTAAAGGAACTGCAAGCAAGGAGAACCACTTCTGTCTTCTCTGAATTTTCCGTGTTAAGAACTTGAAGTTGTTGATGTAAATGGAAAACTGTGACATCTCTCTTGTAGTTCCATGTAGCTGGGGAGGCCTCAGGAAATTTGCAGTCATAGCAGAAGGTGAAAGGGAAGCAAGGCATGTCTTAGACAACAGTAGGTGAGAGAGAGCCAATTTGATGGTTTTTGGCATATACATTTGCCTGTGCAATTGCCACCCAAAATAAGGATATTAACCATTTTCACAACCACAAAAGTTTTCTCTTGCCTCTTTGGATCTGTTCTCCACCTGCTCTAATCTTGATCCCTGGCAACTACTAGTCTGCTTTCTGTAACTATAAGTTACCTTTTTCCATTTTAGGATTTTATACAAATGATTTTATGTAAAATAAGATTTTATACAAATGATTTTATGTAAAATGAGATTTTATATAAATCATTTATGTAAAATGAGATTTTATATAAATGATTTTATGTAAAATGAGATTTTATATAAATGATTTTAGGAATCGTATAATATGTACTCTTTTGTATTGGGCTTCTTTCACTTAGCAAAATGTTTTTAAGATTCATACATGGTGTCATGTGTATCAGTAGTTTTTACCATTTTATTTTGGAGCAGTATTCTACTCAATGGGTATTCCACATTTTGGTAGTCCCTTTTCCTATTGATAGCCATTTGGGTTGTTTCTAGATTTTTGGCTCTTGTGACTGAAGCAATTATGAACCTTTGTGTACACGTCTCTGTGTGGACATATGTTTTGATTTGCATTTATCTGATGGCTAGTGATGTGGAACATTTTTAATATACCTATGGCCATTGGTATAATATGTTGGTATAATATATCTTCTCTGGAGAGATGTCTATTCAATTTCTTAGCCAATTTTAAAATCAGGTTAATACCTGTTGGTATGTCTTCTCCGCAGAAATGTCTAGTCAATTACTTAGCCCATTTTAAATTAAGGTTAGTAGTTTTATTGTTATTGACTTGGAGGATTTCCTTATATACTTTAGAGACTAAACTCTTATCAGATATGTGGTTTACAAATATTTTCTCCCATTCTGTAGGTCACCTTTTCACTTCGTTGATTGTTTTCTTTGCTGGATGTGCAAAAGGCTTTTTAGTTTTATGTAGCCCCACTTTATTTATTTATTTTTTGAGATGGAGTTCAGGTATTTCTGTGGCACCATTTTTTTTTAGACAGAGTCTTGTTCTATTGCCCAGGCTGGAGTGCAGTGGCACAATCATGGCTCACTGCAACCTCCA
>NW_012115043.1:11722112-11732786 GCF_000951035.1 Colobus angolensis palliatus
TTACATCTATTTATACTGTGTATGCTTTAACATATTTTAAAGTTATAGTTATTTTTAATACTTCCGTTTTTAACTTTTATATTCGAATAAAAAATGGTTTACCTGTAACCATTACAGTAATATAGTATTCTGTGTTTATCTATATGTTTATCTTTACCAATAAATCTTTTATTTTCTTAGACTATTGTTTTGCTGTTTGGCATTCTTTCATTTCAACTTGAAGAACTCCCTTTAGATTTTTACTAAGGCAAGTCTAATGATGATAAACTTTTTCCACTTTTATCTGAGAAAATCTTTTATTTTTTCTTTCTTTCTTTTTTTTTTTTTTTGAAACAGAGTCTCGCTCTGTCGCCCAGGCTGGAGTGCAGTGGCCGGATCTCAGCTCATGCAAACTCCGCCTCCTGGGTTTACGCCATTCTCCTGCCTCAGCCTCCCGAGTAGCTGGGACTACAGACACGCGCCACCTCGCCCAGCTAGTTTTTTTTTTTTTTTTTTTTTTTTTTGTATTTTTTAGTAGAGATGGGGTTTCACTGTGTTAGCCAGGATGGTCTCGATCTCCTGATCTCGTGATCCACCCGTCTTGGCCTCCCAAAGTGCTGGGATTACAGGCTTGAGCCACCTCGTCCGGCCTTTTTCTTCCTTTTTGAAGGACGATTTGCCAGGTATAATATTCTTGATAGACAGTTCTTTTGTTTCAGCACTTTAAATATATCATCCCATTCATTTCTGGACTGCAAGGTTTGTCCTGAAAATTCTGCTGATAGTCTTACGGTAATTCTCTTGTATGTAACAAGTTACTTTTCTCTTGCCACTTTCACAATTCTCTCTTTGTCTTTGACTTTTTACAGTTTGACTAACGTCTCAGTGTGGATTTCTTTAGGTTCATCTTATTTGGTGTCCTTTGGGTCTCCTAGAACTGAATGCTTGTTTCCTTCCCCAAATTGGGAAAATTTACACCATTATTCCTTTGAATAACTTTTCTGGTCCTTTCTTTTTCTCATCTCCTTCAGAGACTCCTATAATGTGTATAGGTGTTGGCCCAGTTGATGGTGTTCCGTAAGTTCACAAGCTTTCTTCACTCTTTTTTGTTCTTTTTTCTTTTTGTTTATCTGACTGAATTATTTCCAATGATCTGTGTTCAAGTTTACTGATCCTTCTTCTTCTTCTAATCTAATCCACTAGTAAATTTTTTATTTCAGTTATGTTCCTGAGCACTCTGATTTTCATTGGGTACTTAATATTTTTTATCTCTTTGTTGAAATTCTCACATTGTTCATGCATTACTCTCTTGATTTTGGTGAGTATCTTTATAACAGGTATCTCTCTGTCAGATAAATCATGTAATTCTGTTTCATTATGGTTGGTTTCTGGGAATTTATTTTGTTCTTTTGTTTGGAACATCTTTGCCAGTTTCTTTGTTTTCCTTGACTCTCTGTGTTGATGTCTGCACACTAGACAGGTAAAGCAGACAACTGTGGTTTGTTTTTTGTTTTTTGTTTTTTTTTTTCCTATTTGCTCTATGCTGAGCCAGGAGGCATTTACCAGTTTAAACCACCATCTCCATTTTTCCCCAAGGTCTGTACACTGTGCTGGACCCATGAGTGTTCCAAGACTGGAAAGACAGACGCCTGAAGCTGGGGTGCTGGAGACATAGATCAACTTCTTCCCACTCTAGGGAGTAGCTGAGAGTTGACATTTTTGTCTGCTTACTGCAAGAAGAAGGATCTATGTTGTCTATGAGTCCAAGCTGCCATCTCTCGTCCCCTCAAGCAGCTAGATTGTGCTGATCCACCAAAGCTCAAATTTGGCAAAACAGAAACCAACCGTCTGGGGTACCATCTCAAAAAAATTGAGGCACTGGACATGTGAACCAACCCTTTCCCTTCCCTGAAAGAAGCTGAAAGTTAGGGGATCTTTTCCTGATTGTAGGCCACTGTGCCAGTGTTAGGGATTCCAGTAAGGAGATGTCTTAAACCTCTACCAGTTTCAGTGAGTCTGATTTTGCATTAATCCATGATGTGAGAGCCTTTCAGTCACTTTTTAGATTTCTTACAAAGGGAATTTATTTATCTGTGAATTGTTGCCAAATTGGAATGTTTGTCAGGGGAAGGAGAGTTCAGGCTTCCTACTCTGCCATCTTGCTGATGTTCCTTTTAACCACTTTTAAATTAGGTTATTTACATTCATATTATTGAATTGCAAGAATTCTTTATATTTCGGGATAGAAGTTTTTTGTCATACATATATTTTATTTATGGTTTAAAGTTAGAATTGAGGTTCAGATTTTTGTTTTTGTTTTTACCTTTAGATATCCAAATGTTCCAACACTATTTTTTGATGAGACTGCCTTTTCCACAGTGAATAACTTTGGCATATTTGTTGAAAATAAATTTACCTTGTGTATCTGTATCTATATCTAAACCTTCTTCCGTTCAACTGAGCTATGTAGACATTCTTATGACAGTACATTATCTTTATTAGTGTGTCTTTAGGGTAAGTTTTGAACCCAGGTATGGTAGTTTCCCCTTATCCTAGGGGATATGTTCTGAGACGCCCCAGTGAAAGCCTGAAACTGCAGATAGTACTGAACCCTATATACACTATGTTTTTTCTTATACTTACACCAGTAAGATAAAGTTTAATTTCTAAATTAGGTACAGTAAGAGATTAACAATAACTAATAATAAGATAGAACTAACAATAACTAATAATAAGATAGAACAATTGTGACAATATACAGTAACAGGATTTATGTGAATATGGTCTCTTTCTTTCTCACTCTCCCTCAAAATATCTTATTATACTGCACTCACCTATTTTTAGATTGTGGTTGAACCATGGGTAACTGAAACCGGAAAATGAAACCACGGATAAGCAAGAACTACTGTAGTTTAAAGACTTAACTTTGTTCTTTTTCAAAATTCTTCTGGATATTCCAGGCTCTTTGAATTTCCATGTAAATTTGAAAATGAGCTTGTCTGTTTCTACAAAATTCCTTGTTCGGATTTAGATTGAAATTGCATTTTATCTATAAATCAATTTGATGATGATTGGTATCTTAACAATACTGAAGCCTACCATCTATGAACATGGTATGTCTCTCCTTTTATTCAGGTCTTGTAAAATCCCTGTCAGGAACATTTTGTGGTTTTCAACAAACAAGTCTTGCACGTATTTTGCTAAGTTTATCTCAAGTATTTAATAGGTTTTTTGAGGTGCCAAAGTAAATAGTGTATTTAAATTTCACTTTGCATTTTTTTTTGGTTGGATTTTGGATTTCCATTGGTTTTTTTTTTTTTGCTTTTTTTTTTTTTGCCTTTGTTAACTTCGTTTTTTGGTTCCGTTGGTTTTTATTGGGGCTTGTTATTTTTTTTTTTTTATTTTTGCTTACCAATTAACCCCAAATTTTAGTTGGGTCAAACCATTTTATTATCTCAGTTTTTGTGGTTCAAGAGTCTGGATGTAGCTCAGCTAGATTCTTTGGCTCAGAGTTTCTCACAAGGCTGAAATCAAGCTATTGACCAGTGTTGTTGTTATCTCAAGGCTTTATTGGAGATAATCTGCCAGTATAATGTTGAACAGAAGTAGTCAGAGTGGACATATTGAGTCCTATCTGATATTGGAAATAATTCAGTCTGTCATCATTAGTATGATGTTAGTATTGGGATTTTTTGCAGGTCGCCTTTATCAGGTTTGGTTTAACATGTTGGAAAGCTAACTATTGAGAGCAAAATTTTAGAAAGACATCTTTTCATGTGAAACTGAAATAAAGGTTCACAATCCTCTTTCTAAGACTGAAGGACCTGCTGTGTTTAGGAATTGAGAATTTTCAAAGTTTAGAATGATAATGCAGTTCACATAGTATTTAGTTTTATTTTTATTACTGTTATTATTGTTTTCCCTGCAGTTCAGTCAGATGAAACCTCTGTTTTGTGTGTTTGGATTTCAGTAGTTTTCTTAGTTCACCTCTATGTTTTCCTCCTCCTTGTTTCACCTTAGTCTCCCAATATTTTGCTGAAATACTGGGCAAAATTTATACTGATTCAGTATGTTTTGCTTCTTTTCTTAAACTCTTTGACTCGTAAGTGCACAACCTACTTGTTATCAGCCTGTACAAAGCTACTCTCTTCTTTCCACACCCCAACCAAAGTACAACTGCTGTGGTGTGTTGAGATTTGCTGCCAGACTGCTTTCCAGAATGGCCTCTCTAGGCATCATTACCACTTGTAATGTGCAAGTGTTCCTGAGTATCTACACCACCACGGGCACCAGGCATCATATCACTCTAATGTTTGCCTACACAAAGGGTAAAAAGTAGCGTATCCTTGTTATTCTAACTTGCATCTCCTACTAATGACTTTGAGTCTGTTTGCAGCATAATTGCTTTCTATGGCTAAATGTAAGTCATTTTGATCCTACAGTACAATGGATTTTCCTTATGACTAGTACTACTCAGCACTCATAAACCAGGCTTTCTGTCACCATGCTCAGTGTTCTACATACCAGATGCTTTGTTGTAGAATACAGGAGGGAAGAACTGGATTAACAGATGATTCTTCTCCTCTCTTCCCAAGTTCTTCTCCACACACAGGCAAACCTATACTGGTTATGTCAATATGTGTTCTCACAGGCTGGTGCTCTCCATCTGAAACCCACTTTTAAGGCACAGGCTGTAATCAGCATTGTTTTGACAGTCTTGGAACCTCGATCAGGAACTGTAAAGGTTTGGACTTCATTAGAAATTAAGGCAACCTACTTAGTGATCTGGTTAACATTGACCAAAAAATTAAATAAATAAATTAAATAAACAAAAAAATAAATTAAGACAAACTTAGTCTTATTGTTACATAAGATAATTCAGCTCTTGACGACTTGCCTATTTTGCCAGAGAGATGTTCCTTTGTGTCCAAACAGGAAAGATTTGATTTTTTTTTTAACCATTTCCTAGATTATTTCTGAAAAGTCTATTTCAGAAGGGTCAGTACATAATCTTTTGTTTTCTCTCATCCTTTGTGCATTTCATTTGTCAGCATTTGTTACTTAAAAAATCCTTGGGGACTGGGCAACACCCATTATCAAAGGCATAATTATTTCTGCAGCAAAACATGATGGTCATTCTAAGTGGGATAAGGAGAATCTTTAATAGTCTCATGTCAGTTCAAGTCAGGTTTTCCCACTAGCTAAACGTCAATCAAATAAAGTTTTGCTGCCAAAGGAATACTGATAAAACTGTTCATAGCTTGTTTTGGACTTGGAAATTGCAGACAGAGGATGAGGACCTATAATAGACAGTAATAATAAAGAGATAGGAGATAGGAAGTTTGAATGGAAGTCAAAGTATGCTAAAAGCTTTGCCTTAGGAGAAGACTTTGGTAGAAAAATAACTCTAAGCACCCAACATGAAAGGACATGTGACAGAGAAGTCTCAATTGAAATTGAGTCAGTTACCTTAACTGATTGAAGTTGCATTATTTTACTTCTGCAAATTTGCAAAAACACATGGCTATATGAACACATTGCTAAGGACCCTCCCAGGTCCTTGAGAGAGATTCATACAAGTGAGAGAAACTGAAGCTTAGACTTCATTAACTTTATGCTAAATCTGACTCAGGAAATAAGAAAACAAAAGTTTTAAAGTAATGGCTCAGGGCCTGACTGCATCTGCTTCCTCGCCCAACAACTATCTACATCTTTCAGTAAAAACTCTGCTATGAACTTTATATATTCACAAAAGAGCAAGACCATAATATGCATACAATTGTGTACCTTGTTTTTATCCAAATTATATTGTGTACATTTCTTCCCTTTTAAAAATTCTGTTAACAGCTGCATAGAATTTTTCTATATGAACGTATAACTTAACCTAACTCTTATTTGACAGACATTTAATTGGTTTGTAATACCTTGTTCTCACTAACAATACTGTAATGAATATTTTTGTAAATATATCTGCATCAATGTGTATGTCTATCGGAGAACTGACTAAAAGAGATTTGTGTCAAAAATAATATATGTTTAAATTTTGATATATTTCTCCAAATTGACCTACCTAAAACTTTGTACTAATTGTGTATAAATGTGCCACTTTCTTTTCTCCTAGCCCACACTGAGAATAATCATTCTAAGTAATTTTCAAGTCTAATACGGCATCTGTAATGATGCCTCATTCTTTTAAATTGTATTTCTTTAATCATTAAAGAAATTGAGCATATTTATTTTTATTAACATCCATTTCCTCTGTAATTGCCTGTTTTGTTTGTATATTTTTGAAATTTTCTTTGCCAATATTGATATGGGGTAGTCATCAATATTATTGATTCATAAAAGCTCTTGTTATTGTTATGATTTTTTTCCTTTATCCTATATTTTGTAAGTATTTCCCTCAGTTTCTAAGACAGAACTTGTTTGGTTTCAGACAGAGCTGGTTACAAGGGTTGACTCTACCACTCTGGCTGTGTGTTTCTGGTTAAGCAATCTAAAGGAGGACAATATCAATGTGACAATTAATTTAATGTGTCAACTTGACTGGGTCATAGGGTTTCCAGATATTTGGCTAAACATTCTTCTAGATGTGTCTGAAAGGGTGATTCTGGATCAGATGAACATTTGAGTTGGTAGACTGAGTAACACAGATTTCCTCTCTAATGTACGTGGGCTTCATCCAAACAATTGAAGACCTTAATAGAACAAAAGGTTGAGTAAGAGGAAAGTCCTCCTGTCTGACTGCTTGAACTGGGACTTAAGTCTTCTTTAGCCTTCAGACTTGAAATTAAACATCAGCTCTTCTTAGATCTTGAGCTGCTAGCTTTTGGACCTGAACTTACACTGTTGGCTCTCCTGGTTCTCAAGTCTTTGGACTCAGACTGGAAGTACACATTGGCTCTCCTGTGTCTCTAGCTCACTGACTATAGACTTTGGGGCTTCTCAGCCTCCATAATCATGTGAGCCAGTTCCTTATAATCCATATATATATAAAAGAAGTCAATATATGTGAAGATTTAGCTTAGTTCCTATCACATAATAAATATTGAATAAAGGTTAGATAACATTAACTTTACTTGAATTATTTTTGCCCTTCAGAAGTTTTACAGTCAAATACATTAATCTTTTCCTTTATTATTTTATTAATAATTATTTTCCGTTATTTTATCTAGTACCTCTACTTCTTGCATTAAAAAGTTAAAGCACCTGGAAATTTGTTTATATATGTGTAACTTGAGATTTAATATTTCCCCCAAGTGAAGAGTCAGTTATTCCCATGCATTTATTAAATAATTTATTCTTACAGTGTTCTCTAAAAGCACCATTGTCAGGGAAGTCTTCTAGGTCAAGGGAAAACATTTCTGCTATAAGGATTATAAATCGTGTGTCTGTGACATAGAAGCATACTCCAGATAAGCTGTTTCATGTTTCTTGTGCTAACGACCCAGAGGGAAAGGAAATGAAGACATATTTCTATTTTTCTTGTTCACGCACCTGCCTGTGTAAAATGCAAAATGATAAATCTAATTGGTGTCCTAAAAGCCATTTAGTAGTTAAACATAATCCAGGCAAACAAAGGCAGGGGACAGATATTGATTTTGTGTCACACAAATGTAGGTGGAACATCTAAGCCTTAAATAATGCTCCCAGGGCACTTTTTGGTGTGATCAGGCAAGGCTGTATTTAATGATGTGAGAAAACTCGTTTCTCTGAGGTCAATGGTATGTGCTTAACCTTTAGGCTTTCGCGTGGCTGGCTGCCCCACTGGTTTATGGAGTGGAGGCCGACATGATTGGGGATTTAGGGCAGTGATGACTTGATCTCCCTGACGTTTGCTGCTCTTACCCAGGAATGGTGAACAAATCCATCTCCGTGGCTGCCGCCTGGGCTTTTCTGAGTAGCCCACGCCTCTCTCATTTCACATCTACCTCCTGAGGCAGAGAGAATGGTCACCTTTGGAAAAGAGGGTTTATCACATGATCATGAGAAAAAAAATGGTTTAATTTAGCTTTTAATGCTTTAAACAGCCCACAAAAGGCAAACATGAAGTCTTTGTGACTTTTGTTTTTATTTCTCAGTTGGCAAGTTTACACTTTGTGATTTTAGCATTTTCCAAAGGTGTTTTGAGAAATGCTAGTCCTCTGAGACTCTGCTGGAAAGAAAGGGAAGGAGGGAGGAGAGCTAGCTGAGGTTAACCCTGTTTGGGGCATAGGGTACCTCCTTTGGAGACTCAGTGTGAGATGTGTTTTATTTAAGACCAATGTTATGGTCTAAATGTTTGTGTCCCCCAAAATTTACATGATGAAATCCTAACCCCCAAGATGATGTATTAGGAGGTGGGACCTTTTGGGTTGATTAAGTTATAAGGGAGGAGCCCTCATTAATGGGATTAATTTCCTTATAAAAGAGGCTCCAAAGAGACCTCTGGTCCCTTCTGCCATTTTAGGTTGGAGTAAGAAGACATTGGTCTATGACAAAGCAGTCCCTCCTCAGTCACCAAATCTGCTGACACCTTAATCTTGATTGGTGGCTGACAAAAACAATCCTATTGTTTATAAGCCACCTAGTCAAGATATTTTGTTAGAGCAGCCCAAATGGACTAAAACATAAAGGATTTTTCCATTCATATTTTACTGTCCCAAACCACTTTTAAAATACAAGTTACATCTGTTCTACTATTTGATAAATACTGCCTTAGGTACACTGCTTTAAAATGTGTGCAAAACACAACTTTGCCTATTGAATGCTCTTTACCATTAATTTTCCCCATAAACAGCCAAGCAGTCAGGCCTTTTTTTTTTTTTTTTTTTTTTTTTTTTTGAGATGGAGTTTCACTATTGTTGCCCAGGCTGGAGTGCAATGGTACAATCTTGGCTCACTGCAACCTCCTCCTCCCAGGTTCAAGAAATTATCCTGAGTCAGTCTCCCAAGTAGTTGGGATTACAGGCGTGTGCCGCCATGTCTGATAGAGATGGGGTTTCACTATGTTGGTCAGGCTGGTCTTGAACTCCTGACCTCAAGTTATCTGACCGCCTTGGCCTCCCAAAGTGTTGGGATTACAGGCGTGTGCCACCGTGCCTGGCTGTCACTTCTTTATTTTATTTTATTTTTTTGAGACGGAGTCTCGCTCTGTAGCCCAGGCTGGAGTGCAGTGGCACGATCTCGGCTCACTGCAAGCTCCGCCTCCCGGGTTCACGCCATTCTCCTGCCTCAGCCTCCCGAGTAGCTGGGACTACAGGCGCCCGCCACCGCGCCCAGCTAGTTTTTTTGTATTTTTAGTAAACACTGGGTTTCACCGTGTTAGCCAGGATGGTCTCGATCTCCTGACCTCGTGATCCTCCCGTCTCGGCCTCCCAAAGTGCTGGGATTACAGGCTTGAGCCACCGCACCTGGCCTCTGGCTGTCCGTTCTTATAGAAGAAAAGAATTGATAATAAGACATGATCAAAATATGAGGAAATTTGTGCAAGTATTACATACCCATAAAAATATTTAAATTAAGTTAAATTAAATTTAAAAATAAATACCAGGGAAGAATTCCAGCCTTCATATTAAAGCTCAGTATTCACAGACCTTACTCAATGTTAATTGAGTTAGGTTAATTCTTCCCTGCATGTCTTTCAAAGTTAGTCAAGCAGAGCAATCATATAATTCTGGAGCAGACAAGAACCTAACCAAGGCATCTAAAGAGCTCCACATTTCACAGGTAAGCAAACGGAGGCCTAGAAAAGCTGGAGAGGTGAGCAAAAGCCACAAATTGATTTGTGTCAGTGTCTGGACACTGGCTTAGTCTTCCTATACTTCTCTCTGATTTTGTCCTCCTCTTTATGACAGCTTAATCTTCAAGCTGGAGCCTTCTCAGTTACTTCCCCTATATTTGTCTGTGCGTGCATTCACCAGAATTGTCACTTGAAGAAACCTTCCCTGAAAAGTGAGGAAAAATAAATCCCACACTTCCTGAAGCTATAGGCTCTGACAGATTGTGATGAGATCCTCATACTTTCCCAGGTTAGCATTACCTGACAGGGTGGCTGATACCCAGGGGATGAGTTCATGGGTTGCCTTAGTCCATTTGTGTTGCTGTAAAGGAATACCTGAGGCTGGGTAATTTATTGAAAACAAAAAAAAGATGTTCATTTGGCTCAGGGTTCTGAGGGCTGTTCATGAAGCATGGTGCCAGCACACCTTCTGGTGAGGGCGTCAGGCTACCTCCGCTCATGATGGAAGGCAAAGGAGAGCTGGCATGTGCAGAGATCTCATGGTAAGAAAGGAGGCAAGAGAAGGCAGGGAGGTATCAGGATCTTTTCAACAACCAGCTCTTGCCGGGAACTGACAGAACACAGACTCACTCAACTGCAGGACTGCGCCAAGCCATTCATGAGGGATCTGCCAAACACTTCCCACTAGGCCCCACCTCCGACACTGGGAATAACACTCTTTTCTCTTTTTTCTTTTCTTTTCCTTTCCTTTCCTTTCTTTTCTTTTATTTCTTCCTTCCTTCCTTCCTTCCTTCCTTCCTGCCTTCCTTTCTTTTTTCAAGGTCTTGCTCTTTAACCCACGATAGAGTGCAGTGGTACAATCATGGCTTACAGCAGCCTTGAACTCTGGGGTCAAGCAATCTTCCTGCCTCAGACTCCCCAGTAGCTGGAACTACAGGTATGTACCACCACACCAGCTAATTTTTAAATTTTTC
>NW_012115043.1:11733461-11746539 GCF_000951035.1 Colobus angolensis palliatus
TAATTTCTTTGTTTTGTATTTTTAGTAGAGATGGGGTTTCACTGTCTTAGCCAGGATGGTCTCGATCTCCTGACTTCGTGATCCACCCGCCTCAGACTCCCCAGTAGCTGGAACTACAGGTATGTACCACCACACCAGCTAATTTTTAAATTTTTCTTTTGTAGAGATGGGGATCTCACTATGTTGACCAGCCTGCTCTCTAACTCCTGGGCTCATGCGATCCTCCTGCCTCAAACTCCCAAAGCCTCCCACTGTCTCATTTCAGGCTTGAGACAGTGCACCTAGCCGGGGATCAAATTTCAACCTGAGATCCAGTGGGGACACATATCCAGACTATTATCATGGACCAAAACAAACATCTGAGGAGTGCAACTATTTCTGAGAAAAACAAAAGCTTTGTTGGCATTTAATGATATGATCATAGTATTTTTCTCCTTTAATTTGTTGATGTCATCCATTATGTTGAGAGACTCCATAATCTTGAATTTCCTTACATTTTTGCAGTAAACCCTACCTGGTCATAGAGCAGTGTTTTGATATGCTACTGGATTTTCTTTATTAATGCTTACTTGATATTTTGCATTTTAATTCGTAAGTGAGATCAGGCTATCACTTTCCATTTTTGTACAATTTTTGTCAGGTTTTGGTATTAATGCTGTGTTGGAATAATGCAATGAGTTGGGGCAATTTCTGACTTTTAATATGGTCTATAATATTTTGAATTATAAAGGAATGACCTTTCCTTACAGATGAAACAGAACTCAGCTGTGACACTCTTTAATTCTGATTCTTTTTGAAATGACTGATCTTCAATTATTTTTACATACCTTCTATGATAACTGATCTATTCAAGTTTTGTCCTGGTTTGTAAATCATTTTTTAAAATAAATTCTTTTTAAACAGCTTTATTGAGGCATAATTTACATGTCGCAAAATTCAATGACTTTTGGTAATGTGCAATTTTTAAGTGTATAATTCTATGACTTTTAGTAATGTAGGTCAATTTTAGTCATTTTTTAAAAAAAGAAAATATTCATTTCCTCCAGGTTTTCAACTGCATCCACAGAATGGCTCATAATATTTTCTTATAATTCTGCGCTTAAGGAATGCTGGCTTTGTAAATGAGCATGCTAGCATGAGTGCAAAGAGAAGGAAATGGAGATAATACCAGAGGCAATAAGTTAACTAATGGGAACACTTGTTGAAGCAGCTAATCAGAGCACTGTGTAGTATGTAAGTCAGGAGTTATGAAGTACAATCATTCATTTCCCTGATTACTAGGCTTTCTAACTACTAGGCTAGACAAGGTGCTCCGAATTCCCTGGTTAAAGTAGGGGCTGAGCAGTTTCAGACCAAGAAGGCAAAGTCACGTCATGTGATACTTTCCATTTATTTGTGGTGTTTTGGCTGGCCACTTCCTTCCATTAAGAATTCTCATAGTAACACCAATGTATTTCACCTCTTTATGTAGGGGAATTTCACTGTGGGCTGGTACCTATGTCGAACATAATTTTTAACACCAAGAATCCACCAAACTGAACCCTCCACGTAAAATGCTTAATACCACTAAATTGTAGAATGATCTTTCATGTGGATATGTTAGGTAAAATGTAAGATGAACCAAAGTATGAATTTATGTCTTCTTTTAAAAGTCATGTTTATTGAAGTATAATTTACACATAGTAAAATTCCACCTTTTTGAGTTGTACAGTTCACTGACTTTGCATTAAATGTATAGTGCTTTTACCACTGCACACTCAAGATATAGAATATTTCTATTACCCCCAACTTTTACAAAAGGCATCCTTATATCCCTTTTGTAGTCAATCCTCTACCACAACTCCTAACCCCTGGCAATCACTGATCATATTTTTGTCTCTGTATTTTCTTTTCAAGGTTATTATGTAAATAGAACCATACAATATATAAGCATTTGTATCTGTCATCATTCTGTTAGCAGCATTTCTGAAATTCATCCATGTTGTTGCATGTATCAGTATGTTCTTGTTCATTGCTCAATATTGTTTCATTGTATGAATGTACCATAATTTATTATTCTTTCATCTTTTAAAAGATATTTGAGAGGTTTCCAGTTTGTGGCAATTCTGTATAAGTTGCTACAAACATTAGCATACAGATTTTGTGTAGATATGCATTTGCATTTCTTTTGAATAAATACACAGGAGTGGGATTCCTGGGTTGTATGGTAAATATAATATGTATTTAACTCTACAAGAAACTAGCAGCCATTTTTCCAAACTGTACCATTTTGCATTCCCACAAGTAAAGTAAGAGAGTTTGAGTTGATTGATTTATTCATAAGCCCTTTGTATTTTTGGACTTTTTCATGTTTAGCCATTCTGGTGTTTATGTAGTGGTATCTCATGTTTTAAGTTTGTATTTTCTAATGATTTATGTGTTTATTTGCCATCACATCCTTTTATTTGGTAAAATCTGTTCAAATTTTGATCATTGAAAAAATAGAGTCTTTCTGTTCTAATTATTGAGTTGTAACAGTTTTTAAATATATTCTGGATGTATTCATTTAGATAGATGCATGCAAAGCAAATATCTGATACTTGCAAGGCAATTTTTGAATTATCAGATCTTTGCTTTGCAAATATTCTTCCTAGCCTGTAGTTTGTCATTTCATTTTCATAATTTAGTCTTTAGAAGACTAGAGACTTCTAGTCTAGAAGACTCTTTCTCTAGAGTCTTTTTTTCTAGAAGAGAAAAAGCTTTCAATTTTAATAAAGCCTAATTTATCAATTTTTTTCATTTATGGTTTGCACTTTTTGTGTTATAATTAAGAAATCTTTACCAACCTAAGGTCATATGTTTCTTCTAGAAGCTATGTAGTTTCAGATTTTACATTTATATCTATGACTTATCTCAAGTTAATTTTTATATGGTATGTGAAGAAAAGATTAAGATTCATTTTTTGGCATTTAATTGAATCCAGTTGTTCTAACACCATTATTGGAAAAGAGTTATTTCTCCATTGAATTACTCTGGCACCTTTGTTGATTGTCACTTGCCCATTTTTGTGTGGCATTTTTCTGAACTTTCTGTTCTATTCCATTGATCTATGTGTCTATTCTATGCTGTTACTACACTGTATTGATTACTGTAGTTTTAGAGTAAGTCTTGAGATCAATTAGTGTAGGTGTTCCAATTTTGTTCTTCTTTTCAAAGTAATTTCGGCTATTCTAGATTCTCTGCTTTTCCGTATAAATGTTAGAATCATTTGTTAATTTCTATCTGCTGCAAACTTGTGCTGATGCTTTTACTAGGATTTTGTTGACTATACAGAGCACTTTGGTCTTAACAATACTGAGTTTTCCAATCGATGACCACACTACAGCTCTCTATTTAGTTGTCTTTTTTTCTTATTAATGTTTGGTAGTTTTCATGATGCAACCCTTACACTTATTTGGTTAGGTTTATACATAAGTGGTTTACTTTTAATTCTAATTGTAAATTGTAGTTTTAAAAACTTAATTTCCAGGAGTTTATTGTTAGTATATAGAAATACAATTGATTTTTGAATATTGACCTTGTATTTTGTGACTTTACTAAACTTACTTAACAGTTCTAGTAGTTTTTTAGTAAGCCCTGGTGCTTTTCTGAATGAATAATATCCAACTGTGTGAAAATACAACTGTGATCCTAGGGGTAGGGGCTATTAATTTTTTGTCTGATTCCCATATGTGTCTAATTAAACAATGTTAGAGATTTTTGTAAACCTTGCAATGAGCAAAAAATATTTACCACCTTTTCAGGCCTATTGTCCTAACTATATAAAATACATCCAAATGCCCATCTTCTCTGCTTTATTAGAGATAAAGTACAGAAGATTAACAGGTATTTCCAGAATCTTCTGGGTTAAGGGCTATGATATCAGTGTTAGAAGATTGTATGTGGATTTTCAAGCTGACTGTGAAGTCCCTGAGGGAAAGATGTGGGGTGGGCTTCTATCAACAGGTAGCAGAGAGGGATGATGGGGGTAACATCTGGAGACCTACCAGGGAAGATGTGAGATCCATTGGTATACCCTGATTGTCAACATAAGATGATATGCCTTATACTGGTATTTCCTAAATTGTATTTTGGGATACATCGGTCTTTATTCGTTTCAGCAAAAATTCCACAATCAAATAAATATGGGAAATGCTTCATACCGTATTCTCCTCTTGTAGTTTTACAGTATCCATTAGCATATTAAAGACACTGAGGAAACTTACTTAAAGATACATGTTTACACAGCTTTGTTTAAGCCAGCGTTCCCCAAACTCATTTGACCATGGAACCCTTCTTTAATATTAAACCTCCTAATCTTCAAAACCTCTTTAGCTTATCTGCTGCAAAATACACTCGGGAAAATATTGACGTGGAAAATTCTGTGATCTCTTTCTCACCTTCAATATGAGAAAAATATTCATACAAGGTTATTATGTTAGAGCTATCCGATCACTGCAAAATGCTCTGAGCAATAGAATGTGCTTAGAATTCTGGAATACAGAGAGGTTTATATTTCAGATGCCGTCATTTCCTTTTGTTTTGACTTAGAAATGATGAGCAAATATTCTCCCAATATATGCCACTGAACTAAGCCAAGAGAAGGATTCTTCCCACACACTTCAGGGTTTCTTGGTCTTTCCTAATGGTTTCCTTTGGTTGTACTTCAAACTCTTTTTTGCTTTGCTCTGATTTGTTGAATAACTGAGCCATCAAACTGTAAAAAAGATTTCCCATAAGAGACATTATGCTACCTGTTTATGTGCTTTGTGTAGTAACCAGGGTGATAGGATAACAATAAAGTGGATACTCCTTGTCTTTCAGAGAAAAATAACTTTCTAATGGTTGACAGAATATAATTAAACCAGCAATGAAATAAACAACATTGCAATTTTTGGCATGAGGCCCTTGTGTTGTAATTGATCATGTTTGAGACGATAGCTGATGACAAGATTTGTGTTGATCCTTGATGCAAAGTTGTAGCTTTTAAGGAAAGTGCAGCTAGAAACCAGCTCCAAATTGCCTGCCTCTGTAATTAAAAGTATAAATGTTTCAAGTCGAATACATCCTATTAGTAAGATTTTAGGAAACAAAAATTTAATTTATTCACATTCGATATGGTCTGTAAATGCCACCATTATATGCCTTCCACTGGCCTTTGATTAGCTATGGATTAATAAAACTTTTATACCTCCTTTGTCAGCCTCATTTTGAACTCTGTTTTTGCATACTGTTACTATTAAATAAATGAATTAGTGTCCAGAAATGTGTCATGCATATTACCTAGCAGCAGGAAGCATAATACAGTGGTCAGCTCCCCAGGAGCGTTATAAATCCTAATGCGCTCGGTAACCTGCTCACGTGGACCTATTAAAGCATGATGATTTAGTGGAGCAGTATTTGTGCTTAACAATGGAATTTTAGTTAATTCAAAACAAGGTAAATCATCTCCAATTACAGTATTTGAATATTCACAGTTGCTTCCCAAGAACATGTACTGTTGCTAAGCCAAAAAAATTGTTTTTTCTTCAAAAGCATTGTACTGAGTTACTTGCTTGGAGTAACATTTAGGCAGGTTTGGGTAGCTTATGTTAAAAGTAACCCAGTCCTGAAGAACAATGTTTATCTGGCGCAGCTAGCTAACTTGCTGCAAAGCAATTTAGGGCATCCAAAATATAGAAAGAGGGGGAAGCGAGAGCAGGAGCCCCGGGTTGCAGCTGCCCACTGCAGAGCTCAGGTGAGCCCAGTAATTGAGCTAGTGTCGATGCCGAGGGTGATGGTGTGATGTTGTTACGTGTGTTCCTAGAAGCAGCTGAGGGCTTTTTTTGTTGCCACTGTTATCAAAGTCATTTCAGATCCATGTCAGTAGCTTCTTGATACTGCAACTACTCCTGCATCCCTGTGGGTACCGTATGGACCAGAGAGCATCCTCCGGTTTCAAATAGGCTCTTTTATGCTCAAGGTCTCAGAGGGCCTTTCCAGGAAATAATGATGATTAGCCGTCTGGCTGGCGGCAACCACTTTCAGCAGTGTGGGGCCTTGGCGTTGTGTCAGGATCAGCATAGGACTTCCACAGCAGAGAGGGACCAGCCTCCTAACCAGCCAGTCTCCAGTCTTTCCCGGAAGGTGAAATTGGAATGGAATTAATGGGGAGCAGGGCAAACTTTATTGAAGAAGCTTATTTTGTGTATTGTGGATCTGGACATTTAGGGACAATGAATGAACAATTTTCCTGACCTTCAAAACAAGTCTGAAATGAATCCACGACTTTTATTTAATGAAAAACAAAACCTGGAGAGAACACTGTTGGACACATGTTTTCAAAGTTTGGCAATAGCCGAAGTCTACTTTGTATAAAATTGTAATTTTTTGCAATATCACCATTGATTGTAGTCAGTGATAACTAATTGGCTTTGTAATCAGCAAGCCTGAATTCAAAACTGGATGACTGTGTCTTATAAATTGTGTCCTTGGGTGAGTTTCTCCCCCTCTCTGAACTTCAATTTATTCATCTGTGAGTAAGGTATAGGTTTAGGTACAATAACATGATGCTCTGTGGTGGTGGCCTGTAGAATAAATGAAGTGATGTACATAAGATACAAAGTGTTTTTGTTTTTGATTTGTTTAGAGAGGAGGTCTCTCTTTTGTCACCCAGGCTGAAGTGCAGTGGTGCAATCTTAGCTCACTGCAGACTCAAATTCCCAACTCAAGTGATCCTCCCACTTTAGCCTCCCGAGTAGCTGGGACAACAGGCACGTGCCACCATGCCTGGCTAATTTTTTTCATTTTTTGTAGAGACAGGGTCTAGCCATCTTGCCCAGGCTTGTCTTGAATTCCTGGGGTCAAGCAATCCTCCCATCTAGGCCTCCCAAAGTGCTGGGATTATAGGCATGAGCCACTGCACCCAGCCAACAGGATAGCTTCTATTGTTTTTACTGCTGATGTAAGGCGTACACAGATTGTATTGAATAAATGTAATTTTGATTATAGGTTGTATATAAAGGCTGAGCAAATTGTTTTTTGCTCTTATTTCATGTAACAACCATCATTCTCTACTGGCTTTGTTTTATCTCTCTCTCCATCCGTTCATCTGTCCATTCATTCAATCATCTATCCTCTACTTATCCAATTAGTAATATATATGCATGGTAAAAAAAACAAAACAAAACAAAACAAAACTAAACTAAAACACTACCAAACGGGTGATCTCTCTTTTACCTCTGTCCCTAGACCCCAGCTCCTCTCTCTAGAGGCTACTGTTACTAGATTCTTCTGTGTCCCTCCAGAGGTATTCCACTCACATACAAGCACATATACATACCCCACAAGCAACATAATACTATCAACACTCTTCAGCACCTAAAAGGTTAGCAATGTGTCTTATGAGTGTTCCATATTAGTACCATAACCTACCTCAATTTTATTAACACCTGCACAGTGTTACATAGTGTGGTTTTACCTTAATTTACTTAACCAAACCTCTATTGTGGGCACTTCAGTTGCTTTTAATTCCTTGCAGTTACATACAATACTGCACAGAATTGCAGAATATTCTCACAGTTATATTTTCCTAGAAATTGATTTTTTAGGTCAGATTTTTGTGGAAATTGCCAAACTGCAATTTCCAACTCGAAATTATTTAGAAATAATACATTGTCCCCAAGCAATACTTATTTTAACATTCACAACAAATCTCCCCACCAGACTATAAATTCTATTCAGCATATACTGTGTTCTGGGAACTGTATTCTATGATGAGATACACCAGTGAGCTAAAACTGACAGAGGCCTTGTTCTCTTGAAACTTGTACCATTTGAACACTTGAATGCATGCAGTCACACATGCTCATGTGGACACTTCTCAAGATTTACTATACAAATGGCCTTTCTAATGCCAAGAAATAGCCGCATGTCTTTCTTCCAAGAATACCACCAATAACGCCATATACCTTGCTAGGTATCTGAACTCCAAATGTTATTAGGAATATTGACTACCTATAGTTGATGCTTGCTCACCACGCTGTATCCCTTGGGTTATCTGGTTTCACATATTTGTAGCAGACTCTTCCATACACCATTATACATATTGCAATTTCTGCTCAAATTCTCTAATGTGCAGAAGGCCACTCAGTCACACACAGATGTAATCCACAGTGTGTGTTGGGGGGTGAAAGGTTAGTACTCTGGAAGATACCCCTCAGTCAATGTGGATCATGTGTCTGTTGGTGAATGCCCCAGCCTCACATCTTAGGGTGGTGTGTTTCTGAGGCTTGCTCTGCATGATCCTCAGAAGGGCTGCAGTGGTGTGAGCCCAATTGCCTGCAGCCGTAACTAGCACATTAACAACCCCTTTGTTGGCTCCTCTCTCTTTTCATTCTCTCCTTCCAAACAAACTATCCGCACCCAAGTCCTTATTACAGGGTTTGCTTTCAGAGAAAACCAGTCTAAGACACACTGAAAATTCTGGACTGCCTTCACACAGAGGAAACTCAGTGAAAAGAGCTAAATTTACTGTAGTTCTTGCTTCATCATCTCTAACATCATGGTGTCACCTGTCAGAAGTAAAATCAAGTCAGCCAAATTTCTGAGCAGCTTCTAGGTTCTGGGAAAACTAAATACACAAGATAAATGTGATTCCTGACATCAAGGAACACAGAGCCTGTCAGATGAATTGCTTTTCCCAAGCCTGACTATAGAACAAGACAATTTGGTTAAAGATTTCTGTTATTCCCTTTCTCCAAACTACATGTGATTTTCTGTAGGAATATATGACCCAGTGGGTTATATAGCTATACAAATTGGGCCTGAAGAAAAATCTAAGGTGGACCCCATTCTCTCTTTGATGTAAGCCTAGACTCTCATTCTTTATAAGTGACAGAAATTCAATTCAAAGTAGCTTGAGCCAAAAAGTAAGGTATTAGCTAAATTAACTGGAAGTCAAGGAATGCAGTCACTGGCTTCAGGCATGGGTGGATCCTGAGTCTCAATAACGTTTTCAGGGTTTTCTCTGTCTTCAACTCTCACTTCTGATCCTTTGTTTGGGCTTCACTCTAGGTCAGGTTTTTTTCACATGAGAGAAAAAAATGGCTCCCAGTGGGTCTTGGTTTACTCAGTCCTTACATCTCATGACCCCAGCAAAGGAGATGTCCTCTTTTTCCTAGCGTCCATGTATAAAGGTCTTATAGAGACAATATGGCCCTGCTTGGATTATGTGCTTATCCCTGAAACAATCACCGTGACCAAGGGAATGGGGAATTCTTGTAGGGCTGAGTCATGCCCATCACTCACTGGGAGGGGTAAACCTCATTACTAGTGAAACGGGCTCTGCTACTACAAGCAAAACACAAAATAGTCACAGCAGGCTGACAGCACACTAAAGTGAAGCACAGCCCTTTACAGATCCCAAGGCTACAGCAAGAAGTATTTTCCTGTTTTCTTTGGGAGTGGGTGTCTCTGAGCAAAATGAGATTCTTGGGTGGAGAGCAGGTATTGATTTATTTGGATTTACCCAAAGCAAGAAAGAAGCTGCCTCACGTTGCACTTTCTGGAGCTCTGGGTATTACTATGGGGTCTTCTACAGACGCTCTGGTCAAGGCACAGGTCCTGTACCCACTCTGAATGGCGGGCACTCTAGGGGTAAATGAGATGTCAAAGTCTTTCCTAATAAGGTTATCCATGACTGGAGCCACTGGAAAATCAGAAGAGGGGGCCATGGGGTGGCTTCACCAGCAGTAAGACCTTCATTCTTGGGCGCATTCCTGAGTGGAAAATGCCCTCTGCTCTCTGTCACTGAGTTGGAAGCAAAGGCAGCTTCCCCAACCCTGTAAAATGTCGGGAAGCAGAAAGAGGAGCTGCAAATTGGTCCTCTGCCTTGGATGCCAGAGGAGCAGCTGACAAAAGCCTGTGGCAGGGCTGTCTGTGAATAGCCTGTATGATGCTGGTTGGGAAGCCTCAGAGCTGAGACCCCCCTCAATAGTGTGCTGGCTGTTTCCCCACTGGCCCAGCCCACAGCTGTATATGGGCTTGCTTAGCTCCAGAATGTGCAAAGCTGAAGCCTCTCTCTTTGATCCTTGCCACATACCTTTAACCAAAGCCAAAGTACTTTTTAGGCCAGTGGCACCCATAATGCCTGGTCTTTGTCCATGTTTAGACCAAAGCCTTTCCCATCATCAGTGGACCGCAGTGTGTATTCTGCCAATCCCCAATTCCTATATTGGCTTTTTTTTTTTTTTTTTTTCCTATTTCTACTCTGCATGTGGCTCTCCTGACTGTGATTGCAAAGCCTCTGGCAATTCCGGATTTTAAGGAATCACCAGCCAAATCCTATAGATTCAACTTCTTTTCTTTCACCACCTTCCCTTTTCCCTTAGCTTGTAATTAGCCATTTTTCCTCATAGTTCTGAAGTCTCCTTATTTGAAATTCATCAGTGAGTTAGTCCTGTGGGAGTTACTCTCAATTACAAATTGAAGACTAATTGTGCTGCAATGACTGTTGCTCTAAGACGCCTCCACTGTAATCGCTCCCTAAATTAACTCTCGCCTCTTATTCAACACTAACTTAAGGCTTTAAAAGGAGCTGTGATTTGTAGTAGGCAACACAGCAGTTGCTGAATTGTGGAGTCACACCTATAAATAAATAAATAAATATAATATATAGACACACATACATATAATTTTATAAATTCCCTTTTCATTTATAAATTATGGATTATTTCTAAAATGTAAAAGTAAAATTTGCCTAACAGAAACAGCATAATTTGCTTTTATTTTTTTTCTTGAGACAGAGTCTCACTGTTGCCCAGGCTAGAGTGCAGTGGCATGATCTTGGCTCACTGCAATCTCTGCCTCCCAGGTTCAGGCGATTCTCCTGCCCCAGCCTCCCGAGTACCTGGGATTACAAGCGTGCACCACCAACTCCCGGCTAATTTTTGTATTTTTAGTGGAGACGGGGTTTTGCCAGTTTGCCAGGCTGGTGTTGAACCCCTGACCTCAGGTGATCCACCTGCCTGGGCCTCCCAAAGTGCTGGGATTACAGGTGTGAGCCACCACACCTGGCTAATTTTGCTTTCACTGTCATGTACAACTAAATTTTTCCTTATTGCCAGTCATTTGTTCTGAAAAATAGTTTCTGAAAAGCTTAAATCACTACCCTCCTGCCCCCACACACTCTTGTTTTATATTGCCTTGATATATTTTCTTACTCGGTGTGCCTCTTTTTTTTTCAAGGGTGGGATGGGGTGGGAGAGAGAGGTCTGACTCCTGATCGAAGGGGGTTGCATGATCCTCTGTATTTTGTGCTTCTATCCAATCATTGCCACTCTGACAATCAGGTGACAAGCAGCAAGCTGGAGAGAATTCATCAGAAATTAACCCAGAGAAGAGGAGATATAAAGGTAGCGCCCACAAGAGGAGGTGAGGCCCTGGCCCGAATCAGGAGGCCACAACAGTGTCAGAGCAGGTGACACCTCAAAGGGTCAGCCAAGGATTCAACCCCTTTTAGACATGATCTTTAGGACACTTCCATTAGGAATTGATGAAGTGACTTCTGCAAGTCTGACGCAAGCTTTAAGCAAAAATTCAGACTTCAAGTTATGAATATACTTTTCATTCTCTAGCAAAATATGGCTATGTGATTTTAAGTATAAATTAAAAAGTAACTTAAAAGGCATCTGAAAATGGTCTTTTGGCCTTAACCAAACGATGGCAATATGAACAGCCATCAGTTCTGGCTTCCTCCGAAAGGATAGGCAGAGGCTAAGCGCATTTGGTCTACAGTTCCTGCTACCTGTCCTGCCTCAACACTCTGGATACAGCACAGGCAATAGCTCAAGACAGACTGGCCTTAAAGCCAATTATCAGATGCCAAGGGAAAGCCAAAAGGAAATGGACAAGAAGTGTAAGAAACATATAAAACTGTCAAACTTCTCAAGTCCAGGCTAGCTGCTTCCTAGCCATGCCCCAAACCCCACCACTCCACTAGTCCCCTGCTGGTCCCCTGCTTGGCCTCCTTCCCTGCCAGCTCTCTGCCTGCCTCTTCCTCCTGGGTACCATCTTCTTACCCACAGGCAAGTGGAGCTCTGAAATGACTGGACAAGAACGTTCTTATATTCGTATCTCATAGAATGACCGATGGGCATCTCTCTGAGAATTTTCACTCCGATTAGATGTTCTCCATCCCTCACCCCATATGGAAAATTAATTCAGGATTGGAAATAGAAAGATGATTTCCTTGAGCTGCCACCACACCCAGACCCAAACCCAGCCCTAAAAGGAATGTGACTCATATGGAGTTACCAAATAATAGATCAAAACTCCTCCAATCTGTCTGCTGCCCACCTCTCACAACAGAGGCAAATATCCTTGCCCATTTAGTTCCAAAATTAAACTTTACTTCCAGATTATAATCACCACTCATTGTGTACAGATTATTTGGACACCGTAGAAAAGTAGAGGGAAGGGGAAAATCCAACCATAGTTTCACACTTAGAGATAAAACTGGTACACTGACTTCCAGTCCTTCCTTTATATGAGGTGTAAATTTTTTCTAACATGCTAGAGACTGCTTTCCCCTAATTACCAGAGATGCAATTTTAATTTAACATTATAATATACATATTTCTCTTGTTAATATAAATTTGTAAATGCATTTAACATAACCATATTATATTTATATAATAATGAACATATTAATATATTAATAATTATAGTATATAAATATATATTTATAAATACATGTACAAATATAAGGTTGTAAATATATTTCATGTCTTTGTAAATGTATTTAACAGATGCATGATAATTCACTGGATATAGCATAGTTTACTTAACCTAAATGAGTCAAAATAAGGGAATCTCTTTCCAATTTGTCACTGTTACTATTAAGGCTGTAACTAACACAAATGCATAAACATTTTTAGGTACATAGGCTAGTTTGTTTACAAAAGGTTCCTGAAGGGATAGAGATGGGTCAAAGGGTATAAATCTTCTTAAGGCTTTTTTTTTTTTTCTTTTTTATTATACTTTAAGTTCTAGGGTACATGTGCATAGCGTGCAGGTTTGT
>NW_012115043.1:11751338-11767437 GCF_000951035.1 Colobus angolensis palliatus
GGACCAAAGGCTTGCGCCACCATGCCCGGGTCGTTTTTTTTGTCTTTTTAGTAGAGATGGGGTTTTGCCATGTTGCCCAGGCTAGTCTTGAACTCCTGGTCTCAGGCAATCCACGTGCCTCAACCTGCCAAAGTGCTGGGATTACCTGCACGAGTCATTGCACCTGGCCCTTTTGAAGGCTTCCTGAGGGTCATTGCCAAAGTTCCCTGGCCTTTTTAAAGGGGCAGTAAGAAAACTGTTTTGTGGCAGTCACAGAGGCTCTCACTGATCCCGGGGGGAAGGTTTGCCTCTCAGCTGACTGGAAACCAAACAAACGTTTTTATATACTGAAAAATGGCTCACCAGTGGTGGCCTTCATGTAGAGGTGCAGCCTGCTTCATCCATTCCTGAAGGCAAATTAACATCCCAAGGATGTGTTTGTAGGACTACAAGATTCCCCCAGAGCTATCTTCCAAATGTGAAAAATAGTTTTTTAAAAAATTAGTGTCAGTGTTCATGAATGACAATTCTTTTATTAAGTGTCCCAGATATCTGGAGAATAGGCGTGTTTGTGTGTGTGTGTGTGTGTGTGATGTATAGAAACACAACACACATACACGCACAATCAGACTCCAATGAACACAATAAAGATGCTTATCGTATATCTTCAATGAAGGAGACTTAATTTCTCCATTTTCAACACACACAATTTTCAGTCACATTTCCTTTAGACAGGATAGGTGATGTCACCTGCTGTTACTGCAGAAATAAAGGCTCCTCTCTCCCTTTGTAACATACACTGATGGATGGAAGCATCGGCATTTGCTAACAAATTACTGTACCTGCTGTTTGGTGCTATTTCCTCCTCCATCTGCCTCCCAGACAGACATTTTTTGCCTAGCCGAAGCCATTTGAACTCCCAGTTCAAAGAATCTTTGTTAGATGGCCAATGTGTTACCAAACACGTTGGAAGGAACTAGTAAAAGACACACATTTCATATGTGGTAGCATCATGCCAGAGTGATACTGCAAGCATTGCTTTAGCGAATGCTGGCCAGCATGACTGCCGACACAGCAGGCAGCCGAGGTAAACAGGACCACGGTTTAATGCATATTCACAAGGTGCCTTAATCCCTTGTGAGGTGTACTGAGTGCCCACTGGGTAGTTTGTATCCCTGTTAAGAGCATACCGGTGGCAACTCCAAGGGAAGTGAACATACTAAAATATTGTAATCAGATTCCTAGGGCACTGTTTTTCTCCTAGCTCAGCGATTAGAGATTTCCCCCTGGAAATGATTTCACATGAAAGCCTTCAAATAAAAAATATTGTACTAGAAGAGGAAGGGGTTACATATAGATGTACAGTCAGTCCAGAAGTGTGCAGATATCTTTCTGCATCCTTATTTACGTGCACACACACGTACCACAAATTATATGTACATCTCCAGCAAATGTATTCGAGAAAAAGACAGCAATGCCGTTCCACTGTTTGTGCACACATGCAGAGGAAATAGTCCATTCCAAGGTTAGACAGGTATCTCTGAAGGCTCCTTTAGCTTGGGTCTCGATCATATGCATAAAGAGGCTTTTCACCGAGTGGATGACTAATTCATTCATCTTGATTGATAATTAGAACCAACAAAGAACAGATCAACACAAATCACAGGACAAAAACATCTGGGACTCAGTTTAATGAGAATACCCCAAAACCTCTTTAGTAGTAATTGCATTGCAAGCACCAAATAGCTTTCACGGTTGTTTTTGCAAATGATACAAATTAGCACCCAAGATCTGAAAAGTTTACTAACTGTAAAAACATTGGGGAATTTAGCAGGGCCCTGAGTAGCTTGGCCAAATATATGTACTAACCTAGATACATTCTGGCATATAAATTTGGGGACTTCTTGCAGTGTGGGAAAAAAAAAAAGTTAAGATTTTGAATCCTACTGCTGTTTGCACTTGGAACTCCCAGGTGGGCAGATTCATTTATGAGGCAGATTTCCTTTTTCCCCACAGAATCCCTTACCAATTTCACACAAATACCCTGAGAATTTTTAAATATCCAAGATGCTTAAAATCTGCAAGTGTAGATCCTTTGCCTTGTTAGGAAATGTAGACACCACACAAACAATTTGAAGGTTTCATGGGTACCAAGTTATACCTAAAAAGCTCAGGAAAGCTGTAATAAGATGTAACAATTGCCTATCTTATGGGATCTAAACAAACCTAGAGAAACAGGAAGAGATTTTCAAAGCAGTTGCCTCTGGTTTTGACTTGTTTGCTTCTTCAGCCACCTCTGCCTAAGTCCAGCAAGAAGTTAGGAAAAGGTGCTAATCATATAAATCCTGCAGAGGGAAATTTCAGACAAGTTAAATATGCCAAACTGAAACAGGAAGGCTTCATTAAAAAAAAAAAAGTGTCACAATGAAGCAAATGCCTTTCTCAATGCTTAGAGTGCTCTTTCTCTCCTTTTACGTAGTTCTCTTTCCTTCTTCAAGACTTCCCTGGCAGCGACACACCGCTGTGGACTCAGGGTTCCAACTCTGAGAGTATTTGCTTGCACTACTCTTTGTCAATTAGCCTATTGGATCTTCACTTATTCACTTCTGCCTTGTAAGCTTAGAAGATGTTCAGTCCATGTGTGTCCACGGCACCCCGTCTTTTTGAATCATACTCCTTTTTATCAAATATTTTCTACCTGTAGTTTTCCCATGTGGAAATGTCCCAAGGTCAGCAAGGCAGGCACATTCGGTGAAAAGACTACAGAAAATAGGTGGTTCTGAAAAATGCAAGGACCTCCCCAAAGTCATGCGCCCACTAACATGCAGTGAGAGCTTCCAAGCATGCTACCGTGGCTGATGACATGAAACAGCTAAATTGTTAAAACAGACAAAAAACCCTGCTGTCTGTCTTTTGGAGTTCTCTAGCAATACTAATGAAATGATTTGAGATAAAACCATTTTAGGATCCTCATCTTTTTGTAGAAAAGTAAGGGCTTATTGAAACATAGTCATCAAGTCCCATTGGTGATGGTTCCAGTTGCCTTGTTGGAGATAGTGGAAATGAGAAATTATATCCGCATTATATATCTGCAAAAGCTTCCAGAAGATATTTCAGAGTCATTCTAGGGAAGCACAGAAATGGACACATCATATTATGGTGCTTCAACAAATCCCACTCCCCACAATATTTTACTTCAAGTAAAATCAAATAAATGTAAAATTAATTTAGAAAAATATTCAATAAGGAAAATGTTACTGGAAGGGTTTAAATGAACATTAAATGCACCTGGAAGTGGAAGAGTAGTCCTAGCTTTCTTTGCCTTGGAGTCTCTTAAGAATGCAGGTGAGACCTCATGTTGGAATACAAGTTTTCAGGCCTTTTCTCCTTTTTCTTTAACACCAGCTGAGCCCCCATGTCTAAGTCCCAGTTGCCCCTGTGCCGTTTGTACCTAGCATGTGAAGCAACTTCTATAAGCAAGGAGCAATATTTTGATATGGACATAAAATTTTAAATGGCAGGTAATGAAATGGCCTGTGAAGTGGTATAGTTGGAAATAACATTTCAAAATTAATTTTTTTTTTTTGAGACAGTTGCGTTTTGTTGCCCAGGCCGGAGTGCAGTGGTGTGATCTTGGCTGACTATAACCTCTGCCTCCTAGGTTCAAGTGGTTCTCGTGTCTCAGCCTCCTGAGTAGGTGGGATTACAAGTGTGCACCACCACGCCCAGCTAATTTTTTTAACTTTTAGTAGAGCCAGGGGGGTTCGCCACATTGGCCAGACTGGTCTTGAATTCCTAGCCTCAAGTAATCCTTGCTCCTTGGTCTCCCCAGGCGGTGGGATTACAGGAATGAGCTATTGTGCCTGGCAGAAATGTCTCTATGAACACTCAGTAGCCACCCGACGTATAACAGCTACAAAGGGGTGGGAAAACTATGGGCCAATCTGGCTGCCCCACTTTTGTATAGCTTATGAGTTTAAGAATGATTTTAACCTTCTTAAGTGGTTGAAAAAAATCAAAAGAAGACTAATATTTTGTGATATGAGAAAATCATATGGGATTAAAATGTCAGTATCCATCAATAAGGTTTTATTGGAATATAACCACACCATTCATTTCTATCTTGACTATGCCTGCAGAGCTGAGAAATTGGAATGAGACGTTATGATCTGCAAAGCCAAAAATATTTACTGACTCATCCTAGAAAAATCCTGAGCTAGAAGAAAGCATTGCTGAAGCACCATGAGGGTTGTAGACAAGATAAATGTATACCTTACAGATGAATTCAACATTTTCTCTGGAACAAGAAAGACCACACCCTTTTTCTAAACTGATAAACAGATTTTTGAAAATGTTGATGGCAGTTAACAGGGCATAAATTCACGTGCTTCCATGCCCCTGGTCTCACCCTCTGTTCCAGCATTCACTGCATTGTAAAAATTGTAGGTGGTCCAGTTTGGCCATTCACTCATATTGTTGTCTTTGCCTTCTTAATTATAATTTGATAAATTTTTTGTGGCACCACTCTTCCAATATACTTTTTAATCCAGGTTAAATATTTCACTTAGCAGCACAACTAAAGTTATCCCAAAGTATCCAAGTGATAATTAAATATTTTAAAGAAGAGATCAAGCCAAGGTGTAGAAAATTCCAAGGAGACAACATTAACAGTGGCTCAGTAATGAGAAACAATCTGGAAAACACAGTCTATAAACAAGTACCTCCCTGCCTAATTCCCCACTCATTTACAATATTCCAGGCAGAGATTTTAAATGGAAAGACTGTCTTATTGTACAGAGAATCTAATGAATTTAGCACTTAGAATTAATTCATCTGGGAGGGGTTTAAAAGGAATTTTTATCTCGTCAAATTTATTGTATCAAAAACCTAGTAAAAAGTAAAGATGTATTTTACGTCACACGGTGTGTACTACATCTTGTTAATGTAATGTAAGTAGAGACGTTCTCTTCAAAAATTCAAAAACATTTGTTTTAGGAAATGTTTAATGGGTAAGACTGAAAATACTAAAAATAACTTGAAATTCAAATCTGGACAATTCTCTCAACATTAGGGTCATTTGAGCCAGATAATTTGAAAAGAAAAATGACAATTCCTTCTAATCTTCGAAACACAATTATTGTATAGTGTTAGAGTTGGTTGGCAAGAGGAGGTATCTTAGCTTAATCAATACTGTAATTACAACAGCACAATTCCAATTCACCAGAACATCCACAGGCCTTCCTCTTAAAAACTTGCAACTGCTGTACTCCACTACAAAATCCTGTATGTCTGGGTTTGTTATTAACTCTAGGTTTGAATTAGAATTCCCTATCTTACAGCTTGGAGCTAAACTCTGTTTACAAAACAGTATTTACACTTGACTAATTTTGCAGATCAAACTAATTAAATCAATTAAACTGGTGATTAACCAAATGAAGGCTGATTGCAAAAATTAGTGGGTTTATTTTGGAGGACTGGAAGTAAGCTAATTACTGCAGTGATTACTTGAACCTGTAGTACTCTAAATGTGGTATAAATTGAAACCTCATCGTGAATTAGACTGGGAATTCATTACAGTTTAAAGCACTGTTAATACTATTCAGTCTGTTCCTCCTTGGGGAAAATTTCCTCTCTCTGTGTTTTGTATACTGATAAACAATCACTTGGGTTATGTGCATTTTGTGGTGCAACCAGTAAAATAAGGGAGGCTGAAGAAAAGTTATTTTAGAGTGATAAACACCAGTGCCTGTCAAACTTTAATGTGCATATGAAACACCTGAGGATCTTGCTAAAAGGCAGATTATAATTTATGATGATGTGGGTGGAAGTGGTAGTTGGGGTTGCAGTGGAAGCACGGTATGGGAGGTGTTCATGCGAGTGTGTGTGTGTGTGTGCCTGTCTGCATATGAGTATGCATGTGTGCTAAGATTCTGCCTATCAAGCTCCCAGGTGATGTTGATGCTACTGGTTCTTGCACCACACTTTGAGCAACAAGCACATACATTGAAGCAGACTGTTGAACTGTTAAAATTAGATTTTGATGCTTCAGGATGAGATATGGAGACCAAGCTATCATTACATTCCCTGATGATGAAACCTGACCCACTTTCAGTAGCAATGCCTGAGCAAGTAGTCTCGGCATCAACTGATTCAGTAATGGCTCCTACTGATGGGTCCTCATCAGTGGCTTTTCTCATGGTCTTCTCATGCAGGTGTGTTAGCAACAGATTATTTATGTCCATACATAATGCATTCTACTAATTGGTTTTTAAAGCATATCATTTTAACAAAATGTGAATGTGGCTGAGCATGTGGTCTGCATTTTGCTGAATTAAATATCACTGAGCTTTCTGCTGTTTTGCCTTAGCTTTGAATTTACAAGATGTTATTTACAACAATGAAAGAGAGGCTTCGGGTTTTGTCTAAGGACAGTTAGGTCTAGGAGAGAGATGTTGATTTTTATGCAAAATTTAAAGGGATGCAAGCAATTTCCTTTTGCAGTCATGCTGGAGAAGATGTAGGCATGTTATTTCCAGTGTTTCTGTTATTTTCAATGTTTCAGCTATTGTCATGTTATTTTCAGTGTTGCTTCCACTTTAAAAACTGGGGGAAAAAGTTAATTTTCTCAGTTAATCAATGAACCTGTCTTGACATTTGGTTTCCTGCATGTTGTGGGTTCATAGCAAGAAACACCTTATCCCTACAGGAAATCCCACAACCTTTAGCAATGACTATTCATTGCTGTTTGATAAGTAGTACCCCCCTGTGTGCCAGGGGCTAGAGAGTGCAAATTTAAACAAATTAGGACCACAGACTGTGTTTTAATAAAGACAGAGCTCCTAGAAAGGGAAGGCCCTTCTGAAGAGTTTCCATCTGGTGCAAGAACAACAATAGCGTGGCCACACAAAACAGCTTTACTTTAGAAACGGATTGCTCACGGCTTTGAAAAGTTGCTTAAAAGTTCATCAGAAACACTTTTGGTTGCAATTTTTGTTGACATGCTTCTTAGATTACTTTTTCATGTTAGTCTTGTGAAAGTATTTGAATTTTTTCTATGTGCTCACAGACATTTGCAAGCTGCCAGCTCCCCAGTCTGGATGTGAATCAGCATCACAGAATCTGGTGGGTGAAGATGGAGAAGGTGCAGGGGGTTGAACTGAGTCCTTATAGATCCCAGAGAAACAGCTTTACAAAGGAAACTCTGATTGTCCTCTTTCTTCTAAAACTTAAAAGTAGTAAAAATAAATAAAAATTATAGGCTGGAACTTCTTGAGTGATTGATGCCAAGCTTTGGAGAGTTTGTCAAGTTGAATCAGTTGAAGGAATTTAGCATAAAAATTGAAGAGTTTTCTTGCCTTAGCAAAAATCATCAGAATATTTCTATTAATTATCAACTGGCGATTGACAGAAATCCTAATTATAGAAGACAAAAACAAACGACCACATAATCAACTGAGAGATTGTGTGCAGGTGACAGTTGCTTCCCATGAACTCACCATGGTCCGAGACTGCACATTTGGATTTTGTCCACTGACCTGGAGTGGATCTATCTTTTCAGGGCAAAATGACAGTAACTGAAATATATATATATATATATATATATATATTTATAGGCATTCAGGTGTGTGTACTAGTACATAGCTCTCCTCTCCCAGATACACACAGCAGGAATCCTAGTGTCTGTTACACTCTCAGGAAGTTGGTTTCATACTTTACAATGGGAAGGATACTTGTCTAGAGGTCGGCATGCTCACACAGACCTGCCCAGTGCATTCATTTCCTGTAGGAACACTGCCCAATTATCAGATGTTTGTCGATATTAGGGAGAACTTCTCAGTTAAGATGGCATGAGGCCCTCTTCCCACTGTAAGGATAGCCTTTTCACAGAAGGCTTCATGGCCATAGGCACAGACAACAACAGCCAGGATTCTTCTTTTTGAAATTTTCTATGTTTCTTCTAAACCCTTCTCTACATACCTCTTCCTCCTAACGGGATGCAATGACATTAATTAATGACTTATCAACTATAACCCCACTCCTAGTCCATCTTTTGGAAATGCATCCCAAATCAACTTGAAGGCAATGGGAAGAGATGGAAGGGACCTGTGCACTTCGTGACTATACTGAGCAGCTGCCGATGGAGCTGCCCAACTCAGGATTTCCTCATCATGTAACACTTTTTTTTTTTTTTTTTTAAATTAAGCCACTTGAGTTAAGGTTCATGTTCTGTGCAGATGAAAGCAACAGGACGGCTGGGCGCAGTAGCTCACACCTGTAATCCCAGCACTTTGGGAGGCCAAGGCGGGTGGATCACCTGAGGTCAGGACTTCGAGATCAGCCTGGCCAACGTGATGAAACCCCATCTCTACTACAAATACAAAAAATTAGCTGGGCGTGGTGGTGGGTGCCTGTAATCCCAGCTACTTGGGAGGCTGAGGCAGGAGAATCACTTGAATCCAGGAGTTGGAAGTTACAGTGAGCCAAGGTCAAGCCATTGCACTCCAGCCTGGGCAACAAGAGCCAAACTCCATCTAAAAAACAAAAAAACCAAAAAGGCAAAAAACAAAAAAACAGGAGCTTTTCTTTTTGACAAAGGGACTACTTTTTTTCCTTATGCTACCCAGATCTTTGGACACTTCCTGCGTTTGTGCTGGATGAACACTGGAGTTTTCATCGTGCCAGTTGATTCCATGTCTCTATTTTTCAGATGAATAAATGGCTTGAATAAATGAATCCAGAACTTAGTAGTTACAGAAAACTGTACCAGAACTCTCTCAATTATTGTCAGCTAAGATGGCCTTTTCCCCAAAACTGGATCATAGTTCCTGGGAAAACTTTTCTCTCAAAAGCTGAGTGGATTGAGCCAGTGTTCCCACATCTGTCTTCTCATGCAGAGAGTCCAGGTAAAGAATAAATGTATTTCCTTTAGATGCAAACTTTTACCTGCCCTGCCCAAGTTTGGAATTAAAGCCTATTTAAGATTTCACCCAGGTCACTTTTCCATACCTCCACACTTTTGCTGGGTGCAGCATTTAAAATGTTAAGCCAATTTGCATTTGATTATTTCATTATTTCAAAAAGTACCCGCTCAAGGATTGAATTACCAATGAGATGTTACCATAAACTAGGTAAATAGCACAATGTAATTTACAATATGGAGATAAAAGGACTTACCCGTAGACTAGAATAAGAAGCATGTAACCAGTTAATGAAATTTATAGTAACTTACAGTGGGAATATTTAACATTAAGGGTGCAGTCTCAACTAATCTGGAAGTTGGGGTGATTCTTTTCTGAGGGTTCTTTTGAAGTCTAACTTATGCAGAGTAGTCAATGTATTAGCTCAACTTGCAGTGAAATGGATTAATTTGTCCTTTAATATTGCTTGATTTCAGGTGTGAAAAGAAGCAGAGAGAAATCCTCTTTTCTTGAGATCTTGAGGAAGACTGACATACGCTTTTGAAAGGTTTCCTAAGAGCTTATGTAGATACATTCATGCAGCAATCTTGAACACCTCATATGTGAGAGGCATCAGGCATTTTGTCAGGTGCTGAGGAGTTTGTGAAGATGCATTAGACTTAGATTCTGCTTCCACGAGGATCCAGATAAGACACTGACTTAAAATAGTGACAGAAAAAGAGAAAAGTGACTCCAGATGTTGCTCCTTGAGAAACGTGAGGGGCATGACGCTACCGAGGGAAACAGGGCCATGAGGAGGGAGGTGTTTCTGTCCTTAGATGAGCTTGGATCTTAGGGTGTTAAATTTCAGATGTTGCAGGATCGATCTGTAGACATATTTTATGTAGCTGGAGACCATGAGGCTATTAGAATTTTTTTTGGGGGGACGGAGTCTCGCTTTGTCACCCAGGCTGGAATGCAGTGGTGTAATTTCGGCTCACCGCAACCTCCACCTCCCAGGTTTAAGTGATTCTCCTGCCTCAGCCTCCCAAGTAGCTGGGACTACAGGCGCCCACCACCATGCCTGGCTAATTTTTTGTACTTCTAGTAGAGATGGGGTTTCACCCTGTTAGCCAGGATGGAGGCTGTTTGAATTTTATGTAGTACTCCAATTGAATTTATTTTAACGAGTTTTCTTCACATTAATAACTAGGCCATCCTTAATAGATAAGCCTTTTTGTTTAGAAATTCATTATAGCTACATACTAATAAAATATTAGGAGTGACGGGGTGCTTTTCAAGTCAAAACTGGAAGGAAACACCCAGCAGATCACTTTGCTTGCCCCTTGTTTGGGCCAGTTTTAAACACAACATTGGGAAACACCACAGCCCAGTGGAAAGCTCACTGGCTTGGATATCAGAAGATGCGAATTCTTTTTCTGACCAGTAATGTGACCCTTGGAAAAGTCACTTAGTGTTTTTGCAATATTGTTTTCTCATCTGTAAAGGTAGATAGGACTCATTAATCACAAAGACTCCTGTAGATCTTTCTTTCCATGATCTCTATTGTACATTGTTGATCACTCCCCAACTTTATTTTACCCTTGACATCTCTTTCCATCAGAGGTGTTTTAAAAAATTTGTACTATTTTTTAGCTTCCCAAAACATAATCATTATTTTGTTATTTGTTTCTTTTAATTTTACGTTAAGTTCTGGGATACATGTGCTAAACATGCAGGTTTGTTACATAGGTATATATGTGCCATGGTGGTTTGCTGCCCCTATCAACCCATCATCTAGGTTTTAAGCCCCACATGCATTTGTCCTAATGCTCTCCCTACCTTTTCTCCCCACTCCCTAACAGGCCCTGGTTGTGATGTTCCCCTTCCTGTGCCCATGTGTTCTCATTGTTCAACTCCCACTTATGACTGAGATCATGCAGTGTTTGGTTTTCTGTTCCTCTGTTAGTTTGCTGAGGATGATGGTTTCCAGCTTCATCAAGTCCCTGCAAAGGACATGAACTCATTCTTTTTTATGGCTTCATAGTATTCCATGGTGTAAACTATTTTAAATTTCATATGGAACCAAAAAAGAGCCTATATAGCCAAGACAATCTTAAGCAAAAAGAACAAAGCTGGAAGTGTCATGCTACCTGACTTCAAACTATACTACTAGACTACAGTAACCAAAACAGCATGGTATTGGTACCAAAACAGATATATAGACCAATGTAACAGAACAGAGGCCTCAGAAATAGCACTCATTTGTTTCTTACTGAGCCCTAAAATGATGCCCTTATTGATAACACCTCCATTCAGATGAGGAAACTGGGACATAAAGAGAGTAAAGGGCTTGCCTAAGGTTCTCAGCTGGTGTGTGTCAGAGCTGGGACTCATACCCAGGTCCTCTTCCTATCTTACCCCTCTACACACACAAATCTTTCCACCCCAACATGCTGCAGTCTTCATTAGGTCCATGCTTGAATAGATTTTAAAAGAAAAACTCTTGTAAAGACATAATTAACATTTGGGATTAATTGTACATACAAAGATATTTTTAAACTTTTTCTTCTGAAATAATTTTCTATTTACAGAAAATTTACAAAAATAGTATAGAGATTTCCTGTATACCTCTTACCCCACTTCTCCTAAATGTTAACATCTTATACAACCATAGTACATTTGTCAAAACTAAGAAATTGACATTGGTATAATAGTATTAAACTACAGACTTAATTTGGATTTCACCAGTTCAAATTTTAATGAACTAATTAGAGTAAATTGTTGATTTGGAATAGGGTCATAGATATAAGGTCTTCTGGCCCCCATCAAGTAATACTATGCACAGATGTGTATGTATGGCTGGCCTTACAGCAGATACAGACTACTAACACCAAAGCATCCTTGTCTTTGATTTGAAAGTCAACAGACATAGGAAGCTGCAATTACGAGAAAAACAGTGGCCACAGGGAGCGTTGATAACCCAAAGTCCAAATGCTTAAGATTGTGACCTAGACACCAGGTAGCAGACCAAAGAAACATTTCAGATTCTGTCTTTTATGGACAAGGTGTTCACAATCACCATCCATCATTTCCTGAGTACAATCTTTTCCTGGAAGATATTGCAGTATTATTCAAAACATGCCAAAGTGGGCAGGAGATCCCAAGAGTAATTGTGAGTTATGAGGTCATGGGGACCTCATTGCAAACTATTTGCAAAACTTAATTGGGGTAATAAATAAACTAAGCATGTAAATTAGATTGAAGACTACTGTGTGAATTAGAAGGAGGCCATTAGCCTGCCTAGTCAAAATGCCTTCTTCCTGTTCTGTAATATTTGCTGAGTTGAACTGTTAATCGAAGGAGCATTAAATTCAGATATCCTAAAATTTCAGAACTAAAATAACTTGGAAATAAAGCCATTTAATGAGATCCTTTCTGGACCAAAGAGTAAGCTTTATTTTTTATGATTGGGTACTTAGGTACTTCTCAAATACAGGATGGTCTGGCATTCACATCCAAATCCATATGCCCCCCAGGGTGTGAATTCATCTTAGCTAGTGTACTTCGAAGCAAATGTAGAAGAAAAAAAATGAGGCTCAAAAGGAATAAAATAAGGAAGCCATTTCCAATCGACGAAAACAAACAGATCTGTAGGTCGAAATGAGACTGTCCCCTCCCTCTTTTCTTTCTTTCGTTTTTTTAAACCATGTGGTCAAAAATAACTTCAGGCCTGACATTTCTCTTTCATATGTCTGAAGAATGGGTAAAAGGACCTCTTGGAGGTAAATATAGATATTAAAAAAAAGAAAGAAACCAAACGCCCAAACACCGCATCTAATCATCGGCCTAAGTCAAGTCTTACAGCAGCCTTTTTTTTTTTTTTTTTTTTAAAGCAGTTGATTGAATGAATACAAATGCCTCTCTGTTGTCACTTGGGATGCCACTTGATATATCCCATTTTCTAGACTCTAATTATTCCATTTGTAGACATGAATGCCATTTAGATGTAAGCTAATTCAGCATGGTAACTCAATTAGATTTGTACCGACTTGGATTTATGAAACATCAATGGGTTTTTGGTGAGACCAATGGGACTGCGGGTGATTCATCCAGAAGTCTCACCGACACAGCCTCTCAGGAGCTCAATTAAACATGCCAGCCATGAGGATGTTTTTTAGCTGGAATGTTTCACAATTAAAATAAAAAAGATTCCTGTGTTTCTCTGTGCACATGGCCCAGCAGAAAAGAAAGACCTGTAATAATAAGGATTGAAGTTTCCCTTTAGGTTGTATGTTATCTCCAGCAAAGAAGGCTGTTTCACTTGGCTGTGTTCCAGCACCTGTGTGGCCAAACGTGGTTGTTGACCCATGTGGCAAAGGCCGTGGCACTTCACAATTTGCCTCACATTCAAAGGCACTCAATAAATGTTGGTTGAACTAAATTGGTAAATTCATCTTAGAGCCTGTATCTGCATCTTGACTCTCAGAGCTGAAAGGCAGATGCTAATACCACATTAGATTTGTAAAACTGGGAGAAATCTCAAAGTGATGAAAATTATGCTGTATTTTCAGCCTGAAAGGCCCATGGTGAGAAAATGGGGGAAAAGATGTGAACCAGAATTGTCCCCTAACAGTATTTTTTAGTTTGTAAAATTACTGTTTTCAAAAAAAGATGGTTTTACTGTGCAGTTCTGTGCTGGGCGTAGACACACAGGCGAGCTCCTGCCGTGTTAAGGGCCGATGCCTGGCAGAGATCTGCCTCACGCTCCTTGTCCTTCACTGTGGGAGTGTTTGATGATGCAAGGACCCACGGGTCCTCAACCTGGGGCTTGGCACAAGGGGCGTAATTAGAAACACTGTGTGAATTCACGAAACAACATAATGGGCATGAACTCACTCTGTCAATGATGAAACACTTTGGAAATGTCTGTTGTCATTTTCCTAAATCAAGTCTTAGTTAAGAAAGACATTACTTTGTTATTCCAAGATCTGGATGAGGGATGACACAAAGGGGAAAGAGAATTAATGTTATCATCTCTGTCTTTATTGCCTTCTCTCAATTTAATACTCCACTATTTATTTCTATTGTGAGATTATTATTGTTGTAGAACAGTAGTAGTAGTAAAAGTACTAACAGTGAGTAACAAGTAGTAGTGGCCGTAGTAATACTTGGTCAAGTATTGTAAGTAACATTTGCTTTGCATGTTAGAATTTTGAAGTGCAGTTCACATAACTTGTGTCATTTCATCCCCACAATGCTCCTGCAGAATAGACATCATTTCCTCTATTTTACAGCTGAGGGAACCGCTCAAGAGGTGGTTTTTTGTCTTGGCTAAAATCATGCAGCTAAATCTCAGTGAAGATAGTATTTCAACTTTGTCCTTTCTCTGTAAATTCTTCTCCTGTGGTATAGAAGAAGGAACATGATGTTTAGATCAGAAAACACTGTTTTACTTTCTGATTTTATAATTTTGAATGTTTCATGAACTGATAGATAAATTTAGCCTTAGCACGTGACGAATCTGAGGCCATTCTTGAGTTGGCTAAAACTTCCAAATTTTTATTTTTAAAATCATTCCCTGAGACTGTCAGATTATACTAGCACAGCATCAGAAAGTAGAAGCACCAGGGAATGGGATTAATGTTGTCTAGAGAAAGGAGCTTCTCCAAGCCTATGCACCTATGTTCCTTTAATCTCAAGGGAGCCTTGATTAAATTGGAAACAAAGGTTAGGACTCCCTTGTATTGTTCTCGGTGCAACTCCTTTCTTGCTTCTCATTTCTGACAGCAATGGTCTCTGCAAAGATTTTTTGAAGAACCACCTACAATAGGGGACATGAGTTTATTTGTACCACATCAGCATCAATTAACACATGCATAATTCACTGTAATCTTGCTGTATCCTCAGAAACCAACTCTCCTTGGCTCCCTTTCATTCCAGGAAATGCCATCTCGGGCTGCAGAGAGGAACATCAGAATGACCAGTGCTGGGGTCAGGAGCTGCCAGGTCTCCCTTATCTTACTCTGCCACTGACCCCTGGGGATTTAGGACAGCCACCAGCTGGCTGGGCAGCCTTAGGCAATTCACCCAACTCCTTGAGACTTATATTCTTCATCTGTGCCAAAAGTGCTCCCCTCAGAAACTCTTGGAAGCATTAAATAAAATGATATGTGTGAAAATATTTTGTAAACCATTTAACCTATGCTTCCTGCCCTTGTTTCCCAAGGGACACTATACCATAACCCATTATATCTTTTTTTTTTTTTTTTAAATCTACGCTTGTTAAATGCCACATCTTAGAAACTTACAAGGTACTTTGACATATTAAAGATTCTGAGCCCAGACATAATGGGTCACATCTGTAATCCCAGCACTTTGGGAGGCCAAAGCAGGACAATTACTTGAGCCCAGGAGTTCGAGACTAGCCTGGGTAACATAGTGAAACCCTGTCTCTATACAAATAAAAAAATGAGCCAAGCGTGGTGGCATGTGCCTGTAGTCCCAGCTACTCAGGAGACTGTGGCAGGAGGATCCCTTGAGCCCAGGAGTCCAAGGCTGCAGTGAGCTATGATCATGCCACTGCATTCTAGCCTGGGTGACAGAGTGAAACCCTGTCTCTAAAAATAAATAAATAAATAAATAAATAAATAAATAAATAAATAAATAATCTGAGAGGTCCTGAGAAATAAATTCTGTGGAATTGTGTTCAATGCAATGTTTCACAAGCTATTTGACCACAGGTTTGTTTTTGTTGTTGTTGAGATGGGGTCTTGCTTTGTTGCCCTGGCTGGAATGCAGTGGCATGATCTTGGCTCACTGCAACCTCCACCTCCCAGGCTCAAGTGATCCTCCCACCTCAGCCTCCCGAGCAGCTGGTACTACAGGTATGCACCACCATGCCCAGCAAATTTTTGTATTTTTTGTTTGGTGGAGACAGGGTTTCACCATGTTACCCAGGCTCATTTTTCATTTAATACGTAATGTCAAGTTGTGCTGCAGTCAGCTTTAAAGACCTGAATCCACACAACTCATTCTCAGGGCTTTGTGAGGGGCAGGGTCCCCTTCTTGCCATCTCTACCTGCTTCAGCCCTCTTCTGTGTCGACAGGCTCCCCCAAAGGTTAGCAAAGATGACCTCCAGCAGCCCAAGACTTCTGCTTAAGAATCCATCAGAGGCCGAGACAGGCGGATCACGAGGTCAGGAGATCGAGACCATCCTGGC
>NW_012115043.1:11768233-11770322 GCF_000951035.1 Colobus angolensis palliatus
GGGGTGGGCGCCTGTAGTCCTAGCTACTCGGAAGGCTGAAGCAGGAGAATGGCATAAACCCGGGAGGCGGAGCTTGCAGTGAGCTGAGATCCGGCCGCTGCACTCCAGCCCGGGCAACAGAGCGAGACTCCGTCTCAGAAAAAAAAAAAAGAATCCAGCAGAAAGAGCGTCTCTTCCCCAATAATTCTAGAAGTGGTGTCAATCTCATTGATAAACCCTGAGTTGTGCTCAATCTTTAAGCAATGGCTGTGTGCAGGGGGAAGGAATTCTGTCACTGGTCAGGCCTAGATTACATGTTCACTTTAGGAGGGAGGCAGGGTCAGGCATATCTAAGCCAGGTGGACTGAAAACAGGAGAAGTGGGTCTCCAAAAGAATAATGTTACAAAATGGGGGTGTTGGTGGTAGTGAAGGAATTCTAGACAGGAAAAAACCCAGGAGCTCTCATGTCACTTGTCCATCATTTCTCTTCCTAGGGCAGAGGTTTATAAACGTTGGTATACGTAGGAATCCCCCACAAAATTTATTGAAAATACCAATTTCAGGGCCTTACCCTACTTCTAAGATTCTGATTCCATATTCTGAGGTATTGTCTGGAAATCAGTCCTTTCTGCAAGCATGAAATACAGGTGGCCCAAGTACCATATTTTGAGAAATAAGGGCAATAAGAAAAACACACTTCTACCCATTCTCAATCTTTGCTGCATGTCAAAATAAACATTTTTTTTTCCCAAGTCAGATGCCTGAGCACTACCAGGCAATCTTCCAAAGCAACATTTGCAGGGGTAAGGCTGGCAAAGTAGATGTGGATCCACAGGTGTTTCGGATGGGCCCTAAAGCAGTGATTCTTGACATTTACTGTGTATATGAATGAGCTGGGATCTTCTTAAAATGTAGATTCCGATTCAGCAGTTTTAGGGTAAGGCCTGAGATTCTGAATTTCTAACAAGCTCTGAGGGAATGCCACTGCTGCTAGTGCATGGACCATGCTTTGAGCAGGAAGACACTACAGGCTGAGGGCCACCCTGTGTATTTGATTTGTACATTTTAAGGTGTGTCTGAACGGGCCAACCAACCTGCCAGGGAGCATAAAGAGACTTGCTTCTAATAGGATTTATTCATAGTGATATTTCTCACTTTTTTCCAAGATGTGTAGAGCTTATTTTACCTTATTTTATTTTTATTTTTCCTACAGACAGAGTTTTACCATGTTAGCCAGGCTGGTCTCCAACTCCTGACCTCACATGGTCTGCCTGCCTCGGCCTCTCAAAATGCTGGGATTACTGGCATGAACCACCGCACCCAACCTAGAGCTCATTTTAAAGTAGTTCAAAGTGAACACAGTCCAGCCTCTAAAAGCTGGAGTATGCATGTGCACATTTTTTATTTAATTAACACTTTGGTGCTCCAGGTCTCAGCTAGACTCTGGAAAGACAAAGAAAAGTGAGACAGGATCTCTTATGGAGCTCGCAGTGAGGGTGAACTATCATCCTGGTTCTCCCAGAACTGCAAGTGTGACCTTAGCAGTCATACTTTATCAGGGAAGAAAGACATGTAGACCAATAACTATATACAATTAGTGAGGGCAGAGGAGGAGTGAGATGGCTTGAATATTCGTCCTCTCCAAATCTCATGTCGAAATGTAATCCCCGATGTTGGAGGTGGGGCTTAGTGGGAAGTGTTTGGGTCATGGGGGGAGCAGCTCCCCCATGAATTTCTTTGTGCTGTCTTTGAGATACTGAGTGATCTGTCGTGAGATCTGGCTGTTTAAAAATGTGTGACACCTTCTCCTTCTCTCTCTCTTCTTTCTCTCTCTTCCTACACTTTTGCCATGTGATATGCTGACTCTCCTTTCACCTTCTGCCATGATTGTAAGTTTCCTGAGGCCCTCAGGAGAAGCCGAGCAGATGTTATAGCCATGCTTCCTGTACAGCTTGCAGAACTGTGAGCCAGTTAAAACTCTTTTCTTTCTTCTTTCCTTCTTTCTTTCTTTTCTTTTCTCTTTTTCTCTTTTTCTTTCTTTCTTTCTTTCTTTCTTTCTTTCTTTCTTTCTTTCTTTCTTTCTTTCTTTCTTTCTTTCTTTCTTTCTTT
>NW_012115043.1:11770549-11780164 GCF_000951035.1 Colobus angolensis palliatus
GGTTCAAGCAATTCTTCTGCCTCAGCCTCCCAAGTAGCTGGGACTACAGGCATGTGCCACCACACCCGGCTAATTTTTGCATTTTTTTAGTAGAGGCGGGGTTTCACCATATTGGCCAGGCTGATCTTGAACTCCTGACCTCAAGATCTGCCCGACTTGGCCTCCCAAAGTGTTGGGATTACAGGCATGAGCCACTGCACCCAGCCTAAAACTCTTTTCTTTATAAATTACCCAGCCTCAGGTATTTCCTTACATAGCAATGCAAAAATAGCCTAACACAAGCAACCAGCTAATTCATCCCAAGGGGTTAGGAAAAAATGAGGCTAAATCTGGCCTTGGAGGCTGAATAGACCTTCACGAAGCTGGAGGATGAGATGAAGAAGAGGAACATTGAAGGCAGAGGGAAACGCGGATGCGAAAGTACAAAGATATATGCACATGCGGACACCCTAACTGCTCTGTTCTGAATGCAACGAAGTTCAGGAATCTGCACATACTGATTCACTGGAAAAGCTTTTTCCCCCGGAATAAAGCTCAGGCTACCTCGGGTGAGTGAATAAAACCCATCCTGTAACTCTGGCAACATGCCTATTTTCTCATAGCCTTTAGCTTGGCAAACAAAAAGTTTTCATGATTTGTTCCTGGATATTTATCTGGCCATATTTCTGTGCCCTGTTTTGGTTCATTCATCTGTTCGACAAATACAAATACTTATCCTATACTTGTGTGCCAGAATGGTTCTAAGCACTTACAATATGTCAGCAAACACCCACCCACCCCTTCCCTCACAGAGCATACACTCTAGAAAGGGAAATAGACAATGAGCAGTAAATATTTCTTTTCTTTTTTGGGACAGAGTTTCGCTTTGCTGCCCAAGCTGGATTGCAACGGAGCGATCTTGGCTCACGCAGACTTTGCTTCCTGGGTTCAAGCGATTCTCCTGCCTCAGCCTCCAGAGTAGCTGGGATTACAGGCATGTGCCACCATGCTTGGAATTTTGTATTTTTAGTAGAGACAGGGTTTCTCCATATTGGTCAGGCTGGTCTTGAACTACCGACCTCAGGTGATCCACCCACCTCGGCCTCCCAAAGTGCTGGGATTACAGGCGTGAGCCACTGTGCCCGGCTCTGACTTACATTTTTAAAGCTCCACTCTGGCTGCTGTGTTGAGAAGCAACTGTGCAGTAGGGGAAGGGCGTAAGGAGGGAGATTGGTTATGATGCTATTACAACACCCCAGGCAAGAGAGGATGGGGGCTCAGACAAGGCTGGACGCAGGGGAATGGTGAGAAGTGGCTCTGTGGGTTTCCCCATTCCCTGGAGGGTCGCTGCCCTTTCAACCTCTGGAGAACTGACTTTTCCAACTACTTCGGTGATCTGGGCAGATCTTACCACCCTCCCAGGGCTTCATTTTCATCATCTGTAAAATGCAGACAGTCATATCTGCCTTATCTGACTCATGAGGTTCTTGTGAGAATTGAATGAGATCACCACTGTGGAAAGCATAGAGCAAAGCAGGAAGAAAAACAGGTATGAGTCAAAACCCACCAGTGAGACCTCTAATCTGCCAGTACCAAAAGAGAAATGCTGCTGTCTCCTCATTGGCTCAGATCATTCATGAAAGGGTGCTGCTGAATGTAAAGGTTAAACCCTAGATCGTAGATTGAGAGGAGACATTGATGATTATCTGGTCAAGATCCACATCTCTCAGATAAAAGGAAACAGATGCAGAGATGAAGGTTGCTCCCCCCGAGACAACGCAGTGAGAGGTGGAGCCACACTAGAGTCTCAGTTGCTGGTCTTCCCCATGCAGCCCATCCCAAAGCCCTGTCAAATGTCCCAGTCTCAAAAACTAACCAAAGCACAATTAAGATAAAAGGATAAAGAAAGCTGGGTGCTGTGGCTCACGCCTGTAACCCCAGCACTTTGGGAGGCTGAGGCAGGAGGATCGCTTGAGCCCAGGAGTTCAAAACCAGTCTGGGTAATGTAGTAAGACCCCATTTCTACTTTAAAAAAATTGAAATAAATACATAAATTACAAAAAAAGAAGGAAAAGGAAAAGAAGGTGCTCAGTTGTCAGGTGTACAACAGCTTTGTAGCTGGCAGATACATAATCGAATTTGATCTTCCCAATGACTCCATGAGTTTTCAAATACTCCCATTTTACAAATAAGGAAGCAGTCAGGAAGATCAGCCAAGTGATCCCATGTTACACAGCTAGCAAGTGGCTAGGAAAAGATTCCGGCTCACATTTCTGGCTTTCCCCTGCATTTAATGAAAACCTTTGGAGAGAGCTGAAATTGGTTTAATTTCAGAGAGTAGTATCTCTATTGTTCTAATTATTCTCCCTGAATCCTTCAGGGGAGGATTGGAAGGAATGTTTTTTATTTGTGAGTGTAGTCTTGTGCTTATTAAAATCTCTAGGCTTTCACACTGGAAGTTTCAGCAGGCTTACTGTGATACTTTTGAAGTGTTGAGTGTAAATTTAAGTCTAAAAACCATTCTCAAGCCAAGTGCGCTGACATATTTTTAGATAATAGCAGGAAAAGTTATGTGAGTGAATGCTTTATGGAGAGACACACACTAAGGGTCACATGCTGCAGTTTTCTGAACTGTAAAAGCAAAGAGAGAATGTATGAGATGAGGAAGGGACCAGATTTTGGTGCAGAGACCAGAGGCAAAACCGCTGTTGAAACAGCAGACCTCAAAGATGCGTCCTTGCTGTTCATCTATGTCCTTTGGTTTTAACTTCTAAATGATGTATTCATTTGAATCAAAAGAGCTACGGGAAGGTTTTAAAAAGCAAAAAACTTGTGCTAGAACACAAAACACAGGGGAAGGAACCCTAAGTTTGAAATGTCAGTGTATTCTCGGGACCTAAACATGGACTAACATAAGCTTTGAATCCACCCAATGAATGCAGGTTCCTTCCCAGTGCAATTTCCCTTGGCAGCAAGCACAGAGGCCTGGGAGCTGTTGGCTTAGCAGCCCCTAGTCCCTTGGCCAGATACTGGGGGTCCTCAGGCCATGAGCCTGTGGGGTGAGTCCCCAGCGCACTCCAGGACCCTGAGAGCTGTAATCCCCTCTGACCCCATGCTGCGACTGTGTTGTCACTACTGACCTTTATCCTGTTTCTGATTTGAACCCCAGTCCCAGAGAGACTGAAGTCCCATCATGAATATAGCTGACTCCTTCCCAAACCCTTCCCTGTGAGGCCCAGCCATCTCACTGACCCCAGTCATTCCTCTCCAGGTACCACCCCACACTGCCACCTTCTGGCATTTCAGATACGTTCATTCTCAGCCAGCTCTGGCCCCACCCTCTCCACTTTATGGCTACACTCTGCAGAGAGATACAATGCCTGCCCAAGCTGCTCTAGCCCTTTGGGACGTAGGCGCTGGTTGCAGCCTAAAGTAGGGTTAGCTCCTTCACTCACTCATTATCCCAGTAGCTACCCTAAAGTTTCATCAAGTCCCATGTTCGAAGCTGCATATATTGAGGCAATCTCAAGATTAGTAGTAATTACTATAATTAACATTCGTTGAATGAAGGCTTAATTTTAGCTGTTTGACCTTAGACAAGTTACTTTTACCTCTGTGATCCTCATTTTCTCATCTACAAAATGGGAGTCATAATAGTACCTACTTTATTCTGAAATTAGTTGAGAGGCTACATGTGTGAATTATAGTTCAGTTTTTGTTTGTTTGTTTTGTTTTTTTGAGATGGAGTCTCACTCTGTCACCCAGGCTGGAGTGCAGTGGCATGATCTCAGCTCACCGCAACCTCTCCCTCTTGGATTCAAGTGATTCTCATGCCTCAGCCTTCCAAGTAGCTGGGACTACCGGCAAGCGCTACCACACCCAGCTAAGAGATGGGGTTTCATCATGTTGTTCAGGCTGGTCTCGAACTCCTGACTCAAGTGATCCACCCGCCTCAGCCTCGTAAGATGTTGGGATTACAGACATGAGCCACTTTGCCCGGCCATAGTTCTGGTTTTAAGAAAGACAGTATATGTAAAGTGCTTTGCAAAGCCTGGCACCTAACCATTCAATAGTAGTAGTATGTACAAATATTAATCATCCAGTAGTAGTGTGTGCCAGGTGCTTTTCCAGGGGCTTTGTATACATTACATTATTAATTCTGAATACTTGAAAGTAAAGAAATATTATACCCATTTTACAGATGAAGCTGAAACTTAAGGCTTCTAAGTAATGCCTCAAAACCACACACTTGGTAAGTGGGTAAATGGCTGGAATTTGAACCCTGGTGTGTTTGACTCCAAGCCTGACCTCTTAAGTCATGAAGATGTGGGCGACAATGAAAGTTTTGAATGACAGCTCTTTATAACAATAGAAGGCTTGATGGTCAGGGATCCTCTGTGATTAATTGCCTCATGAGTGGAACAAATAGTGAGTTTTGCAAATAGTAAATACTTCAGCAGTGCAGAGAAAAAGATCATTATTTCCACAGGCTTAATAACAAAAAGCTTCAGGAGAGAATTTTTCACTAGCTTTTTTAAACCTTTTTTTCCTGCTTATCAAAGGAATACATGTATGATATGGAAAAAATTCATACACTTACTTTACTCTTAGCTTTATTTTACTCTTTTATCTTTTACTTTTTTGTTTTTTAATCTATTTCTAACTCTTCTTGCTACCTCACACACTGCCAGCATTACTCTGTACTGTTACAACCTTTGGTAAAATAATCTATTCATAGCCGTTAGGATTACAAACGCACGCATCCTCTGACCCAGCTTTTAAGGCTATTTTTTTGAAATAAAACACCAGTGTATATATGGAAGTACATTTCTTGTAGCATTGCTTACAGTTGGCAAAACAAATTCAAATCAAGACAATGCCCTTATATATATCAATAAGAGGATACTTGTATAAATTGAGATTCATTGATGGTAGAAGCCATTATGTACCTATTACAAAGGATGAATTAGATTTCTCTACAATAGTCTGAATTGAATTGTCTTCAAATCTTAACAGCTTAGAATTTGGGAACCAAATCTACTTTAATGAAAGGTGAAGTAATATAGGGAAAAGTAAAAACATGTGTTTGTAGTTGATCCAAAAAGACACTGGCACAAGCTTAATACTGGGGCGACATAACTCAATAGCACCTTGTATGAAATGGGTAAGGGCATGGTAGCTCACTCCTGTAATTCTAGCACTGGAACGCCGAGGCAGGCAGATCGCTTGAGGCCAGGAATTTGAGACCAGCCTGGCCAACATGGCGAAACCCCGTCTCTACTGAAAAAAAAAAAAAAAAAAAAAAAAGAGAGAGATAATAATACAAAAATTAGCCTGGGATGGTGGCATGCACTTGTAATCTCTGCTACTTGGGAGGCTAAGGTAAGAGAATCACTTGAACCTGGTAGGCCATGCAGCTGAACTCCAGCATGAACAATAGAGAGAGACTCTGTCTCACAAACAAAAACAAAAAAAGAAGGAAGGGTAGGGAAGGGAAGAAAAGGGAAGGGAAGGGAGGAAGAAGGGAGGAACGGAGGGCAGGAGGAAATAGAGGATTTTTGTAGATTGTAAACTGAATATAATCTAACGGTATGGGGGCAAGAAAGCTAATGGGTAGCTTAGGCAGGTCTAGAGCTTTTAGAAGAGGAGGGGAGATTATCCTGCTCTTCTCTATGTCGACCCCATCTGGAGAATCACGTTCAGTTTAAAACAAGCATATTCACCAAGGTAATGAAGTTGAAATCATGCCACTGGAGAAATAGCTGAAGGAACTATACTTATTTGTTTTGAAGAAGAGCAGACCCAAAGGACACACTATAATTGTCCCCAAATTTCATGTCACATGGAAACAAAACTTAGACTTTTTCTATGGAGTCTCAAAGCTAAAACCAGGACAAGTGAGTGGGTAGAAGTCAACTCGGGAGAGAGGTTTAGCCCAAAATAAGGAAGGCATTGTGAACTATCAGAGCTTGCCAAGAGTGGTATAAAATGGCTTAGTGTGGAGATTCCAGGGACCTATTTGGTCCCCATAGATGTTGGAGGGCCTGGTGGAAATAGTGAGAAAGGAGACAGATAGTTGATGGGGGCGGTGTGGTGCCTAACGCCATTTCCCAGCCCATCATTCCCTAATCAGAGAATATCCAAGTTTGTCATTTGATCCCTGACTTGTGATTTTCAGTCATGAGAGATCAGGAGAGGTGATGTAGAACCGTGCCTGTGAACCCCAGCTATCAAGTCGAACAGACCCAGGTTTCCATCCTGTCTCCACTACCTTTGGCTCTGTGACTCAGGACAATTTTTAAACCTCTGCAGATCCCAGTATCCTTGTCTGTACAATAGGAATAGTGTTGGTCTCTTCCTCAAAGTGCTGTAGGTCATATAATGTGCTTGACACACAGTGGTACATTGTAAATTCTGAATAGGTATTTTAAGTTAAATTATGTAAATTATTCTTGTCTTATTATATAGGTTCATTTTTAACAGGATGGAGCAAAAATATTTCCTACGTAATCTTGGAGAAAACCATAAATGTCTCTGAATTAGAATATCTTATCTCCTAAACCTTCTGAGGTTTATACATATCAGTTTATACAGTTTATTTGGAGTATGTGGTTGCTTCCCAGGTAAATGTCAGAAAAAGAATACTGAATGTGAAGCCATTGGATCCAAGTCCAGGAGGCTTGTCATGTCTTAAGCAAGTAACCTCTGGAGTCTCAGTTTCCTCATCCATAAAGATAAGTGAATCTACATTGCCCAATTCATAGAATTGTACAGAAGAATAAATTATGTAACATATGTACAAGTACTAGGCAATTAGGAATGATTATTACTGTATTGTCATGATTTGCAAAATGAACAAGGATCGTGATTTCTTTGGTCCTGGAAAACTAAGACTACCAAAGACAGGACCATTCTGAGAATTTAATCTTAGACTTCTAAGTACTTTTTAGGGTATAGAAGTAAATTAAAAAAAAAAAAAGATACCATCCTCTGAAAAAGCAGGCATTGTCAGTTTTCCAGAAAACTTTTTGGAGCCTAAATTTACCTTTCCAGGTAAAAGAAGTAGAAAAGGAACTTGGGTGTGATAAAGCATTGGCCCAAAAGTCTTTCTTAAGAGTGACTTTATTTATTAATTAATTAAGTTAATTAGTTATAACAAATTGAACATTCTTAGTTGCTAATTACAAAAGCAGAGAGGGCTGTACTTGAAGATGGAGGAGCTGAGTAAAGCCTGGTTTAAGGACTCAAAGATCTAAGTTAGCACTGGATGGGATCTCAGAGAAGACTAAACGAAAAAGAAGGATCAGTAAAGGTGTCAAGTCACTCACCCATAACTTTATTGCTCGTAGCAGCCCTGGCGATGCACCCCTAAGGCTCATGCTTTGGTGTCCTGGTTTTGATTTCTGAGCAGGATCACAAGAGAAAATAAGGTAAGGAGGAAAAAGAAGGGAAAAGGAGAAAAAAAAAGTCCGTTGACTGAAAAGACATCATTTCCATTACCCACCCCCACCAAAGAATCTGACACATGCATAAATATGTGTGGGAAATGCTTGCTTTTTAATGGAGGATACCACATGGAAATGGCCACTGTTTTAACTCTACTCTAAGGGGATAAAAGTACTAAAAGGTAAAAAAAACTTTCATGTTCCAAAATGTTTATTACAGTACCATTCCCGACAGTGAAGAATCAGAATAACCGCAGTATTCCGTAAACAAGAGGATGTTTAAGTAAAATATGGCAAAGTCTACCAAACATTATACAACCAGTACGGATGGTGTCACCACGATTGTGAAATACAATAAGCAAATGCCTTGTTCTAGTGATAAACGGAGGGAAGACAGTGTTGGGGGCACAGTATTGATCAGAGAGAAGATTTCAAGTAGTTATCTATTGTTCTCGAGAAGGGAAAGAAAAGTGGATTTATAGATATAAAATGAATTTAATTAGTAAATTATAAAAAGATGTGAATTCCAAGAAGTCTTTATAAAGAGACAGACACATTGAGAAGACATGTGCAGAGCTGGAATAGTTTGTATTTTTTTGACCTCAGGAGTGAGAAAGCTAAGAACAGCACAGGGGCTACCTGAATAGGGTTACAGCTTCCAGATAGGCCGTACTGAGTGCTACCCACTCCCAGTGGCTTGGACAAAGAGATATTCGCTTTATGATGAGAAATACCACGTGCAAACTTGGTGAATGGTAATTAAAGGTAAAGCCACCTTGGGTCCTGGGAGGAGTGTAAGGGAGACATATTTATGTATGTGTTAGATTCTTTGGTGGGGGTGGGTAATGGAAATGATGTCTTTTCAGTCAACGGACTTTTTTTCTACTTTTCCCTTCTTTTTCCTCCTTATCTTGCTTTCTCTTGTGATCCTGCTCAGAAATCAAAACCAGGACACCAAAGCATGAGCCTTGGGAGAGCATCGCCAGGGCTGCTACGAGCAATAAAGTTATGGGTGAGCGACTTGACACCTTTACTGATCCTTCTTTTTCGTTTAGTCTTCTCTGAGATCCCATCCAGTGCTAACTTAGATCTTTGAGTCCTTAAACCAGGCTTTACTCAGCTCCTCCATCTTCAAGTACAGCCCTCTCTGCTTTTGTAATTAGCAACTAAGAATGTTCAATTTTTATAACTAATTAATTAATTAATAAAGTCACTCTTAAGAAAGACTTTTGGGCCAATGCTTCATCACACTCAAGTTCCTTTTCTATTTCTTTTACCTGGAAAGGTAAATTTAGGCTCCAAAAAGTTTTCTGGAAAACTGACAATGCCTGCTTTTTCAGAGGATGGTATCTTTTTTTTTTTTTAATTTACTTCTATACCCTAAAAAGTACTTAGAAGTCTAAGATTAAATTCTCAGAATGGTCCTGTCTTTGGTAGTCTTAGTTTTCCAGGACCAAAGAAATCATGCTCCTTGTTCATTTTGCAAATCATGACAATACAGTAATAATAGTTCCTAATTGCCTAGTACTTTTACATATGTTATATAATTTGTTCTTCTGTACAATTCTATGAATTGGGCAATGTAGATTCACTTATCTTTATGGATGAGGAAACTGAGACTCCAGAGGTTACTTGCTTGAGAAGAACATGAGGATACTTCTGGGTTCAGGTGATTCCCAACATCATACACACAGTTTTATAACTCGGAACACAGTGTGTACGTATGTGCCAGGAGACTGCAGACCTGTTGTTTCATTTCTCCCTTAGTTTAGTTGCAACATATCAGATATTTTCCCCTGCACCTGGCCTTACTGGTCAGATGCATGGAATTGTCACCTGGAAGGCACCTTTTGTAAAAGCCCTCTCCCACAAAAGCTGGCAGGGGTTGTAGCAATTGTAACAGCCTATTGAATGGATTGATCTTCCCGTTCCTCCCATTCCCCAGGAGGGCTGAGGCTGCTTGGAAAAGAAAGACAGCCAAGAACCAGGAGTTAACTGGTACAATGTAAGTCACAGCATTATTATCAAAACCATGTACATCCAGGAAAAAGAAAAGACAGGAAAACATTTTTTTAATTATTATTATACTTTAAGTTCTAGGGTACATGTGCACAACCAGCAGGTTTGTTACATATGTATACAAGTACCATGTTGGTGTGCTGCACCCATTAACTCATCATTTACATTAGGT
>NW_012115043.1:11781320-11804972 GCF_000951035.1 Colobus angolensis palliatus
TAGCCTTGTAGTATAGTTTGAAGTCAGGTAGCATGATGCCTCCAGCTTTGTTCTTTTTGCTTAGGATTGTCTTGGCAATGCGGGCTCTTTTTTTGGTTCCTTAAAGTAGTTTCTCCCTATTCTGTGAAGCAAGTCATTGGTAGCTTGATGGGGATGGCATTGAATCTATAAATTACCTTGGGCAGTATGGCCATTTTCACAATATAGATTCTTCCTATCCATGAGCATGGAATATTCTTTCACTTGTTTGTGCCCTCTTTTATTTTGTTGAGCAGTGGTTTGTAGTTCTCCTTGAAGAGGTCCTTTGTATCTCTTGTAAGTTGGATTCCTGGGTATTTTATTCTCTTTGTAACAATTGTGAACAGGAGTTCACTCATGATTTGGTTCTGTTTGTCTATTATTGGTGTATAGGAATGTTTCTGAGTTTTGCACGTTGATTTTGTATACTGAGACTTTGCTGAAGTTACTTATCAGCTTAAGGAGATTTTGGGCTGAGACAATGGGGTTTTCTAAATATACAATCATGTCACCTGCAAATAGGGACAATTTGACTTCCTCTTTTCCTAACTGAATACCCTTTATTTCTTTCTCCTGCCTGATTGTCCTGGCCAAAACTTCCAGCCCTATGTTGGATGGGGGTGGTGAGAGAGGGCATTCCTAAGACAGGAAAACGTTCTAATGTCAACAGTGATTGCCTTTGGAAAATGTTGACATGGGTAAAATGTTTTTTCCTTCTTTTTACATGGCTGTGAATTTCCCAGATTTTCTTTGAGGAAAAAAAAATAGCTATTATAATTCATACAGACTTAAAAATAAACATAAGATTAATGTAGAGAGTGGCATCATTTGGTGGAGGAAATTTTCATTCACTTTCAATTTTTTTCATATTATGAGAGTGATACATGTTTATTGCAGAAAATTCCTGGTATTAATTTAGCCTCTAGCTTCACTTCACTATGCTACTCCTATTTTTTCCTTTAGTTTATCAAAAATCCTTCTTAGAAAGAAAAGAGCTATCAACCCATCAACTTTCCATTCTTTGTATTTACTTTATTCGATATTTTTTGCAACATCAAAGCGAATAAAGAAAATATTAACACCTAGTTAAAGGATGTTAATAAATCCTTTCTTTAGGGTTCTTTAAAGAAATTCTTTTTTCTTTAGATGTAAAGAAAATATCTTCCCTCCCTCCCCCCACATCCCCACCCAGATAATCTGTGTTAATACATTATTTGTATCTTACCACTCTTTCTCTATTCTCACAAGAATATAGGGGTATTTTTTCCAATATAAAAAATGTTATATACTAAAATATTACTCTCTAACTTTTTTTTCTTAACAATTCATATCTTAGATATGAGACGAGGAGATGCAGTAACTTGGCCTTGATCATACAGCTTGTAAATGGGATTTGAACTGAGGAAGATTGCTCTGGAGTCTGAGCTCTTAACTGCTACGAACAGCTAGCTGCTCCTGACAGAAGAGAAGGCTAAGAACAAATTCAAGGGAGGTGGTCAGTGAAGACTTTTTAGGAGAAAGAATGGCAAAGAGTACTATATCCTCAGCGATTTGCTCTGTCACTTCTAAACTCCAGCAGTAGTTGCTGACTTCACAAGCCTTTGCTGCTGAAGACTCTTGCCCCTTCAGGAAGAGGAGCAATCTCCTGGTATGATGTGTCAGGCATGCTGAAGGGGCTTTGAAGATGGCGTGGTTGGTCAGTTGCTTAGGCATAACCCACCTGTCTCCTTTTGGACATTTTGCCTGATAATTATGGTGCATTTTGTGTATTTTGATTTATAAATGTTGCTGGTTGTTGACTTCATACCGAGCACCCTTCTGGTTCTTGGAATGTCAACATTTCAGCCCACAAGCTCTCTTGAGTTCAGGCAATTCTCAACGTCCTGACAGACAATTTTATAACTGTGAAAAAAAATGTACCTATGTGCCAACTGAATTGGAACATTGACTGGCTCTTTTAATTAAAATTCAGACAGGAATTTTAGATTTGTTACAGAATAACCATTGATAATGCCAATGAATAGTTCATTCTGAATTGATCCTAACCTGTAGGAAATTGCCATTTATCATTCACAAATCACTTTCTTCCCTATCTCTTCCTATCTCCATTCCATTTTCACTTTTCCACTCTCATCTCATTACCATCATTTTCTTGCCTCTTGATTAAAAAAAAAAAAAAGAACAAGAAAGCAAAACCAAGAAAAACACTTTGCTCATTAAATACTGCATTATGATGAGAAGTATATTGAAATTCTGATTTTCAGGTATGTAAATATATAATGATAGAATTGCTGTTTGTCACCTGAGTTCCATTTGATTCAACAAACACCTGGGGAGGCCAACATGTGCCCTGCAGTTCTTAGGAGTTGGGAGTCCAAACAGAATGTGCAGTGTTTCCCTGGTAGGAACATAAATAGATTATAGCATTGTGTGCAAGGTATAATAGAAGTGTGGGCACACTATGAGGAAGCACAGAAAAGAAAATAATGAGGGAAGGAGACATGAGGGAAGACTTTCTGGAAGAAGTGTTTGTTTAGCTGGGTTTGAAGGATCAGTAAGAGTTTAATAGGCCACCAAGTAGAAAGGGAAAGTTACTCGTGGCAAATAACCAAAACCAACCAAATAAAAAACAGCATTTGCAAAGCCACGACAGTGAGAAATAGCATATTTGTCTGCCATTTATGACTAACGGAGTGTGATGGGCAAATGAAGGAGGAATGCCAGAGGAGAATGGATGGGTTTCTAGAGGATAGGCTCTAACCATTTGAGCAAGATTTAAAATTTTTTTTCCCACTTGCTATGTACTAGACACTGTTGTGTTTTACAAATACTAATTCATTTAATCTTTATAACAATTTAGGCAGATTATTGGTCTACCGCATTGAAATAAGGACTGACCTCAACAATCTGGATTGACTGGTTAAAAAAAAAAAAAAAAAAAGCACACACACAAAAACCCATGGTAAATGTCATATTACAGAACTAGACTCAAGAACTTTGAAATACCTATGTAATCCCTTCTCCAGCAATTAGTCCTCATGCCCGAAGGAGATTTTGGCTTAATTCTGGCATAGGGAAAAGGGATTGCTATGGACAATTACTGTGCCCCTGGACCTTATGTAATTTAACCTCAACATCATTCTGGAGGGCGTGGTGGTCTCCATCCTTTCTACACGAGACTCTGAAGGATCAGGTAAGTTACCTGGTAAAGCAAAGGTGATGGAATTTGTTTAACTCAAAATCTGAGGTTTTTCTTTTCCACACCTTTCCAGAGAAGGACCAGAGAATGCCAAACACCAAAAATTTTCCTCAAACTACTTCAACCTAGTACGGCTATAGGTAAGATCCTTGTGGGTGTTTTCCTGACAATTTACTATGTACTGTGGAGAAGAGAGGTGAGAGAAAAAGCTGTACGTATATCCTTTGGGCACTTGGTATTTAAGCCAGGTATCTGATGACACCCATTAAATGTTTACTGAAGACAGTGTGCTCTTTCTTTCTGAAGCTCCATTATGAAAGGAACCTTTAGATGATGACAGTCTATGACATAGACTACCTTGTTCCCTCAACCAACCAAATTCTGATAGATTCAGGGCAGAATAACTAAAATTAAGCAGTTCTAGAAAAATTGGGACACACGGCCATCATGCCCTTAATAGTTTTTGTTTTAAATTCAAGAACTTTGAAATCCACATCCATAGCATGTTTTGGTTTTGTTTCCTTGAAGTTCCATGTGCCATACATTGGTGATTGAGCAGTACAGACATACATAACATTTTTCCTCACGAGTTGCACCTCGGCTTTCTACATCCTCCTTCTCCATTTCAGCATTTCCCTTTCACTCCACCCCCCTCTACTCTGATTCACCTATCTAGTATTCTCTTATATGACCCTGTTACAGAAAAAGGGGACTGAAACATAACTCACCTTAAGGATTTGGTGAATAACAGTGACCTCATCTGGGATCCCTTTTCAAAGTACACAATTTGCATTTTTTTAAAGCCTTGAGACAGTGGTGTTTATCTCAAAGGAATGACTGTCCAGTGGTAGAACTTCCAACACTCCTCCTTGAGAGATACAACAGTGATAATAATTACTGACCTTTTGTGCTGGTCTCTCCTGTGCCTGGCACAGCGCTAAGCTCTATGCACGTGTGGCTAATTCTCACAACCATCTGCAAAGGGGAGATGATCATCGCCAGTCAGAAAAGGAAACTACTGTTCAGAGAGATGAAGCTACATAAGCTACTCACTAAGGCCAAGGGAGAGTAGAGCCTAGGTGTGTTTGGCTTCCAAGCCCCAGCCTTTTCTGGCACTCTGACTGCTTCCTTAAAGGAAGATGATAGGGTCCTTTAGGCTAGCGAGGGTCTCTTTGGTGATGAATGTTTTCCTCCACGTCCTCCATGTGGGGCAGGTGCATCACATTCCTGGTCATGAAAGGGAAAAGCGGTAGGACTCTGCAGATTTCTCTAGAACAAGTACCCCAGATTTCTGCCATCAGGGCCAGTCATTTCTGTGGTCTACACTTTGCCCAGTCCCCAGGGAGGTTTTCTGCTACTCACAGAGGGTTTCACACATAGATGGTTTTTCTCAGGTGAAAGAAACAAAAGGCAGGACCAGGGACCCAGAACTTCCTGTGATATCTTTACTCTGACCTGCAGCAATGAAGTATTTCATGGTGAGTGGTCTCTACAAATTGCTTTCAGATGTTAGTTTAAGAGAGCAGATAAAAAATAAAAGTTAAATGATTTTGAGGGTTTAGTAAAAGGGAGCAATTGATACACATCAGGTCCAATAATAATGCCCTACAAACCTGTCAGTTTGTAGTCAAGTGACAAGAAGTAGCTGAGGGGAATCCTTACCCCCATGGTTTATGGTTATAGATTTGGTTCACTTTGATGAATCAACTAGTTTGAATGATTAGAAAAATGAACTGATATTTGCCCTGGTTCAGAATTTCCAAATGCCCCTGTAGGACAAAAAGTGTTTTTTCTTGTGTCTATTTAATTTTGCAATATGCAAAATGGTCTCCATAAAGCATCTTGTCCTGAATTTAGCAGAGATTTCAACACATTTCATGACCTGTTCTAATTGAATGATTAATGTTATCCATTTAAGTATTGTAGATCTTTTCTTGTCCTAAACTTGCCTACAGATAGGGACTTTCTCCATTATAAGTGTAGATTCCCAAACAACACTTAGAAATGGAAGAGAAAAAAAAGTGTCTACAATCAATATTGCAACCAATTAGGCTTCATCATAGTAATTTCTCCAGTTTTGTAATGTTTGTTTACTGGGTTTTATAGGGAAATTGATACCATTTCTGAGATCCAGAATCATAAAGCCTCCACCCTCCCATTTTCCAGCAATGAAAAGTTGTGACCATGGGAAATATTTTCTTCCTTACCACACCCCCATGTCAATTACAAATTAGACATTCAAAGATCCAGACCCAAATGTGTAAATCTGTTTGTACACATTCAAAGAATGCTCTCAGACATTTCCTAAAAACCCACACATTAATATTGCTTACTTTTCAGCAGGGGTAAATGAGGGTCTCAGAGACCTCCTTAGAACACGCTAGAGTTAAAGAATATTGCATGTTTTTCATTTTACTGTGATGAATGCAAAGCTATTAAATAACCTTTTAAAGAGTTGGTGTAATTATCTGTAAACAGTAATGTTACAAAAAAAAAGGTCAAGTTGTCCTGCCATTAGATGTTTATGGATATAAACTGGATTTATGTTTCCATAAAACAGGCACCGACTAACTAGATTAATTCTCCACAAACTAAACCAACTGTAGTAATATTTAGACACAATAAAATGATACCAATTAAAACAATTTTATTTTTTGTGTCATATTGATTAATGGCGCACTAAAATTAACCAGAGACCTTAAACTCAGAATGGTTGGCAAAAGGCATCCACATCTCAATATTATTACCAACAGGAAGAGCAGTTAAGTGAGATGGCTGTGCAATAGTATGAATATTTAATTAATAATTAGTCATGTAATTTCTCCTCAGGAATTATTATCCCTCAAACTGGTTTGTGAATTTAATTATTAGCAGCCTTTTTGTTTCCATGTCCTCTCATTACTGTCAGGATTGATGTAACATAAACTTCATTAAAAATTAAAGCAAGAGTCTTAATTACAAGGCTACCCTGACTGAAGTTAGAATTAGCCAAGTCAGTGATGTGCAAATGAGTGCATTATTTAAGAAACATGCTGGAAGTAGTTATGCTAATGTAGAAGGTTCGCAGTAGCAGACCTTTTCACTTGCAGTTGCATATTCATTAAATGCACTATGCAAATTTAATGTAGCAGTCTTAGTAATGCGTTGTTAATTTATTCAGATTTATTGAGTACGACTTGTAAAAAAAAGTACAAATTTAATTACTCTATCTAGTAGGGATGATATTAGGAGATAGCAGAGGTTTAAAATGTGTTGAACTGGATTACTGCAGTTTGATGGAAGACGTGGTATCAAAGGACACAATTTTGATAACTGGGCTTGAAAGAATATTTGATTTACTTATGGAATGATCTAAGAAATCACTAAAATTGCACATGTTCCTTCCCAATAGGAAAGTAAAAAAGTCTCAGTTGTATTAACTTAAGAGCTAAAGCAGTGCTGAGTCCACAGCCTAATGGTCGTAATGACTCTACAGAGACCAGTAAAGGTTATGGATTGAGATCCGTGTGAAGCAAACTGTCTTTGTGGAAAGTTCATTGGTGGCTGCCTGCGTCTCCGCAGCACGCTGACAACCGACTGGTGGACTGGGTGGAGCGACAGGAATCCTCCTTGCTCTCCAGTGGAAAGGCCCTGGCGCCCCCGCAGGGTGCTATCTTTTACAGTGGGTGGATGCTTGGGCTCAGGGAGGCCAAACCCAGGACCAGGTGAAGAAATTGTGTTCTTTAAAAGAGATAGCAGAAACCATGCCTGCACTTGACACCTTTGTGTTGACATTTCTCGAGTGGACACGCCAGACTGCCCTTTACACATTTTCTCTCATCTACTTCAATGGAAAACCTGCCATGTAGGTTTTCTCAAGCCCATTTCACAGGTGAGAAAACTGAGACTGACAGTGGAAGAATAACTGATGCAGGTGGAAGAGCTGGGATTTGAGTCTAGCCCAGCGCTTCTCCCACAGCTGATTTCAGGGTTCCTCTCCCTACCCTCTGTTTGTTCTGCCCTGTCTCTCTTCCCCCGCTGCCTTTACCTTTGATTGCTCCCCAATCCTTTCTTCATCTCTTTTCCTTTGCTTCAGAATTCTTTCTCATCTTCCAACTCTTTGCCACTATTTCAGCCCTTCCTTCCCTTCCTCTCTCCATCCCTCCCTCCTCACTCTGTCCCTATCTCTCTTCCCCTCCCTTTGTCCCCTTTTCCTTTTCCTCCCACTCTTCCATTGTCCCTTAATATTTCTTCCTTTCACTCCTTGATACACACACAGGTGTGTAGATATTATTTTATTGTTCTTTTTTGTTTGTTTTGTTTTTGTTTTTGTTTTTGTTTTGTTTTTTGACAGAATATTGCTCTGTTGCCAGGCTGGAGTGCAGTGGCAGGATCTCGGCTCACTGCAACCTCTGCCTCCCGGGTTCAAGCAATTCTTCTGCCTCAGCCTCTCCAATAGCTGACATTATAGGCGCCCACCACCACACTCACCTAACTTTTATTTTTAGTAGAGACACGGTTTCACCATGTTGGCCAGGGTGGTCTCAATCTCCTGACCTCGTGATGTGCCCACTTCGGTCTCCCAATGTGCTGGGATTATAGGAGTAAGTCACCACACCAGGCAGATATTATTTCACATTTTAGAGAAAGGGTCTCATTCTGTTGCCCAGACTGGAGTGCAGTGGCCCAGTCATAGCTCACTGAAGCCTCATTCTTTTGGACTCAAGGAATCCTGCCACCACAGCCTATAATTTGAAAACTGATAATGGCTCTCCTTTTTTCTCTTAAACAAATGCTACACACAAATATGTAGGTTAAATTGAAATAAGACTGTTTAAAATTTAACAAAGCAATCCAGGACATGCTCCCCCACCCCCATCCGTTAAGATTGGTGGTAGGCATGCAATACTATGCAGCCATAAAAAAGAATGAGATCTGGCCTGGAGTGGTTCATGCCTGTAATCCCAGGACTTTGGGAGGCAGAGGCGGGTGGATCATGAGGTCAAGAGTTCAAGACCAGCCTGGTGGCCAGTATGGTGAAATCCTGCCTCTGCTGAAAATACAAACATTAGCCAGGCATGGTGCTGCACACCTGTAGTCCCAGCTACTTGTGAGGCTGAGACAGGAGAATCGCTTGAACCCAGGAGACGGAGGTTGCGGTGAGCCCAGATTGTGCCCCTGCACTCCAGCCTGGGTGATGAGCAAGTGAGACTCAGTCTCCAAAAAAAAAGAACAAGATCATGTATTTTGCAGGAACATGGATGGAGCTGGAGGCCATTATCCTCAGCAAACTAACACAGGAACAGAAAACCAAACACCACATGTTCTCACTTATCAGTGGGAATTAAGTGATGAGAACTCATGGACACAAAGAAGGGAACAACAGACACTGGGGTCTACTTGAGGGGGGAAAGTAGGAGGAGGGAAGGGAGCAGAAAAGATAACTATTGGGTACTGGGAATAATACCTGGGTGATGAAATAATCTGTCCAATAAACCCCTGTAACACGAGTTCACCTACGTAACAAGCATTCACATTTAATAAAAGTTAAAACAAAAGATTGGTGGTAGGGAACAAAACTGGGAGCATTTTCTTTAACCCAAACCTCAGAAATCACTGTGCATCTCGCTACTAGCAGCTTGGCTGGCTTAGTACACCCCCACCCATCTTTTAAGAATTTTAAGTTTCTTGTTTTTTATAGCCATAAAAATGAGTCCTGTGCATTTTTAATACAATTTATATATTTTATCTTGGTTTGGGGGGACTACTGCTTCAAATTGGCTAATCTTTCGGAGAAAAATCAATACACATCCTACTCAGCTCCAGTAATGAACAGGCTAAATTATTATTATTAACCATGTTGAGTGCCTGGTTCTCGGCACCCATCTTTGGAGGTATTCCAGGCTCTCTGATATATTCAGACAGTCTGACCTGTACGTATTGATCTCCATCTGACAGAGAGAGAGGTTAACCAACTTGCCTTAAGATAAGCATATGAATTGATTACTGACTGAAACTTGGTGCCTACGTAAAGAATCTTTCTGAATTATTAATTAATCAAGATCCAAAAAATTAGGTGGCAAAGCAAATGCTCAGGGTTTCCTGTGTGAACCTTTTCATCTTATATCCCACAATAAGACTGATCTAAAGGCCAATCAGGTCCTAGGGTGACCTAACTCTAGCAACCCCTCTCTGTTGCTGTCCACTGCTCTGTTAATGCGTGCCAGTCTGCCCTGAGTCGTGCTTAACTCTGTGTGTGTGCATGGGCGTGTGTGTGCGTGTGTGTGTGTATGCGTTTCTGCCACTGGGTTGCAACCTGCTGAGAACACCTGAAATTTCATAGCATCTGCTGGAATTTTTGCTGCAGAAGTTTGGCATTTTGGACCAACCTTACTTGTCTTTGGGTAGAGGTATGGTGTGTTGGTAAATGCTTAACAACTAGCGCTCTAAAAAATAATAATAAAATAAATTATTTTTTTCAAAAGCTCTGGTTTGTAGTGTTTGCTGACTTCCTTGGTATTATGCTTCAACTCTATCAATTTCAAGTTACAATGACAACATGATGTCACTAAATGTGGAGCTGGGAAGAGATAAGTTCCTTTACACCATTACACAGTACGTCCACCCACTCTACAGGTATGATAGATGTAAATAACCTGAAGTGCATGGATAATAGTAAAATAAATAGAAAGTGATTAGTTTTGAATATTTGTTATATTTGTTTTGGATGTAATTTATTTAATTGTGCATTTATATAGCTTTTAATAATGTCTGGGTCTTACAATCAGCTCACAAAATTCTTCGACGTTAATAATTGGCTCCAGCTCACCAGTGAGTAGGGGGAAGAAAAAGGTTCATTGCTAAAAACACCACCACAACCAATAACAAAAAAAACTGGTACTATTTCTTGCAAAGAGACGTTTTATTATTTATATTAGGGGGAGGCACCCTGACCCCAAAATAAGAGTTTGAGCTGGCTCATGCTAAGAGAACATCTGTAATTTCATAATATCTGCTGAGATGTTTGGCAAAAAGTTGGCAACTTGGAGTAGATAGCTTTCTCCTGAAGGAGGAAAAGTTTTTTAGTGATGGCAGAGATGTCAGCATGTCTGTAGCCTGGATCTGTGGGACAAAATGGAAGAGGGAATCAATGACAAGTTATTCTATATTTAGCAAAAGAATGTATGTGGTGCCGGTACCACATACACCAGGTGCAATGCTAGGTGCTGGGGATGCAATAAAGGTGACCTAAGTCTCCTGGTCTGGGGATCAAGGGTGGACTCCCTGGGAAGGAGACCATGAAGATGTCCAGATGAAAGGGGTGTAGGGTTGGGGGCAGAGTCTGGTCCCAAGCCTAAAAAGAGCTCGGTCTGGGCTGGGCACATTGGCTCATACTTTGGGAGGCCGAGGTGGGCGGATCATGAGGTCAGGAGTTCAAGATCAGCCTGGCCAATATGGTGACATTCCATCTCTACTAGAAATACAAAAATTAGCTGGGCTTGATTGCGGGAACCTGTAGTCCCAGCTACTCGGGAGGCTGAGTCAGCAGAATCTCTTGAGTCCGGGAGGCAGAGGTTGCAGCGAGCCAAGATCATGCCATTGCATTCCAGCCTGGGTGACAGAGTGAGACTCCATCTCAAAAAACAAAAAACAAAGCAAACAAAAAAAAAGACCTCGGTCTGTCTACTGCACAGTGAAGAACCTGGTGGCTGGTGTGCAGTTGGCAAGTGGGAAAGGGGTGTATGACATGGCTGGTGAGAGTCGGCAGGTGCCAAGTGACCCAGTCCCTTGTGGGCTGTGTTGAGGGTTCAAGACGGAATTGGAAACACCTTCTGAGGCCATCTGAGGTTACCCCCTAGTTCCGTTCACCACCCACCCTGGAAGACCCTTGCATATTTGTCCCACCTGTGAGGCAGTAAGCCCCAGAAGGGCAGGTATCCAGAGAGCTAGCATACGGTCTAGCCCATCACAGCAGCTAAAGAAAGCGAGTATGGAAGGGAATGCATGGGTGTGTCCCTGCCCTCATGCCCCCTTACAGGTTTCAGTATGAGGCTCATGCTTCTGACTGAGCCAAACCTGAGACCTGCTGGAGGGGCTCAAACCCCAGCTCTTCCCTGATGTAGAGGATAAGAAGCCAAGCGCAGACAGTCCTTCCTGGGCCTCTGCTCCCAGAGGGGAGCTTTTTAAGATCGACAGATCTAACTCGAGTCCTCATAGGAACTGAGGTCACTATGACAGACTCAGATGAGACTGGGCCTGTGGAGGTGAGCCGTGTCCCAGAAGAAGTGGGAGCTCTTGCAGTTTGGAGTGTAGGTGCACTCCCCCATGCTTCACCTGTTCCTAAGAAGTGTGTGGGATGATTTCAGGGCTACCTAAAGACTCTTATGCCCTTCCCCCACAAATTGGCTCTTGAACTTACTGCTGAAGGCTGAAATTGCACCTTTGAGAATTGAGGGTACTAAATCTTCCATGATGTAAATTCCCTAAACTAGGAAGAAATAACTATAATAAAAGAGTACTTTACATGTATTGATCTCTGCCTCTATGACAGGGGCCATACTAGCAGCTTTATATGCTTTATCTCATCTACTCCTCAGAACAATACCATGAGATAGACTTCATTATTATTCCCATTTTACAGAGGAGAACACTGAGGTATTGAAAGGCTAAACAAATTACCTGAGAATGTTTCATTGGTAAATAATAGTGCAGGGACCAAATCAAGTGTTTCTAATATGAAGCCCACACATTAAAAGCTGGGTCTATCTGACACTGTGCTGCTATTTAATTTGGGGGCTAGAAGGGCAGCAAAAAGGTCAATTTGATCCAGTATTTCCAAATTTCCCTGAGAAACAGAACCATGTGGGAACACTTGTTAATCATGGTGCTTTCCAGGCTCATCCTAGGGAGTTAGAACTACCCGACTCTGAGATGAGGTCTTGGAGTTTGTATTTAACGAGATGATTGCTTACAAGGGAGCTTGGAAAACGCTAGTGGGAGAGAATGACCTCCATGCATTGCCCTCATGACTGAAGCATATAAAACGTGGGCCCTAACACCTACTCTCTCTGCAAAGGAAGAACCGGTTTTAATCTACCTGGAAACATTAATTCAAAGATTAATCCAAGAAATCAATTTGCCAAAGGCATGCGTGCAGGCAGGGAGAAGGAGGGAGGTGAAGGATGACCAGAAGACAGCTTACGGTGAGCTGTGTAGCAACAGTACCTGGGGACGGATTTGCCCATAGAATGTCCAGTGTGTTTGTCTCAAGCGAGTTCTTCAATTTTCCTAAGCCTTGGTTTTTTTAATCTGCAAAACAGTGAGAATACTATCACAGTGATAAAAATAAGTGAAGATTAAGTGAGAGCGGGCCTGAAACAGGGCCGGGAGGGGAGTGCTGACTCTGGCCCCACACTGCCCAGGTTCCTGTCTTAGCTACATCACTTTCTTTCTGTGTGCCTTCAGGTGAGTTATTTAACTTCGCGGGGCCCCAATTTCCTTTTGTGTAATGAGTTAGGAAATAAAAAAAAGACCTACCTCATAGGGTTGTTGAAAAGATTTATTGTAAAGTACTTAACACAGCACTAGGTACACACTAGGTGTACTGATAATGTCTGCTAAATTGCTATTAGACTGCTTGGTGCCTGGTAGGTCCTAATGCTTATGATTTTTCCTCCAAATGATGGAACTGAACCTCCAAATGCAGGAACTGAACCTAATAGCCAGTTTCCTAGCACAGGATCCTTTTACCCACTGATTCTGTAGTCACAGGTGAAAAATACACATTGGCCCTTCGGCACTGATTTTAGAGAACACAGCAGAGACCATTCAAAAATTGTTTCAACACTTGACTCATTTTGCTCCTGAGGCTGATGTGGAGGGCACACCCATCGCCCTGCAGGGAGATGAGGAAATAGATTCCCTCGTTGTTGTCCATGTTGAGCAAGTAATTTCTCCTCTCTGACGTTGGTTTCCTCATTTAAAAAATATTCCTCCCAGCTCTGAAATCCTATGATTCAATGAAAAATGCTCCTTGACCTAACCTTCAAATGACGGCCACTTTGCCAGAAATTCAGGAAGTGGGAAGAAATCACCAGGGAGAGTGGGTCGTTATGACTTTCTTCTCTGCAACTAACCTTTTTACTTAAGACCCTTCAGTCATGCGATTTCCAAATGCTCTTGGCTTTGCTTAGCTTGTCCTTCTGCAATGATGGTCTTAATCATAAATTCTAATTGGAACAGGATCCACCTCAATTTATTCCTAATGCCTCAGAAAAGCAGAACTGTTTCTAGGAATAAATTGAGATGGATTCTATTCCAATTAACAGTTTGACTCAGTCAAAGTGTTGTTAACCCACTGCTGTCCTCTGATAACCATCCAATTCATGGATGGCAAGTTGCTGGCCTTGCCAGAACTAGCAAGAACAAGAGCTATCTAAAGATAGTCAGTACTTTGACAGGTGTAGACGCGATTCTCTTCTCTCCACCCCACTCCTAACCCCATCTTAGCTTTTTAAGGGGCACCATCTGTTAGTTTGCTTCGAGCTGTGATTGGATTGGGCTACTCTCTCTGAATTGCAAGTAAGATGTTCTCATCTTATTCAGACAGATCCTGTATTAGTCAGGGTTCTCCAGAGAAACAGTACCAATAGCATTTGTATATACATAGAGATTTATCTTGAAAAACTGGCTTATGTGATTTGAGGGGCTGGCAAGTCTGAAATGTGTAGTGCAGACCAGCAGGCTAGACACTCAGATAGGACTTCTATGTTACAGTATTGAGACAAAATGTTTTCTTCTCCAGGAAACCTCAGTTTTTGCTTTTAAAGTCTCCACTTGATTGGATGAGGCTCACCCACATTATCTAGGGTAATATTCTTTACTCAAAGACAACTGATTGTAAATGTTAATAACAAAATACCTTCACAGAAATATCTAGACTAATGTTTAGGCACCACAGCCTAGCCAAGTTGACACATAAAATTAATCATCGTGAATTCCGTGAATTATTTTCATGGAATATATTCTACTGTATTCATGGAATATATTGATGAAATGTACATTCAGTCCCCAGCAGAAACTTGCCCAAATCTGAGACTGGGTGTAAAGAAAAGCAGCAGGCATGAGGCATTGTGACTGTCAGGGTCTCCCAGTACCAGCCAGTACAGAGGGTTCAGTATTGACGTCAGCCTGCCCATGCCACACCCTTCACCTTGTGCCTCTAGGTATGTTTTTCCCAAGGCAGGAGTCAAGATGCCTTGCGGGGTAAAAGCAGTGCTGCTGCACTTTGATGGTCCACTTATGTCAGGCTCATAGCAATTCCTAAGCCCGCAATGCCAGAGGAAGGGAGAGTAGACATGAGCTGCAGATTTCTATAAACCAGAAGGTAAATATTCATGATTGAACACCCAGCCTGGCAAGCACACTTGGGAGATTTTGACCAACACAGAGCCTCAGAATTTCCATTTCCACTGGGCAAACAGCAAAATGAGATGGTGCAAAATTGATGTGTGTGGAAAGCAGAGAGATTGGGCATTTACATCTATTTAATTAAGGAACACGTTGTAACCTCTATTTACTTCTGTTTAATTAAGGGATTGCTCATTTCAGAGAAGATATCATGCTGGGCCTTCTACTACTTTTGTGATTCAACACTCAACTAAGGATGTATGGGAAACAGTTTGGTGATCTTAGCTCAGTCCCTAATGGTGAGAGCTTCATATTACAAAGCCAATAAACCATGCTGCCAGACTTGCAAAAAGAGAGTCAAGGGACTAATCAAGAAAATGATCTCTTCAAGACACAGGAGGCCATCCATGAGAATGTATGTTATTCTAGAATAATTCTGATCAAAATTTAGAAACATAATGAATTCCTTGTGGAATAATCAACCACATTTAGTAGGAAAATAAAGAGCCAAGGAAAATTAATAGAATTTTACAGGCTCCTAAAGTATATGAAATTAGTTAACATATTGGTCAAACACAAAACATGCCCCTTCAGGCAATCAATTGACCCTGCCCAGACAGAGGCAAAAATGGCTAGACAGAACACAGAAAATGAGGGGATTTGTTTTTCTGTATACATGACAGCTCCTGTCTTACTGGGGTGTTCATTGATTTTTTTCTCCTCAGAGGAGGAGTTTCAGAACTAAGGTGACTCATTATTTCATCTGACATTTCATTATCCCCTCTGGAATTGCCCTGAGAAATGCCTCCAGAGTAACTCTTCTTCTAAGTTCTTTGCATGATGACTAAGGAGAATTCAGGAAGAGCTATCCAAGAAAGAAGGAGGAGATAGCCAGTAATTCTAGGAGGAGTAGGGCAGAGGGAGGAAAGTTTGGGATCCCCCATCCATCTTATTGGCCCCTGGATATCTAGCTAGACCCCCTCTCTCTATTAAACATCACTAATGTTCTATTAGCTGGCTACCAGGATAAAGTAATCAGTGGGTACCAGCCTCCTTGGTGGCCTCTCTTTATCCCCAGGAAGCAGAAGTACCTTTTAAGAGTGGTCTCCTGAAGATAACACTCTCCATCCTCATTTAACTCAAAGCAAAGAATGGAGTGACACAAGGTGAAATACTGCCTTGATTGCTGCTTGTTTTTGAGCATGTCTAGATTTTAACTCTTCTGGAACAGGGGCCACATCTTATATCTGTATGATGACCTCCTGGCATCTTACTAGGGCTTTGCACATTGTGAGCACTGAGTTAATACAAAAAGAATGAGTAAATCCTTTGCTCCTGTAAAGCTGACTTTTTTCTCTTTCTTAAACTCACCATACATTTTTCTCTCACTTCCTGGAATGCTCCCCTACTTGGTCTTCGCCATGTATCCAAGCCCTAGACATTTGTCACGATCAAGAACAAATCCTTCCACTTTCACAAAGTCTTCCCGGCTTACCTGGCCTTAGCAAGAAACCCACCTCCAAAGACCTGCATCCCTGATGACTAATTTCCTGGTTGGTAAGGAGGTTGTGGTGCTTATTAGTTATCTTTTAAAAATATGTCCTGTATCTTCAACTGGATGCCAACCTCTGTGTGTGACCAATCTCTGGATACTTCCCGCTCCACATCCCAGCAAACACACAGTCTCTGTGGCATGATGCCTGGTCCATAATGGGCTCTCAATCAGTGATTATGATTGGTGATGGGTTTGATTGCTTTCCGACTGGCTCTATTATAGATTCCTCAAAGACAAAGGCCCATCCCAGCTTGTTCAATATTAGGTTCCCAGTACCTATTATAGGATATGTTCTAAGAGTATTTGCTAAATGAACAGTTGTGTAAATTTATGTTTGCGATGTAATGCCTTGCCACAAGAATCTAATATCATGCCATGAATGCACATCAGAGTTACTGGTTCATAGTATGTTAGGCATTGGAGGAAATAGGTATTTGAGGAAATAACTTTTCTTCCCCAAAGGGAAATTGAATTTAAACTAATATATACTGTCTCAAGACTTCTGAGTACAGAGTCAATTCAAGAAACTTTTTGAGTGCCTATTATCTGAGGACACTAGGCTGGATGTGGCAAGAATGAAGAAGTAACTAAGACTCAGTCCATACCCTAAAAGAACTTAATGTCTAGTAGTGGAGTTTATCAAGGAAGCAAAAAACATGTTACAAAGCAGAATATGATGCATTTTAAGAAAGCAATAAGTGTGGCTTATGCCTGTAATCCCAACACTTTGGGAGACCAAGGTGGGTGGATCACCTGGGGTCAGGAGTTTGAGACCAGCCTGGCCAACATGGCAAAACCCCGTCACTACTAGAAATACAAAAATTAGCTGGGCATGGTGGCTCATGCCTGTCATCCCAGCTACTTGGGAGGCTGGGGCAGGAGAATCGCTTGAACTTGGAAGGCAGAGGTTGCAGTGAGCCAAGATCACACCATTGCATTCCAGCTTGGGTGACAAAGCAACACTTCATCTAAAAAAAAAAAAAAAAAAGCAACAGTGAAGGAATAAAGCATGACAGAAGTGGTAGCTATTATTTTAGGTTTGGATTATGGCAGCACCTCACCTATGGTATCAAATTCTGTATCAGTTAAGGTTAAGCTAAACCGCTATAACCAAATGACCAAAAGAGAAAGTGGGTGCAAAAATATAGGCCCTATGTTGCCCAGGCTGGTCTCAAACCCCTGTGCTCAAGTGATCCTCTCATCTTGGCCTCCCTAAGTACTGAGATTACAAGAGTGAGCCACCACATCTGGCCATACTCATCTTTAAAGCCCAACTCAAGGATGATCACCTATGAGACAACATCCCTGGTTCTCACTTCTCCCTTCCTCAGCTCTATGCCCACAGCACTTTGTCTGAAATGCTGGGAGGACATTCTATAGCATATTTCAGTTAGTCGTTGTTCCATACTACATCAACCATAAACTACTTAAAGGCAAGGACGAGGTGTTATTTATCTTCATTCTTTGTTCTTGGTCCACACCTGGCATGGAACAAGCTGCCCGTAAATAGTTGTTGAATTAAATAAGTGTCTGTTCCTGGGTCCAACACACTCCCTGTACTTGAGGGAGCAAAGCCAGTTGGGTGAGGGGAGGGGTGTTTCTGATGGCAGGCTCTTCTATGTAATTATCCCTTCCCAGTGAATAATGGGGCCTCAGCTCTATGTCTGATTCTTTGATGAAGATGAAACTATTTAATCAGGTTTGGTTGCTCATCTCATCATCTTCCCATATCACGCCCTTCCTGACGAGTTCATTAGCTGGAAGAAAAATTGATGACCTCGTTAGTTCTGCACAGTGGTTCACTTAGGACGAATTGGAGCTTCAGAATGTTGCTCGACTCTGACCCATGGTGGGCAAGGTCTCATGCTTGGGATTGTTTGGATATACCGTGCCCTTGGTGCCTTTATGTGACAGGTTGCCTGGAAACTTTCTGTTTGAAATAGTGTATTTCCCATGTAAATATTCACCTTTTAAGTTTCTTCTCATTCTGCTCAATGAGGAGTACACCATGCCCTCACAGTGCTAAGGCTGGACTTACCTCCTCTACACTCCCCCACCGCCACCTCAAATTATTTGTCTCTCTCACCCATGGAAATCTTATCATCCTCCAGGTTCAGTTTACTTTCTGTCCCTCTCTTCATCCAGGAAGTGTTCTTTATCCAGGAAGTGTTCAATGACATCCTTGGGGTCATAATCTAGGTGAATTTGGAAGCAGCACGTATTGGGATCTCAACTAAAGGATCAGGCAAGGAGGAATGATTCAGGACCATGGACAGAATCTGAGACAGTCTGGCTGTAGCAGGGACTGCTGGCCCCTGTAAGCTTGGCCAAGAATCAAACTACTGAATACACAGAAGCAGAAGGTGTGGTCTATTCTGGTGCTGTCCAGGGGCCCCATTTCATTAAGCAGAGCATGGTGGCCAGAGGAGGCAGGATGGTTGGTTGTCCTTGGTGTGAGGGGTAGAAGTTGAAGGATTGTGAGCCTAGCCGATGCGCCATTCCTTCTCTCTCAAATGTTCTTTCTTCCTCCCTAGCTTTACTCTATTTTCCTGACAAACTATTTGGTTTTCAAAATCCAAATAGTTTGAAAATAGTTATAAAAGCTATATTTCTCTAGAAAGACTTTCCTACCTTCCTCCCTGATGTTACCAACCACTCCTATCTCTGTGTTAGCTCTTCATCCTGAATACGTTTAATGCTGTTCTTGGCACACACTGTGTTGTGATTATTGATTGAAAGGCAGGTTTCTTCTGCATTCCAGAGTGCTCTTGAAAGTATAGATTTTGTTTTTTTTCACCTCTGTATCCTGCATATGCTCTGTGCCAAGCATGAGCCTGCTATCTAATAGATGTTAAATAATTATCTGTTAAATGAAAGAATGAGTGAATGGTGGGCCTCCAGCTTGCAGGTATGGGGTGTGCTCATGGAAGGGGTGAGCATGGGCTCAATAAAGCCTCAAGGCCCCTGCTGAGTGACTGAAAGTCCAAGTCCCAGCTTTGGTAATACTGGCAGAGTGGAGTGTAATACAGGGAAACTGAGGCAGAAGGTCAATCTCACATCCTGAATCAGCCCTGTATCTTCTAAAAATGTCAACTTGGGTTTTGACTGAGTGGTTATTAAACGTTTTTGACACACAGTAACATTGTTGACACCAATTCAGCTGCTTCTTTACAATGAGGAACTGTGTTTATACTGGGTTAGCTCCTAAATAGCTTTACTTTTTCATGTTTTCCACTTAAAAATGGCTTTATATGCAGCAGCACACAGATGTATGGCTCGTTGCAGGGCTAAACTCAGACATCTGGGACATGGCAGGCTTGCCTGGGGCCAGTTCCCTAGGGCCATGCTTGTCTGGAGAGGAGATCAGACAAAAATCATTTGTTCATAAGAAACAAAAATTGACTCAAACTAATGTAAATAAAACAGACAGTGCAGGAAAGTCTCCAAGACAGTCACTGGGATGGCTCTGGTGACACATCTTTCGAAGTGATGGACTTCCATTCTGGAGCTCTCTAGTCACATGCCACACCTGCACATGACTGCTTCTTTTTGCCCAACTTCCTCCTTCAATGTCCCAATTCTGAATTTCTAGATAAAGGCTACATCTGTAAGTTAGCTTATCTTGGTTCAAGAATTTATCCTAGATCCAAGAGTGGAGTCTCAAAGTAAAAGAACTGCCCTCCTAAGGATTATGTAAGATGAACCTAGAAGAGAATATGGGAACTTCTCTGCTTGCAAGGAGAGCTCATTTAGAAACCATAACTTAGACCTGAGTTCAAAGAAAGGAGCTGGGACCGAGCAGGGCACACCAAAACTATCTAGGAAAACAAGAGCTTGGCAAAATTTCCAGAGAACAGTAACAGATTGTGCAGTAAATATGGAAATGGCTTCTCTCTGTGAAGTGCTCTTCAGTTTAGAGAGAGTACATTCCTACTCACTGAATGCCCAGTGAGTTCCCTGAGGTCAGGACTGTGTCTCATGCAAGTCTGTATCCTTTCACATCCCCCTCACCAGGACACCCACTCCATTACGAAGCAGGTGTCTGTCAAATAACCAGGCAAATGAAAACACTAGGTCCTTAAGGCAATTCTGTGAAACAGACATGACGTAGCATTGTCTCACTTGATGGTAAAGGAAACAGAAGCTTAGAGTAGATAAATGACGTGACCAGGATTGTGAATAATCAAAACAGAACTCAGATCCAGTACTTTTGTCTCCTGGTAAAGTGATTATTCCATGATGACATAGGAAAACATGAACTAACCTTAAAGACCACAAAATGTGAGAGAGGGCTGGGTGCGTGGCTAATGCCTGTAATCCCAGCACTTTGGGAAGCCTAGGCAGGAGGATTGGTTGAGCCCAGGAGTTCTAGGCCAGCCTGGGCAACATAGTGGGAGCCCATCTCTCTATATATAAAAAAGATAAATGTGAGAGAGAACATAGGGAGGGGGAATAACTCTGATAGATATTACTGTTTTGACAAGATGCTTTAAACTTCATTTTAACCCTTATGTGGTACACTTAGAATTTAAATTGTGAACTTCTACAGCAAGGACTATACTGTCACTTTTTCTGGGTAAAGGTGTCCTAAAATGCCTGTAAAGCAAGGGCAGAAGCTTAGTTTCATTAAAACAAATCTGCCATCCACCTTTCCCTGGGCTTGTTACAAGGATGCCTCTTTAACACTTAGCACCAGAGTGTGACATCTGGTTCCATAGCTTTCTAGGGAATTTCAGGGATTTTGTTCAGTGCCAATTAAGCCCACCTGTTCTATCTCCCCCACAGGAGCTGGAACAGGCAAAAAGGGTTAATGTGCTTTTCTAAAGCAATACTCCCCCAGCACTTATCAAATGCCACTCTCACTTCTTCCTGCTTCCACCTAAAAATGTTAACTAGGCAGGAAAGGCTTGACATTGACAGAGAGGAATCAGGACTCCATTTTGACAAGCTGACAAGTGGAGGAAATTCATATATTATATGGCTGGGAGCTATGACTTTCTCTCTTATTTATTATAGTGGTTCTTATCCACAGCTTTCCCCTCCCCTAGAAGGACACCCATGTTCCTGGGCAAAGGTAGGAGGCCTGAAGCACTTTTACATCCTGCTTTGGCTGTGATATTTTTAAGAAGCCATTGTCTTGGATCCCTTTCTTAGTAAAGGCTGTGTGCTGCTGGGTATCCTGATCTCTTTTCCCTTCCACCCTCTCAGGTATTCTGGGCTGTTCTCCTACCCTGGAGAGAGTTCGCTCTTTGGACAGAGCACAAAACACCCACTGTGTATGTGCACCATGTTGGCTGCCATCCTGAGTATCCATGTTTCCTGAAAACAACCTTGAGAGTTTAACTGCACTCATGTCCCACTCTGGACTGCTGTGGGTGACTTTGTCTGTCACCAAACAGGATTTGGGACAACTGAAGCTTCTGTCCCCAAGGTATGGAGAACTGTTGCTCTGCTCTGCAATTAGGTTTAAACTGAAGTTACAAAACTTCCCTTCTTAGTCTGTTCAGAATGCTTTAACAAAATACAATAAATGGTGTGACTTATAAATGATAGAAATTATTTATTTCTCGTGGTTCTGGAGGCTGGGAAGTCCAAGACCAGAATTCCAGGAGATTTGCTGTCTGGTGAGAGCCTGCTGTCTGGTGAGAGCCTGCTTTCTGGTTCATAGATGTCCTCTGGTAGTTGTGTCCTCTCGAGGTGGGAAGGGCTAGCTAACTCTCTAAGGTCTCTTTTATAAGGGCACTAATTCCATTCATGAGAATCCTGCCTTTATGACCTGATCACCTCCCAAAGATGCCCTGCTTTCTATACCATCACTGTATTACTCTGTTGTCACGCTGCTAATAAAGACATACTCAAGACTGGGAAATTTATAAAGGAAAGAGGTTTAATAAACTCACAGTTCCACATGGCTGGAGAAGCCTCACAGTCATCACAGAAGGTGAAGGAAGACCAAATGCACATCTTACATGGCAGCAGGCAAGAAGGCTTGTATAGGGGAACTCCCGTTTATAAAACCGTCAGGTCTCATGAGACTTATTCACTATCATGAGAACAGCAGGGGAAAGACCCACCCCATGATTCAATTACTTCCCACCAGGTCTCTCCCATGACATATGGGAATTATGGGAGCTACAATTCAAGATGAGATTTAGGTGAGGACACAGCCAAACCATGCCAATCACCTTCAAGACTAGTATGTCAACATATGAATTTGCTGTCAAACATTGTGTCAATGTTTGTTTGACTCAAACATTCAAACCATAGCCCTTCCTAAGACCCAAGCAAAAAGGTGGTGACAGTTAGTGTAAGGAAGCATGTGGACTGGAATAGTACTGAAAGGAGAAAGCCACCAAGAATAGAGGTTGCCTTAGGAGCTACGCACTTTTCCATTTTCCCAGTCGGATCAGTTTGGTTCATTACTGTTGCCTCCAAGGTGCTTCATGTGATTACCTGCCAGCTCACAGATGAACCACTTTGTGTCATATTCTTATTTCTTGTCCAGTCTGCATCCACCCCTGGACAAGGAAGAGTCCAGCACGGCCTCTTTGTTTAGGGGACTGGAAATAGGGAAATCCTAGCTAGCAGGTGACAATGGTATGGCAGACACCTTGATTGTCATGATCAGAGTAGACAGCCCGTGACTCATGCAGACAGCCAGGGGGGGAGAGATGCAGTTGAAGAAGAAGGCAACTTTGTTTGCCAGTAGATGCCATATGAGACCTGGGACTTAAGTGAACATTGCTGGCCCATAATGTAACTCTTTATGCTTCCACAAAATAGCTGTAGAATACTCCTCTCTCTTCTAAATGGCCATTGTGAATATTTTTGGTAATTCCTTTCCCCTTAAAGCCTGCCCTTTCTGCTCATTTTTAGATCTTATATCTAATACTTATAGTACATATCTGTTTTTACTTGTGCAGCTTTTTCCTCTCATGTTTTGATAGTACCTCCTGGTTTTCCTTTGAGGAACCATCTCCCACTTGCAGTCCGTGTGCTCCAAAAGGGGCTGGTCCCATTCCCATGTCCACTTGTTGTTTTTTTTTTTAATTTTACTCTAAATTCTGGGATATATGTGCTGAATGTGCAGGTTTGTTACATAGATAAACATGTGCCATGGTGGTTTGCTGCACCCATCAACCCATCACCTAGGTTTTAAGCCCTGCATGCATTACATATTTGTCTTAATGCTCCCCCTCCCCTTTCTCCCCACTCCCTGACAGGCCTCAGTGTGTGATGTTTCCCTCCCTGGGTCCATGTGTTCTCACTGTTCAACTCCCACTTATGAGTGAGAACATGCAATGTTTGGTTTTCGGTTCCTATGTTAGTTTGCTGAGGATGACAGTTTCCAGTTTCATCCATGTCCTGACAAAGGACATGAACTCATCCTTTATTATGGCTGCATAATACTCCGTGGTGTATATGTGCCACATTTTCTTTATCCAGTCTATCACTGATGGGCATTTGGGTTGGTTCCAAGTCTTTGCTATTG